>NC_072853.1:92356557-92668938 GCF_028858705.1 Grus americana
TACGGACCTTATGGGATGTGATACGGAGAGCCGGTCCTTGCTTTATTTATTTATTTACTTGAGACGGAGAGGACATACTTGTGTTCCTAATCTGCTTCAGAGTGGACTCCGTGGTATGTCAGGTGTGTCAAAAGAAAAAAACAAAAAAACAAAAGGCAAAAAGGTGCAAGAAAATTAATATTCGCTAAACTGTTTGGCCGGTTCTGCTGTGAAGATTTGATTTGCGTTGCTGCTGCCTTTGTCTAAATATCTGAAAGAATATTTGGGCTCTAATCAGAATAACACTTTAACGGGAGCTTAAAGGGAGCAGGGAGTGAGGGCTTGGTTATTTATTTTTTAAAATTGCCTTTTAATTTGCTGTTATATTTTAAGAAAGAAGATGTTCTTCTCGTACTTTAAACACGGGGAGATTCGTATACATATTTGCACAGCAGTGTAGTTTATCAGTACTTCAGATATTAAAAATCCAACCCAGTGCTCTTCATTCACTTCGTAGCCTATACCTCTGAAACTTCATTACTGTTAATAATAGATCAGTTGAAAGAAACAAGCTGAAATCTATTTTAAGGGGTGGAATTTGTACGGGAAAGACGCGTGTGTGTTTCTGAGACGAATTACCCACCCTGATCTTGTGACACTACAAACACGTCAAAAACCCCTTTTGGTTTCACTGATTTCAAACCCCCTTTCCTCACTTTTTACTGTGATCGATTGCTTTGGGGATCGTGTCTTTGGAGGATGTTAAAGGCGCATCATTTGCCTGGTGGTATTTTAGCAGGTATGGCTTTTCCTCTGAAATACCAATCCGTTGGTTATTAAAAAAAAAATATTTTAAATGAGATGCAAGTAATATGAAGGAGGTAATTTATATACCCTAATATCTGCTCCTTTTCATATTCAAACATAACGGGTCTCCTTTTGGTAATAAATGTCAGTCCTTTAATGGTGAATACATTATCCCGTTTAGCCTGTTGTATTTCATCGTCTGGAATCTTTCACCTGCTCCTGCCTAATTACACGTTTTTCCCTTTCCTCCCACCACGGCAGAATTAATAAATATGCAAGCACTGGACTAGATGTCAGTTCCAACACTTTATATTTTCAAAAACTCTTTCTTGCTTTGCTAAAAAAAAAAAAAAAGAAAAAGGGCATTTTAGCACATTTCCATGCAGCCCAGGTCATCCGGTTTTCCCACGGTATTACCTGCCGTTAAAAACAATTTCCATGGGCTTCTCGCTCGCTCCCATGAGCGGCCGTAACGTGCCGCTCCGGGAGCCGGACCCTTTACTGACTTTTTCATTTTATCTGGACAATGTTTACGGTAGCGAAACTGTCTCTCAGGCAGAGGTTGGAGTACTACCGAGAAGTTTCAGCACAGGGAAGGGGGGCCATTAATCCGCTGTGTTTTGCATCTAATATATTTTGCAATAGCCACTCTGATTCTATAATTGCGAACTGACGCAATTACTAACGTGTGTTAAGTTACATACCTCAAACCAGCAGGACTCTGGTTTCTCTAGTCGAGGCACAAAAGTCACCATTGTGAAGGTTCATAGAGTGATCTGGGGGTTGTGTGTGTGTGTGCGTGTTGGGGGGAAACAACTGTTTTAGGGAGGCAGAAGGATCAGTTTCCCTCCCGGTGTGTTTGGATACCACCCAGACAGAGTCCCCGGCGCTTGGGTTTCACCCACCCGCTCGCACTACCGAGCTGCCTTTCCCCAGCGCCCTGCCTTTGCCGCATTAGCCAGCGTGGCCTCTGGATGGGAGAGCCACGTTTGAGGTACACTGCCCGCAGAAACGAAGCAAGACGGCAGCAGCCGTGGCCACCGTGTCCCCTCTACCCCGCGTACCGTGCAGACGCCCGGGCAGCGGGCACGGCCGCTCCCGCCTCCTCCCCGAAGCCGCTCAAGGGGAGGCGGCGGCAGGATGGGAGCCCCGACGGGCAGCCCCGGGCCAAGGGAGCCGCGCTTTTCTTAAAACCCTCCGAGGCTTTGTGTGTGTGGTCATTTGCAACCTTATTTACGGAGATGTCAGAAAGAAAGATGACATCGGAGCGGCAGGCGGAGGGGCTACCATTTGACCTGGGCAAAGCCCAGGTGGACCCAAACAATTCGCTGTGGGTTGTCCTCTTCTCTCCTCTCGAAGACCTGGAGGTGAACTGCTTTCCAGCCCCGGGCTGTTTATGTTTAGACGTAGTCAGAGCTTCGCTTCTCTCTCTGTCTTTTGGCTCCAACATCACAGCAGTATCCCTGTAACTCCGACACCAGCCACCCAGCCCGGCTCTTTGCATCTCAGGATGCAGCTTTCCATGTTCTTTAAACAGCGGGCGACACCGCAGGAGAAAACCGCTGACATCCTTTCGGGGGGCAGGGAGGGAAGTGTTCGTATCAAATCTGTGCTTCACCAGTAGAAAAATCTACTGTGCCGAAAGTCCCCTCTCCGTTTATAGCCGCTGGACATAGGTGACAGCCATCCCTCTCTCCCTCCAGTTCTTGCAAGCCAGCACCTCTGCCATCTCAGCCTGTGCAATTAAGCCGAGCTCTAAATGCAAGGTCTGTTTGAGTGGCACTCAGTTAAGCAAACAAGCGTGATTGTTATTTTATTAACGAGGGTTAACAATTCCATAAATAAGCCGAGGTAGTTTTCCAGTCCAGGGCGTCTTTTATCTCAAGACATAAATAACACAACTTAATACGAAAATGAGCGCTCCATTCCCTCTGGCATCTTTTAGGCTCTCGTTCTTGAATGAGAAATAAATTATCCTTTGCAGTAAATGTGGCAGCGGTCATCGGCTTCGTGTAATTCACAAGAGAAATCCCTTAATTTCACGTTCGGTATCTAAAAGAGAATTTTGCATTTAACTTACAAGGGAGAACCGAGACCGTAAAGAGGTCGGAGCCCGCGCATTTCATCTTCCCACGATAATTATCGCGGTCATACATGTAATTCGTCTCTGTGACACAGGTTGCGTCCCAGAGATGTCGCGGCACTAGGAGTAAAAACAAAAACCAGGCTGTGGGAAACTACATGTGTTGTTTCTGCTATTCAGGTGGAGTACTATCACACACACATACACACACAGAAAAAAAAAAAAGAAACAAACAACAAAAACAAACCCACAAGAGCGTAAGAAACCTTTAATTTGGTAGGTTCTCTAGCTTTGGCATCTCACAGTAAAATACTAACATCTGGGGGATTAGGGGTGTTACAAACTCCCTCCTAAAACGACAAGAAGATAGCCAGACATAGATTTTTTTTTTCCTTTTTCTTTTACTTTCCAAGGTCCCTTGTCCCTTTTGAGTTCCTTTTCCTCCCTTATTTCCTTCCTTTCTCTGGGAGGGGCAGCGAGGGCGGAGGGGGGCTGAATCCATTGGATTCTCTGGAATCATATAAATGAAAACACACACGGAGCAACGAAACTGGGAGCGTGAACCTTTGCAGCCCTGTCCTGCTCCATCTCCACCTATTGCCTTAACAGACTGGAGGAGAGAGAGACTTATTTGTATAAAGGGTTTATTTACATTAGAATGAAGAGACAGTTCCTAGTCTGGGAAGTGATAAGTACTTGGCAAGTCATTAGGTAGCAGATAGAGATCAGCCCCTGGATACATTATTCCCTGCCTTTTGCATACTCGTTTTTGAGGGCTGAGAGGTTTTTCGGGACGGTGCGCGGCAGAGGTGGGGGGTGCGGGGGGGGGGGTGTCGGTGAGGGCGCTGAGCCCTGCTGGGAGCCGCGACCGGGCGCTGCCCCGCTGCGGGCGGCCCTTGGCAGGGGCGGGGGGGAAGTCGAAAGTCCCCCGCCCTCCGCGGAGGGCTGCGCGGGGGGAGGCCGCCCCTCCCGGCCCTCAAGCCGCCGGTGCGTGAGCGGGACAGCGCACAAGCAAGGGAAGCCGCAAAGCCGCTCCCCCCCTCCCCGAGGAAGGGGCGACGATGCCGCCCCGCACCGCACCCGCGGCCGGCGGCCACCTGCGCGGCAGCCGAGCGCTGCGCGGGCCGCGGGCGCCCCCTCCCGGGCCTCCCGTGCCACTGCCGCCCGCGCCGCTCCGCGCCGCTCCGCGGGTCCCGCGGCTTCCCCCCCGCAACACACACACACGCCGCGGGGCAGCCCAGCCGGGCACCTGCCGGCGCCCTGCCCGCCCACAGCGGCTCTCCCCTTGCCCACGTCACGGGGGAAGAGGAATTAAAGAAACCCTCACCGAACCCCACTCAAACCCTTCCCGCCGCCTTTTTTGCCGCAGTTGAGCTGCTGGAGGCGCGGCCACGCGGTGCCGAATTCGCGAGGCGCAGCTTGTCGTTGGAGGTGAGCGCTAGAGCAATGCCAGCTCTATCCAGGCCATTATTTTCTGCGCTCTGCCAAGGAATGTCTTTACTGGTTGCCAGGTTTGCCAATAAAACTCGCGAATGAAAAAGTGTTGGTTTCCAGGAAAAGTACTTCTGTTTTTTAACCTCCCCCTTGCTGTCTAATTACTGATGTGTTCAACCTCTGAAGAACAGCTTCGTAAAACTGTCTGGTAAATCCAGAGGCAGATGCCTTCTCACACTTGTACAGTTACAGAGAAGTGTAAATATACACACGCTCACATACACACACGTGCTGATATATATGCATAGCTGGATGTATGCATGGTTTCTAGAGTTTTACAAGGCATTTATGGGTATTAAGTACAATCGCACCAAAGAACTAGTCTCCTTTAAGGGTCCTAGGAGCTGTGGCAATACAAGTAATAAAACTCAGATATCTGCATACGCACGTCTATGAAGCCACAAATGCTCTCCTTGCACGGTTATTTGCGTGCTGCTGGAAGTAACCCATTATAGTTGTTTACATACAGAAAACAGCGTCTCACTCTGCAAAATGTAAAGTATAATAAAAAGAGGTGAAAGAATAGTTTAAAAAGTAGAGGTCTCAAGATCTATGTGTTATTTTCCATAAAACACAGGGAATGCACAAAAGAGACAGATTTTTAAATGCGCCCTGTGTAACAAACACATGGAACTTGCAGCTGCGGGAGTCCCACGGGCCGTGACCCCAGGCAAGCCCCTCTTTCTAGTAGGGCTCTGTCCTCAAAACTAAGCAGTGTACCGTTTAATGGTTAAAGAAGTCATCATTCGGTTCCTGAGTATGTTATCTCTGCAGTTTCCGATTCTTTCTCTCTCTCCTGCCTCTGCAAGGCCACGTGCAGTACCATTTGTGCAAATCTATAAACAGGCTGGTAGGTGCGATTTGAAACAGAAAATTTGCGCTGAAGCAGAAAAGAGCTTTGGCTGTATGTATTTCAATGTCCCTTCAAACAGAGTTCTTTGTTCTCGAGAACCAAATGAAAGCAAAGCTTTGGGTCATTCTTTTTTTATTCAGGTGGCATTAGCCCCCTTCACCCCACCATTTCATGTTGGATGCGTGGCTCTGGCACGCCGCCTGCCCCACAGCGCAGCTCATGCTCCAGTTCCTGTCCCGGCGAGACCGGCTGGCCAACTGTGATGGCAACACGGCTAATGTTTGCGTGTGAGGATGGCACTAGCCAAGCCAAACAAGGTCAATTCCCCTGTTTTGCAAAGCAGAAGAGTTTGCAAGCCTGTATCCAGTGCTAGGCGATCAATTTAGAGGCGCTTCACTTGATAAATACAAATACAGGTCTTTTAAGATGGCATAGCATGAAGGAAAAGACACTTGAGGCATTATTTTTAAAAATTAAGTTTTCTGTTTAACTTGATAATTCCTAAGTAGAGCCAGAGATTCTTAGCTGAGGCTTACATTTAAAAATAATTACATGTGTATAACTGTGGGGTGTAAGTGTGGTTGGTTGGGTAGATAGGCTGATATGTAGCTTTCTTTTAACACGCACTTTTTGCTCTCAGAATTGTGGATGCTGCAGACATTGAAACAGTAAATTACAAACAGAACACTCTTGGTAAGACACTTTGGTTGGTAGCTCTTCCCCCAAATTTAGACAGGCTTGCCAGGCAGCAGAAAACAGCATTTCACTGAAGCCTTCTGGAAAGCTGCAGCACGCTCCCTGCGTGACGGGGAGGCCCACGGAGGTAGAAAGAGGCTTTGCATGGGATGGAGACTGAAGCTACCATAACCGTCCCTGTGGCAAGAACACCCACAGAAACAGGTAATTTGCCCCTCCCACACCAACTAACAGCCAGAAGCAAAAAATGTTAAAGTAACTTACATCATCGTTTGCCTGTATCATTACTAAGGAGGCACTGAAAGCTGTTTTATGAGGAGCAGACAGACAAGACTAGCTTGAGCTTGAGACATAAAAAAACCCAAACCACTAAGATACCTGAAGGCATCCCAATTAAGTGATATTACCATCCCGATCAAGATGCAGTCATTGTTAGTAAGCATCCCTGATTTTTAACAGAGATATTCCAATTAGGCAGATTTCCTGATTAGGTGCACTTAAATTAAGTGGAGAGAACAGTGTGGAGGAAACGTGGATGGCTTTTATAAGGGCCAGCTTCAAAGGGGGACTTTGTCACTTGCAACATAAATGGAATTCAGACCACGTAGCCCAAAAGCACAGCAATGCCCCTTTGCCCCATGCTGAGCAACCATCTAACCTTGAAGGCATCCAGCCTTGGTCGGTGCCTCCATCTTTTACCTGCCTGTTCCCCAGGCACCGGTACCTCTGCTGCTGGGCATGCCCGCAACCGCCTGAGTCAGAGCATCTTGGCACCTGTTTTCAGCCTAAATCCCAATGGGATCCAAAAAGTAGGCAGAGTGGCGTCTAAGTACCCGCAGGGGTTGATCCAATAGATAATGTCTTGGGCTTTGCGATAAATTTGAAAGGAAGGTCCTTATCAACTCTGCACCGCATATCTCTGTATTTTACGGATCTCAACCCTGGTCAGAGCCTCATGGTTTTTGGATGGAGTGACTCAAGGTGACATGTTTTGGCAGTAGTCACATAGCTTTTTATGCCATTGCCTCCTCCTTTTTACTCAGGCCTTGAGCTTGAAGATCTAAAGCACAGGTTCTGGAGAAAAAAAATGCAGACAGCAAGACTTCCAAACACTGGTCCTTTTGAAAGACCTGAGCTGAACCTGCCAAGTATGCCGAGTGAAGGACAGAAGGGTATTAGGCTTACATCTAGCTGTGCTGTCCTTAATATTCACCATGGGCACAGCTACAACTGAAACAACTCTTCTGGTTAGGAGAGAGCTCTGTGAAAGGAGGTTGCAGTGGGCAGGGATGGTCTCCCTGGGCCATGGGAAGCGCTTCATGTCTCTCCATGCATCTATTTCCCGCCAGAGGCTGGGCTTGTCTTGCATCTACACACTGAATAAGGGAAGGAATGCGAGCCCTCCACACCTCTAGCTTTCAACATTTGCTGAGCCTGTTTGTCTATTTTGTTGTTTTGGTTTTTTTTTTTTTTTTCCCTATGACTTTTGAGATTGTAATCTCAGCAGGGTAGGGACTGCCTCCTGTTCTACATTTGTACACTGTCTAGCTCCTGACTGTGCCCAGGATCTTGAGCTGCTGTGCTAATAATGAATAAGCATAAATATCTTGAGGAATATTCTTCAAGAATTCATCTGGAGCTGATTGGACTGGGGATAAAATAGACCATTTCCCTTGGAAGAGAAGGCTTACAGTGGTAACCACTGATTAAAATGATCACTCTCTGCAGAGGTGAACACAGGTGTTGCACTCAGTGGTGTTCATCACGGATTTGCATAGACTGAATAGCATATCGTGTCCCTCTTTCTTCTAAATTTAGGGGAATGGCAGCAGTCGTCTAAACCTCTTTGAAGAAAAAGATGACACGGAGTTTTCTTGCTGACCTGCAGCAAAGGTGTGCTCTTGAGGTGTGCCTGTTTTTCAATTTGCCTACCCATAGAAATTCCAAATGTAGTTTCATGCAGTTATTTTGTCTCAGAGGTCTCTTGCATGTATGTCATCCTGACCTTGCACGGCTGTGTGGCATGCAGCAAATCAGTCCAGCAATTCATGCTTGAAATTCATGTTTGAATTTCTTCTCTTTTTTTTTTCTTTCTTTTTTTTTTTTCTTTTCATATTCTGCTTTCCCTTTCAAATGAGGCCAGATCCGCAAGCCATTAAGTTGAATTGCATCAGCTGTGGCTCTGGCTTGGTGAAATTAAAGGCGAGCACCTGTGCCAGCTCAGCACCACCATGGTGAATGAACTCACAGAAGTTAAGTCACTGGAGAGTGAGCAAGACTAGAGTGTGGATGATGCTGCTGGATTTCACGTATGTATATTATGTGCCAGGGAGCACCGTGGGGAAGGGAAAACTGCTGCTTTGGGCAGCTCCAGCATTGGTTTCTTACTCTATTTGGTTTGAAAGCTGTCCATCACAAAGTGCAGCGTGTGATGGTGGCATAGATTTTTTTTCTGTGGAATTAAGTATGCTCATTTACTCTTCAAAATAATGTTATCTCTTCTAGTGCATTTCCCATTGAAGTGAATGGAAGTGTTCCCATTGACTTTAAAGCACAATTTCCTTTATGTCATCCTTCTTAAAAGACTTAATCAAGCATGTTTAGTAGAAACCTATGAGGGCTGTCTAATGACTGGCTTGCTTTGCCCAGGGAAAAATGTAACTATAAACTGAAACACGATGCTGAAAACTAAGTTTAGTAGAAAGTGTTTAGTCTGGTGCTAGATGAATGATGGAAGTTTGTATTTGTGAATAACTTATTTGACAATTGGTGGGGAAAAAAATGACCGAGTAAGTTCTTGGCTCGTTTTTCTTTGCCTGTCTACAAAACTGGCTGAACAATGCGCAAACAAATTGCTAATATTTATTCAAGAGCAAAGAGGTCAGCTTTTGTCAAAAGTGTTTTTAGCCATGACTTGGACTGGCACCAGATTAGCTTAATTTTCTTGTATCCTCTGCGTAGTAAACAAAGGAAGTTATTCTATGAGTTACTGAATTCACTGTGAATTTGCATCTCACCAGCAACACTTATATTCTATTTCAAATTCTGTCTTGTAAAGGCTCTACAAATACTGGAGCTTGGCTTTCATGCCCACGGCCAATCTCTCGAGACTTTAGAAGCCTCAGTGAGTTTTGCTTCATAGCTTGTATAGCCAGCACTCCCCACCTTCAGCCCCTTCTGAGCAAAGTCGTGTGCAGCGTTGTAGGTAGCAGCTACGTACCAGGCTGAATGAGCAGAAGCTCCACTGCTAAAGAGAAGGTGTGCTTCATGATCAGGAAGGCTGCCATCTCCGTATATGATGATGCAAATAGTTGCTGATTGCCAGACAGAAGTTGCTTATTAATTATTTTTTCTTTTGGTGAGAGAGGAAATACAGACAGACGGTGGAGTCTCTAAAGAGCTGTCTTTATTAGCTTGACCTGACAGCAGTACAGAGGTGTTTTGCTTGGGGACAAAATCCACATTTTGCCTTGCGGTTTAGTGAGCTTGTCTGCCCCCACCTCCTACACTTCTTCCTACAGCCTTTCCCTGTGACACACCCAGGCTTCTTTCTTTCTAGTCCTTCACCCTCTGCTGCCTTCTCCAATACCACCAAATAAGCTTAAAACTGTTCTAAAATGAGTCTTTATTTGTAATGCTTTTCTGTCCTCCTCACTCCTTCAGAAAGACTACAGACAAATCTCTCTGCACAGAACATTAAAGGTACAAGAGCGTGCCTCTTCCTGCAAATGATCTCCCTGATCCCAAATTCAGAGCTATTGCTGTCGGTAGGTTTCAAATTAGACAAGGACTTCTGTGGGGCTGGAACGTGACTGTGGACAAGTACTGTGGGTTCCCAAAGGGGTGTCAGGCACCTGCAAGCCCCACAGGATTCAGGGAAAGCTGTAGGTACTTGAACATCTTTTGAACTGGATCCTGTCAGCCTGGTGCCTACCTACGCCTCCTCCATATGCTATCAGCTGCAGCTGCTGCCTGTGCTTATGCTTATCCTCTTTGAGAGGTTTTCAGGTGCTTGTTTCACTTCAATACCTTTCTATTCAGATGGGAACAGATTTTTGTGGCTTCACCTCTTCGGGACTGCCTTTGCATGTATGAGAGAGTGCAGAAAGGGAAGGCAAGGTGCGTCCTTCTAAGGCATGGTCACCTGCTCTTGCAGGAGTTGTGTTCCCCAGGCTTTCTTAGTTCCTGTCTATTCCCAAAAGCTGCCTGACAGTGTGAAGGAGGTGGGTCATAGCATCATTTCTTCTTGGAGCGTGGGGTCTACTTGCCTCCTCATGCAGAGAAGTTCAAAGCTGTTCAGGGCTGCTGCAGGACAAGAGAAGGAGGGATGAGACATGGAAACAGCAGGTCATATGGCTTCTTTTCAGCCTTAGCTCTGGCAGGCTCCCAGTGCACATAGAGGAGCACCGCCTGATTAAACGCTACAGGCCTTGGCTGTACGTGCTGTGTCACAGAGCCCAGAGATGCACAGAAATACATTTAACTCTGTGGCACAAGCTGAAGTGGTCACTCACAGCTTTGTCCTCTGACATGACCCAAATTCAACACAGCCTTTTTTGTGCTTGGCTACAGAGAGCCAGCTAGGTGCCAGCCCAGCTCCTGGCATAATTTGGGGCAGGTGCAAAGCAGTAATGAACTACATGCTGCTCTCACAACCTCTTTCTCCCACCTGTTTCTGAGAATAAAGAAGAATGCGTTAAACCCAGGGGCTATTGCCCCAGCTACTCCTCCTGGTCGTGTGGGCTTAGGGATGGCAGTGCCAGACAGATACCCCAGAGGAATTGCGCAGTGTATAGGGAAACTGCATGCAGGCTCACTCCTTTTTACAGTGCTGGAAGGTCAGAAGGTGTCCTTAGTAGAAAGAAGAGCCCAAACCTGTGGCTGCTCTGGCCTTATTCAAGAAGAACTCTCTCCTAAAGCCCCAAGTGTGAGCTGAATAAAACAGAAGCACGGACTTTGAGATTGGATGCTTGTGGGGCTGCTTGTAAGTTGTTTGTCTGAGCTGAGTTCTCAGGTGAGCGTGTTTCCTTCTGCATGCTACTTGTAGGATCAAGCCCTGGTGAGCTGCTGAGAGTCACTGCTGCTCCTCCTGCAGCCAGAGGCAGCTCAGGGTAATCAGCACGTATAGGAATAAGCTCTGACAGTGGAAGGGTGGTAAGAGCACAATTTAATTTCACTGTGGTATGCAGCACTCCAAGAAAACTCCCATACTCGGTCCTTCTCCTTCAAGCACAACCCCTTATCAAGGTCCTTGGCAGCAATTCACTTACAGAAAGGAGCAGCTGTCATGGTATTCCCACATACAAACACGGAAAAACAGCCCCTCCCTACTTTCAGTGCAGCAATGTTATGTAGTAAGAATAATTACAATATTTAACACTTGTATCTGTGCTTTTAATCTTCAAAGCACTTTACAAGCACTAGCTACAGGTAATTGTAGCTGCAGAGTGATGTGGCCGTTTGTAAAAAGAGGAGAAGCATGTGCATGACTGCTCCAGTGGTCCTGCGGAGGGTGAGCACGGTGCAAATAGGACTGTAAAGGATCAGTGACATGAACTCTTTTGGCTGCCAGGGTTGAATTTTCTTTTAGCTGGTTGCTGCCCTCCTGCAGGAGGTTACTGACTTCTTGGGTCTGTTGGTGGAATTGCTCGCCTTACGGTTTCCCAACCCATCTCAGTTCCAGTGAACCAGGTTAGGAAAGACCTATATGGCAAGCCATGTTAGCTGACCTGGCTTGTTTTGACTGGAATGGATGAGGGAGTGCTCGGACAAGCAGCTCAGCTGGCAGATCTGGGAAAGTGGTAACTCCTGGCAGATGGGCAGAAGAGAAGGCGACTGTGGAGAGGCTTGTAGGAGGCTGGCAAGTGTGGCAGCTGGCACAGGAGGTATGTGTCTGATGAAGAGAGACGAGCCCATGCTGGTTCTACCTCCTTGGTATGGAAAACCTCACTGTAAAAGGCATTATTTGTTTCCTTACCCTTCTTGCTGTATCCATGTGGCTCTTGGCTTAGACTGGAAAACTAGAAAGGATAATGGAGAAATTGGTGCTGCTTTTAATGTTTTTGCTTTAAAATGTCTTTTGTGAGGAGAAAGAAAGGAAGACAGCTCTTCAGTCTTTTTGTGAGGAGGAAGGACATAAGACAGCTGTTCAGTCCTACCATTTTTATGGCCATCCGTTATTGCCTCAAACTGCAAAACTGGCCATTAGCTATTGCACCATTGCTTCTGCATTCTCTCTTGTTTTGCTTTCTTACCAAGTTTGCTCATCCAAAAGCATTCAGGTAAAGCCTCTGTTCTTGCTTAGAGTAGGCAAATTAGATTAGTGGATATGAAATGCATCATCAGAGCGTACAGCTCTACAGGGTACCAACTGCTGGCCCCTGGAAGCTAGAGCATAGCCATACACAGGGCATCCTGACCATCCAGTTCAACTCCTTGCCTTCACAGGCAAAAGGGCTTTATATTTATTAATGTAAAGTGATCACACAGGCAAATGAAGACTGTGTTGGTCTGGTGCCTTTCAACCTGGATGACTCTGTGTACCAACTGTACTGTTTAGATAAGTTGGAGGCCCATATACCTTGCAATTTGATTTTAAAGCAAATCCCAACCTAACTGCTGGAACATTTGTTTTAACTGGAAATCACAGTCTTATTTGTGCAGTATGAATGTCTGTCCTTCCTGCTCCATAAGAGGAAAATTAAGGTAATATATATTGTAAGGTAATAACAATACATTAAGAGGAATTGGTTCATTCAAAGGGGTTAGCTCGGGTTTTGCTTTTAACTGTTCGTGTACATTATCATTTTCCCCTTGAGGATTGTTTTGGGGAGAAAGATTGTGAAACTCTGAGCTAGTTCTCTCTTGTGCTGCAGCTTCATTATGTGCATAACTCCAGAAAATGAAGTCTCTACTTCATGAAAATATGCCCCGTAACAGTGATGTCTCTGTCCCTTTGGTTAGTGAGGTTTAGTCATGTAATTCTTCCAGATTTCATTATTATGAATTGGATAACATTTTCTTTGAAGGAAATGAATTGATGAGATGAGACTGTTGCCATTCTCTTAAAAAGAAAAACAAACTTAAAAAGTTTCTAGACCTTGTCATTACAGAGGAAAGCATCCCATGAATGTGAGTGTACCTCAGAAGCAAGGAAAAAAACCTCTGGAAAGAAATGCACGTACAAACCAACCTCTGAAGTTTAACCTTGTGACTCCTCCTTTTTGAAGCCTAAAATATTGCAATTGGCAGTGCTATGGAAGGGGTCAGCTCTCAAAGCCATCTGCTTCCAGGCAAGTAATGCCCTGAGAGAAGGAACAAACCTAAGCTCTGAGCTTGGTAACTCAGTCTCCTGCCTGTGTGGTTCTATGACGGGACTGTCTGCGAGGCCAGGGGAAAAAAAAAAAAACCAAACTCCAACCCAAAATCTTCTCCCTTGCTCGCACAGTTCCAATTAAGTGCAATCAATTGCTCAATCAATCTTTTGCTCTTAATAAAGTCGGTTATCTTTTCCCTTCTAATTCCCCTCCAGGTTTTTTAACAATTGCTCAGACAGACACAACAAGCAGCTTTTGTAAAGGAAGAGTGTAGGCGTTTCCTTTGGCAGTTTTCACTTTCTGCCTATGATGATGTTATGCTCCGCACCCTCCCCAAATCTTAATCACGTACAATGAGTGTGCTAGGAGCCCATGTTTTGTTGTTTTGGTTTGGGTTTTTTTTTCCCCACTGGCCTGAATCGAGTAATCTAATTTGATAGCAAAATCATGCCAAAATATTGGGGGGGGGGAGAATAGACATTTTGTCATCTCTGTTGTTGATGAGTCAGACCATTTAAACTAAGGAAAGGTTTAAAAAAGGGAAGGGAAATGCTCTCTAGCCTTATCTACTCCAACATTAATTTGGGTAGAAGGTAGGAGTGGAGGAAGTCTGAGTAAATCTGTTCCTCGTTCAAGTTGCCTTTAGATGGTTACCGTCACCTGCGAGCCGAAAGAAGATGCATTAAATTGTTCTCCACCACTGAGCAACTGTGACAGGGAGGGAGAGGCCCCACATGTTGGTTTTGTGTGTGTGGAAAACCCACGCGTGCTCGATGTGCGTATGTAAAAAAGGCCAGTGCTGGCTTCAGTTGTATTCCCTTAACTCCCCTGCGTTGCCATATGGGAGGGAGACTATGTTGTACCCATACAAAGCATATTTATACCTGAATAAACCTGTCCCTGGTAAGTTTAACTCTCCTGGCTTAAACAAACAAACAAACTGTCCTTAACTGACATGGTCACGCAACTGCAAAGATTATCTGTGGGTCAGGCCATGTCTGGAAGCAGAACTCCATTCAAAGTGGATGAGAAGATTAGATTGAGCAGATACTTAGTAACTTAAGAAAAAAAAAAAAGGGGGGGGGGAGGTGTAGTCAGGAGAGTTATGAGTGACCTGAATGGGAAGAAGAGGCAAGAGGGTGTGGTACTGTGGAAAGTGCCAGCAGCACAGTCCTTACTTAAACTTTACTTAAACTTGCCTGCATGTTGATTTTAGCACAGGGACAGTCAAGTCAGGCCTATATGTTTAGAGGAAAAGAGAGGGGGAATGTTGAGAAAGTGGCGTTATCTCACTATGAAATAAAAACACACTGAGTTAGTGGGAAGCCTGGTGTCCTAGGGGAGCTGGTGGAAATTGCGTTACAGGAGGGCGCGTTTGCACTGCAACAGCTCCCGCCGACACACTCAAGCCAGCCTCACGCTTGCCCACGGTCTTGTGGGCACTGACTGCTTGTACGCAGGGCCAGCTTCTCCAGCAGGTTTTGTAGCCCATAGCGAGCCCTGTGCTCCTGTGTATACATTGCTGTCGAGTCCCCAAGTAAGGTGATTTGAAGCTAGCTCAGCTGGGTCTATGCTGCATGCAATTGCTGTGGTGCAGACATGCCCTGGGAAGTTTAAAAGTGGATAAAACCCAGACAAATATACTAAAGGTGGTAACAAGATAATGAGAGGGAAGTGCTCCCCTACCTGATGGACCATTTTCAACTCTTATTTTTGAGGCTAACCCTTACGGAGGGTGAAGAGCTGAGGGAAAAAGTTTGCTCATTTTATTATCCAGCCACTTCTGTTGCTGGTCACAGTCTCCAGCTGGCTCAGTTGAAGGCAAATCCTCCAGTGTAGCTCAGAGGAAGGCTGCTCCAAATGACTGTGTCTCCAAGTTGTTAGTATGGCAGCAGAGTATCAGTTGGATACTGAGATTTCTCGTGAATGCCCCTTTCCTTGGCTTTAGGGATGGAAGAGCTGCGCGGGAGCCGCTGTGCGGGTTGCAAGCCAGGAGGCTATCTCCTCGCGCTGGGGTGATCCTCCCTTGGCTGGGTCTTCTGGCCTCAGGGCTGTTTGCATTGTGAGGATGGCACAAAGCAGCCGTACTTCAGGGAAGGATTGGGGCCCGGGCCTTATCTCGCTTTGATTATATTAAATAATCTATCTGTCTGCCACGTTATTTACATAACTCTTATTTAAATAGTTTTACATCAGACACACTGAATCATGAGACTGAAAGTCTAGACGATGCTTGCTAGGCTCAGCCTGCCTTTAACCCTCCTGTGTTGCCATTTTTCTTGTTTCTGCCTTCAGGATTACCCTGCTCCGTGCTCTGCATTCGGTCCACACGAGACGTATGAAGTGCCTGGTGGTCCCAGGACTTAGGAGTCAGCAAACTGAAATTGCTGAGGGCAGAGAGCGAGGGCACAGAGGGCAGAAATAGGGGAGGGGGAGAAGGCGGCATGGAGGAGGGAGGTGGCCGTGAGTTGTTTGTCTGGTTTTACTAGGTCAGCTCTGAGTGAGGCTGCAGGGCAAATGGCTTTGGACAAATTTAGGAAAGGACTTTACCCCCCTGGAGCCTGCCTTCTGGCAGGCACTGCCCTGGAAAGCTGCTGTAGGAGATAATTCATTTCAGGAAGAGCAGAAGAAGGAGATATAGAGTTACCTTGTGCTAAGTGGGCTTATAGGCAGAGGCTGGAAACTGGGAATTGGGAGAGAGCAAATGGAATAAAAAAGGTATTTGTCATTTTAGACAAAAGCCAAGAAAGCCTGTTCATTTCCCTAGGTTCTCCCCACTCCTCTAAAAGTGCATTACAAATTACTAATAATTCATAAAAGGCTTGTATTATGGCACGCTTGACAAATTCATCTCTCTCCTTCTGAAGGCACGTTCCAGGTTTTATGCCTCGCTGTCACAAGCCTTGTTGTTATGATTTCATTACATATTGATTTTGATATATGTTTCCTGCGATACTATGTGCACTGGAACCGAATCCCTGCTTTGGAAAAAAAGGAGACCGAGGCTTCTGGTTCCTCATCTTTCGCCTCCCCGTGAAAAAAATTTGTCAAGGGTTGCTCCAGCCCTGGCTGCAGCTTCCAGAGGGCTTCGGGATGGCAAGGCTGAGATGGAGTAGCACTTCCACCTAGTGGTTTGCGAAAAATAAGGCAAGTGCTTCAACTTGGGGACTTCCAAGTCCCGCAACAAACGCGGGAAGCCAATTTCCGAACCTGTGTGCCTTGCCCGAATACATAGCAATGGATTATTCCATATCCCAGAAATAATAACACAATAATCCATTTTCTTCTATTTTCAAGTAAATTCTTGGACTTAGTTCAGTGGGCATCAATGCAATTTGATAGACCACAAGTTCAGGGATCCCATGACAGCAAGGTGAAGCAGAGAAGATCATGCATTCCTAAATTGAAAAGCAATGCAACGCAGCACTGTGCTATGCTTACAAAGTGTTCTGCACCTGTGTGTGTATCCCAAAGTATTTTTGAATGATCCTTATTTTCACCCTTAGTCTACAGATGGAGAAAACAAGGCATGAGGGAGCATGGCAGGTACTTGAACAAATAGCATCTGTTTTGAACCCTAATTTTTGAGTGCTGCATGTAGATACTCTTCTTCAGAGAAGCCAAGCAGTTAACTGAAGTTGGTAAGGATTCAGAGCACACATGGATCCAGCGTGGCAGGATCCCAGTCTGCAGGATACTGTTCCAGTGCAGATAAATAACCACCACAGCAACAGCACAGTATAATGTAATACCAGAGGAACCTTAGACCCTCTGAAAACCAGACCTAGTGTCTCAAGCCAAGCTCTCAGAGAACTGACACCTTTGAGATGGGCAGATACTTCTGAACGAGTTAGAGGGACCACGCTGAGAATAACTCTGTAGAGTTAAATCACATTGGCGTGCCTGTTGGTAGCAAAAGTCCTATAAACTTCTAAGGGGAAGGCCCAGGTTTGCTGTCTTCTACCGCCATTGCCAAGATGTGCTGCCTCCTTTCAGCAACTAGCTGTTGTGAAAGAGGAACTTGCTGTTCTGCAAAGGCTGTTTCCCAACAAGGAGGCTCAAAGGGTGGAATTGTTATTGTGGAGGCTGGGGAATTACACGCACACACATAGACACACACACAAACACGCTCACATACCCATACCCCCCTCTGATTCCTGTGAAGTTGTGAGTTCAAAAGTGAGGATCAGAGCAACTGAGGTGATTCTGCCATGAATGGCAGTACGTGATTGACATCTCTGGGCTGATTCAACATCCAGGCATGATATGAGGTGTGTTTAAGTTATTTTAAGATGCTGTGGCCTGCCTTAGGGTATTCTGAAATTCTGACACCCTGCCAAGTAGATTTGACTCCCTGGGGGAGGGGGTGATCCTTCTGATAGCCACACCCTCCTGATTGGCTGCCCAAATGCAATTATATTAAAAAAAAAAAGTCTTTATTGACAGAGAAAAATGAATAATTTGTACTGGAGGAACACACAGGTCATTGTTCCTCTTCTGCCGTGTGACTCATCCGGATCAAGCTGTCTGTTTAGTATATCTACTAATGCAGTAACTTGGAAAAGCTAACCCATAAGTGCTTCTTTTGTTTCCTAAGAAACAATCGCTGGGTGCCTTTTGAAACTTTTTTTTTTTTTTTTTTAAGCCTGCCATGTTTTGGAATGAGAAGAGCCCAGGCACTTTCTTGGCAAATCTTCCATAACCTTTTCTGTTCCACCCTTAGACAGTACCTTCTTTTACTGGGCTTGCAACAGAAGTGCTTTACACCTCCGAAGAGAGGAAACCTTAACGACATGCCTGTGAGGCGAACAAGTCTGAAGACTAGCATAATGTCACACCTTATCATTACATCAGGTCCAAAATACGTTCCTGGGGTCCGGACCCCAAGTGTGCCCTCCCTTGACCTGATCCATCAGCATTCAGTAGCGATCTTCCTGGGACAGAAGCAAGATGTGAGCCTTTACGCCAGGCATGCCCTTTCCTCCCAGAAATACATAAGGTTTGCACTCGCAGCCCCTTGTGCCGTCGAGGTGGCTGCTGTGTCGGGGTAGGAGCCGAGTAGATGCAGACCCACCCCGCCGCTCTTTTCTGCCCACCCGCCTGTTGCACAAGCGAGCGGCACCAAGCAGGGAGTTTGCAAGAGCACGTTGCCTCCCCCAGCCTCCCCCCTTGTGCAGCTGCCTGCGTCCTGCCCCTTTGGCACAGCAGAATTGCCCCATGTGCAACGCAGCTGGAGAGCACTCTGCCTGCCGAGGAAGCACGACATTCATCCTTAAATGCAGGAATATTTCTGAGCGCTTTTCCCCCTTGTTGGCTTTTTTTTGTTTGTTTGTGTAAGGTGGCTGATGGTTAACTCCTAATTCTTTCAGATGAGGTATTAATCAGAAATAGGCTAATATGTAAATAAATATACTATCCCCAATTAGAGGGGAAAAAAAAAAAAGGACTTCAGAGAATGCACTTATCTCAATACTGCTTGGGTAGTTGAAGCAGCTGCAAGAAAGCTAATAGCAGGGTTGAAACCAGACTTGCCAGCAATTTCATTCTTGGCCAGACAGTCAATTTTTTCATGCTTTTGTCTGGCTGTCTCTATGTAGGGCTGCACAAGGAGAGCAGTTTTACTTTCTTTCTTATACGTATATTTTTCTGCTGAATTCATCTATGACTGCCATAATAACTCAGTGGCACTCTGTTTCCAAGGAAGCTTGAGTGACTGAATAATGAAGACGAATCAGGATTCCAGAAAAAAAAAAGAAAATTCTTCTTTTCCATGCAGCCCAAACCCAATAATCTGCTTTTTCCAACCTGTCCCTATGAAATAAAAAAGAGGCATTCATTTGTACTGCCTCAGTTTCCTCTGTGTACAGTGAAAGGATTTTTTGTTGCAATCTGTCACCCTCGTGTGCACTTTCTAAACAGCCTGTGCCCCTTCTACTCCGGGCAGCATGGAGAGCAGTTATTTTTAATAGGAACCCATTTAACGTACCTATGTGTTGGTTTGTAGCAGAGGTCACACTCTCTGGACTTCATTTCAGCTGGGATCCTCCTCTGGACAAAGGTGATGTGTCTTAGAGCGTCTTTGGCTTGGCAGGAGCGTTTATTAAAATACCACAAGTTCAGACAATGCTGGTTACGAGGAGTGCACAGTGCGTTATACGTGGGAGGACTGGCGCAGAGTTTCCAGTAAAAATGAAGTGACTTAGAAAACTCTTCTTCACCCTGGCACATCCCAGGGAGCGTATTCTGTGTCTGTGTGTCTGGTGGAGCCTGCTCGCGCTCGGTGTACAATGTGTGCTTGTACATGTCTCACAGAAAATCTTGGGAATCGTTTAGCTCCTCGCTCACACACACCACAGGTTTCAAAGTGTCCCAAAGAGTATTCTTTTGTGTCCAATGAAAGCCTGTCTTGGATTTTAAGCATAGCAGGGGCCAGAGTTTCAGCTGCTGTAAATCAACGGAGTTCCAGGGAAGCTGGTGGGGCTCCACCAAGTTACACCGACTGAACATTTGGCCCTTGACTATCCCCGATACCCTGCCCCGAAGATGTCGGCAGCAGGGGCAGGAGGCAGCGCCCCGCGTAACGACAGCCCGCGGAGCTGCGGCACAGTACCCGCGGTGAGCCGCGGAGCTAATGCAATGCCGTTTCATCATCCGTCCAGGCAATGTGAGGACACCGATATTGCAAGACAATTTCAGGCTGTTGCCACAAGCTGTTTTGCATCTCTTACAGGCTTCAGCTGTCACAGGAGTGGCGGTCTCTTCTCAGTCTTCCTCGCCGGTGGTGAAAAAAAGAGGCTGTTTCTTATTCCCTCTTTCTCTGGCTTCTGTGCATTTCACAGGATGGGGAAGGTTTTTCGGGGGTTTGGTTGGTTGTTTTTTTTCAGTACTACCTTTGAGCTCCAGTTAAGCCCAGGGACTTTTTGTGATCCTGACAGTAGGTCCCAAACAGTCAATGAGGGTCTTGAAGCACTGCCTCAGAAGGTAGAAGTCGATAGCTTCAGCAGATTGAAGGCACTCTGCACCAGCCGACTCTCCGGTCCTGTCCTCTTCAGTAATCCCCTGGGACTTGATTTCATGGCTGAACCCCTTTAGCTTTTGCTCTGTCTCTGGTCATCTTTGAATTCACTGTTCGACAGATAGTTCAATGTGTATGTCAAATTTGCTTTGAGCTAAAAAAATAACAGAAGTTAACAAAAAGGAGGAAAGTATTTACAGCTTCATTCTATAAAACTGGTGATATAAGATTTTTTTAACTTCATAGCCACTTGTAGGTGATCCTCCAACTGGGTCAAGTCTACAGACAATGTACTTAGTGAAAAGTTAATGGGGCTATGCTCATTTGTACCTGCTGACCTAGTGGCTCGCTTTTTTTTTTTTTTCTCCTGTTTTTGACCCGTAAACCCCTAAGTAGGTTGGGATCTGACAGCCTGAGAGACTGACCTGTCAAGGCAGTATTGCTGCTGATAGTGCTCAGCATACAAAGTTACGGTACTCTGGTTTTCACCTGCACGCTTGCCTTCCCCTACATCTAAGATTGAGAAAGAGTCCAGGGAAGGCTGGAGTCAGGAGACTGATGCCAAAGGTTTAAGAAGATCGAGCTCTGCCAGAGCGAGCTGTGGCTTTGGTTTAGATTAGGTGTTCATCTGTGCTCCAGCAAGCCACCTTTTGATAATACTTCCTTATCTCTTGAGATCGATGTAAGGACAAAATATAGTCACATTTGTGAGCTGTTCAGAAGTCAGGGTGACTAGTCTGTGGTTATAAAGAATTGTCTATTTTTGGTCATGTCTTAAGGCTCTGGGTGACTTTTTCCCTCAGTTAAATGTCTGTGGGACAGGACACAAACATGTGAGTCTGAGAACTCAGACCTTCTGTCCTCGCCCGCTATTGAAAAACTCTGAGTGATACTGTGGGTACAAGTGCTATTTTCATCTGGGATGTGCATTCCTTAAGTACTTTTGAAAATCCCGTTCTGTGCCTGAGTCAGCAATGCAGTGTTTGGCCGGTAGCAAGGTACCTACTCACTGATCCTTTTGCCAGCAGCAAGCAGACAAACCCAAACTTTTCAGTCTGGGCTGTGATTTCACTGATGTCATGTTAGTCTGAAATACAGATGAATATGACTCTGTTTCGGATAGCAAGTTGTCTTCCAGCACCTCAAGATGTACATTCATCTTCAACAAGATTAGAGGATTTCAGTGGTTAGGAGTACTGTGGGATTTCTCTTTATCCATTTATGCTGGTTATATTGGCAATAGTGGTGATAAAGGCAAGCAAACAGGGTCCTGGCACCACAGTTACCACTCTCCTGAGCTTATAAGCTAGGTAAGTGATGGGGATATCCTGAACTGTAAATGGTGTGATAACGACAAATGGCAGATCTGTGAGAAGAGGGTAGATGTATTGTAGGGTGAAAGAAGTGCCAGAGCCTCACCTGTAGCATGGGCACTTTTGTTCACACTTACATCAGCCACCTTATTCTCTGAGGGGTGAGCTCAGCTCAAGGAGAATATTTGGAAATAAATGTGGGGGAAAGAAGACAGATCTGTAAGGTGCTGCTTTGGGGTCTCAGACTTGCTTATCTTTCACTTTTCTCTTTCTTTAGGTGTCTTAAAAGAGGTTACATCCCTTGCCCCCCTTGCCACCTCCTCCACGTGCCTCGCTTTCCCTGCCAGGCTGAGCGGATGCCAGGGCTGCTGTGAGCAAAGTCTGAGTTGGTAGGTAGAAACTGTCAGTCCCTGAGTGCATTCCCCTTTCCCCCACCTGCCTTAAAGCCTTTTCTTCAGCCATTGCTGCTGCCTGAGCCACTACGCCAACCAGGGGAATGGGCAGGTCATGGCTGTGTTATTTGTGCTGCCAAGTCCTGGGACAGGACCGGGGAGGAAGGGTGTCCTGGTTTCAGCTGAGAGGGTTAATTTTCTTCGTAGTAGCTAGTGTGGGGCTATGTTTTGGATTTGTGCTGGAAACAATGTTGATAATATAGAGATGGTTTTGTTATAAAGACATGTTTTTGTTGCTGTCGAGCAGTGCTTACACAGAGCCAAGGCCTCTTCTGCTTCTCACACCGCCCCACCAGCGGGACGGCTGGGGGTGCACAAGGAGTTGGGAGGGATATTCCATACTATACGGCGTCATGCTCAGTTTATAGGGAGCTTGGGGAAGGGGGGGTGGAGGTGGCGGCGTTCGGAGTGATGGCATTTGTCTTCCCAAGTAACTGTTATGCGTGATGGAGCCCTGCTTTCCTGGAGATGGCTGAACACCTGCCTGCCCATGGGAAGTGGTGAATGAATTCCTTGTTTTGCTTTGCTTGTGCGCGTGGCTTTTTCTTTACCTATCAAACTGTCTTTATCTCAACCCAGGAGGTTTCTCACTTTCATTCTTCCAATTCTCTCCCCCATCCTGATGGGGGGTAGTGGGCAAGAAGCTGCATGGTGCTCAGCTGCCAGTTGGGGTTAAACCATGACAAAGGCGGCTGAGCCCTGCTTATCCGGGGTCTGCTCTTGTCCTTCTCAATCACCCACAGCCTCAGCTCCCTTTGGGACCTAAGGAGGCTCAGGTAGTGGGAGGGAAGGTAAGCAGCATCTCTAAAAAGGGAGAGGAGGCTCTGAAGAGTGGCAAAGAGGATGTGGCAGAGCGACAGGGTTCAGGCATGCCTGCCTGCCCTGCACCTCCTTACCTCGCAGCCTCCACCCACAGGTGGTGGGTGTAGGAGATGGTGCCCCAGGCAAGTTGTCCTCTGGCTGGGGAGGGCAGATCCTAAAGGCTGGGCTGAGAAGGACTTACTGAGAGAAGAACATTTGCCTGGAGATATTCAGAACTGAACAAGACTTTGAGCACCTGGATCTGACTTTGAAGTCACCTCTGCCTTGGGTGGGGACTTGGAAGGAACCTCTTGAGATTTCTAGTCCAGCTGAAGCTGATCTGTGACTTGTCATCTTTTCCACTTTTGCTGTGAAAATCAAGTGCTGAGGTCAAATTAGAGACTGTATTTGGAGCTGGTGAATAACAGTACACTCCCCCCCACCCTGAAGCTGTAGCTGGAGGGAATGCACCTAATTCAGTCAGCTTTGTCTTTTAGTGTCTGCATTTGACAAAAGGCACACGAGTTTTATTCCTTGTTTAGCATCTGTTCCAAAGCTATTTTTCTGTGTTTATAATTAGGGTGCAAATTGCTGCATCTATGGGAGATGTTGCCATTTTCAACTGCAGATTACTCTCTACTTTATGAAGGTCCCTCTCATTCTCCTGGAAGATTTGCTTAAGTAAAAGGCCTCTGAAGCATTTCAGTAAAAATGAATTGGTTTAGCCAAGCCCTGCAATTTAAATCACTGGAGTTACTCAGGTGCAATGTGCTAAGGATGGCTGAGGACTCCCTTGAGCTGAACAGACAGTAACTGTGGGCAGTGACACGTAGGTAAGAGGACCAGAGATTGTACTTTTTGTGGATGGCACAGCTGGAGCTCGCAGAGGATATGTGGCCAGAATGTCTGTAAAGTCAGCCACATTTATGGGCCTGCTGCTCCTCTTGTGATACTAGTTTTATGCTGGTAGACATGCTCGGATGTTGAAAGAATGACTCCTGAATTACAAAGAAGTGAGGAGGATGAGGGCAGTCATTTTGTCTCTCATAAATTTTGTTCGATGTGTAACTCTGCAGGACTCAGAAGGAACCTTTTTGTCCTTAAAATATATAACTAAAGCTACATTCAGCTGCTTTGAAACTTCTGTGTGGTTTGGGAAGCAAACTCTGAATGTCATTTGCCAAAGCGTGTTATTAAAAACAGTATGTTTACACTGAGAGTGATCCGTGGATGAAGCAGTCTTGAAGAATCTGAGCAAACTTCAGAAGTAACCTTAAGACCAAAGAAATTGCACTGAAGAAAGTAATCAAATATATTTTCCTACCTATGCCAAGTAGATTGGATAAAGGTAAATATGCTGATTGGTCTCAGCTCACCTCGGTGAGATCAAGTGGGAAGGAAATATTCAGTATGTACCTTTCCACCTTCCCACAGAGAGGATGCAATCTGAACCTTTTTTAGCTTCATGGCTGCCACATTCTGGGCCACTGTTGTATCATTTGTCACATGGGGAAAAGACAGATACTGAGTCTGAGTCTATGCTAGTAAATCCAAGCATGCCTGGCAGCCTTCCTTGGCTCTGGAAGATGATTGTCTACGCTAGTAAACTGCTAGCACATTCTCTGGCACCGACATGGCCCATTGGAACTGATACTCTCTCTGAACAATCTTTGGGCCTGGTCTGGCAACCGGAGTGTGCCAGGGACCATACCCAACGGGCAGTTTGCTTGCTGCCACTTCATTTAGGAGAGTCATTCACTAGCACCCTGTTCTCTGCCAGCTGGCCTGGATGTTTGGTCCTAATGCAATAATGGTCTAGTTTACCAGTATGGATATAGCCTGACTATAACCCAGCACGGGGTGTGTATGTGCCATACTGGAATTCAGCAAGGAGCACGTGGCCCGTGCTAACACATCAGTGAAACTCCTGAACTTTCATGCTATATTACCTTGGAGGAGAGAGAGGTGGGACAATGGGGGCAAATTCTGCCATGGTGGGTCTTGGGAATGCACTAACAGGGAAAGGGTAGAGGTGCCCAAAGCCCCAGTGTGTTCACTTGGCCCTATCCAACCTTGGATCCTTGCAAATGAGCACAAATCCTGCCTGACTGACAGAATGACAAGAAGGAAAAATCACAGAGAGGGTGAGTTTTCCGTGGTGCTATCTCATTCCTAGAGGTTTTCCTATAGACAAGGGCAGAGCTGGGATATTTTGCCCATGACACCAAGTTGGAGGCTTGTCTGTGCCATCCCTGCTTAAGCACCTCGGGACAGGTTGTCGAGAATATCCACCTAATGAGGCTAAGCTCCACACTTCCGTCCAAAACGTGTTGAGGCACTTGTATCACACCTTGACCCTCATGGCTGCATTCCTCAGTTTTGACATGTTTTTTGTACTTTCATCATCTTAACGTCTCCAGAGCTGTATTGCTATATTTACTGTACAGAGTATCTTTGGGGCTGGAAGATAAAAAAAACTCTGTGGTATTCAGAGGTGTGTTGGTTTCCAGGTAGTGCTTTGTTGAGGGTGAAATGAATGTCTGGGACAAGGATCTGAGCGTGTTTCTGAGGAAAGGAGACATTGTCATTACTTTTGTCCTGCAGACACAGAGAGCAGGAAAGACCAGGATGTGCTCAGGGGTTGTTCTAGAGGCAGGGAACCTGTGTGAAGCTGGAAAAAGAGGCAAAGGGAGTGAGCATGGGACCGGAACCACTGCAGTATTGACACTGGACACAGAGGACTGGGAAGACAGGCCGAATGTGAGAAAGGGGCTGTGAACTGCTGGTGGGGAGCCAGAGACAAATAGTAGGCTGCAGCCAGAGTAAGGAAGTTTCGTAGGCAATTTATGGCTCAGACGTTCATTTGATGTCTGTCTGGTGGCCTTCAGGCTGGGTATGGGACAGAGTCCATTTCCTGTGCACACCAGCCATGATGTGCACATCATGGGTTCTCCCCAGCTGGGCAGTGGCTCACAACACTCGCTGCCTCTCACCCAACATCTGCAGGTCTCTGGGACCCTGCAAGAGCTCATAGCGCAAGAGGTCACAGTGCTGAGGAAAGCTTTTCCTGCAAGGAGGCTTAATTCTGCATCCGGCACCTACACAACCCCGTCTGTAACACACACAGACTCTGCCATGAACTGATGCTCCTGAGATATCTTGTCGTGCATGACAGCTACCATTGTCTAGCTATCTCTTCTTCTTTTGTACATGTAAATAAATCTGGGTCGCAGTAAACCGTAATTTGTATACAGTGCGGTAAACCATAATTTACTTACACAATAAAGCAGCACAGAACATTGCAGATGATTTGTGGTCATTAAGTAGATGAACTTAATTCTTCTTATTAGGCTAAAGGGGTAAACTACACGTGCCATAGTGGGTTCAGTCTTGCCATCATCTGTGTTGCTTTCCTGTTCAATTGTAGGTACTCTTCTCCTGCTGTGATCTCCATGTCTCTACGAATTTCTGCAGCATTTAAAATAGTATATAAGGAATGGAGAATCTATTTTCTGGGTGCAAGATATTACCATTGTCCTTCTGTGCAAAGTATCTTCCACGGTAGCATTAGGTTATCCAGACATGATAAGAAACCAGTCTGCTTGCTGACATATTGTAATTATAAATTTGCATCATTTGGATCATGCTTGTCTAATTCTGAAACCTTTGTAAACTGACTTCTATTTTCCCCATAAACTTCTTGTTTTCCCTCTTCTCCCCCAGGCTTGGTGTCAACTGTTAAAATAATTAATGTTTTTTTCTACTTCTGCTTCCAGATAACTGCTGAAAATGTTAAACAAACCAGAGCTCTGGCAGGACCCCGTTAGACGCTTCATCCAAACATATCATCTTTCAACTCTGATAAAAGGATCTGTTGGATTTTCTTTTGGATGAGATAGTACGTTTGTATTCATTGCAACCAATGTTAATGTGAGTGTAAAGCACTGAGGTCTAAATTAGAAAGATAAGTCATTACAATGAGGCTATTTTCAAGAAAGAACAGTATGAAAAATGGAGAGCCATGGATGGTTTGCATTGAGCGTGGACTTTATTTTGTGCTGGGTGGTGCTAACACAGTGTGTGTTTGCAAGTTACTGAGTAACAGGCGGTAGGAACTGTTGGACTGTGAAGACTCTTGTATTGCCCTATTTAATGGTAGAGGGCTGGAGAGAATTGCTCCGAGACATCTCTTCCTGGGCTGAGTGCTGCACACAGAAGAAAAAAGGGAATGAGAAGAACAATACCCGTTTGCCCCCTCACGAAATTTGGATACAGGCTTTTATTTGGGTTTCTTTTTGACTCTCCCAAACATCTTCAATGGGCATATTTTCTACTGCCCTTTAAAAATACTGCTTTGTAATAATAAGGTACATAAAAAGAATAAACAAGACAATAGGACTATATTAAATAAATCTGATGGATTAAAAAAGTGAGGCAGTGCCCACACACTGTCTTCACCTTGCAGTTCAAAGCCACTGCTGAGTGCCTCAGCACGCCGCTCGAGTGGAAGTCATGAAGAGCACAGATTGCTTGGCAGGGCATCCGCCACACAGAGGCTTTTCTCTTAAAGGATTGCAAGTTTGGCCCTCCAATACTTCTTTCTCCTTGTAGGTCTCCCTGCGTTTTGCCTGCTGGCAGGCAAGCTGCCTTTCGTTAGTGCCTCCACTCCTGTCTAATTGTGTCCCTTGCCTTGGGCCTGATCCAAGGCCAACGGGGAGACTTTTGCTGGCTCCAGTCAGCTTTTGGAGCAGCTTCTTTGAAGGGGAAGGCTGGCAAAAAAGCCGTGCGGAGAGCTATGAAGTGCTCATGTATGTTCTCTTTGAGCTTAATGGTGCTCTACACTGTGAAGTGCTCATGCATGAGTATAGGGTAAGAAAGAAAAGGAAAAAAAAAAAAAAGGAAAAAAGTGCTAAGCCAGGAGAAAGAGGGCAGGGGAACCTGATCCTGCATGAACTGGAGTGCAGCTGCATAGCCTTGAGCATTATTGTGCATAGTAGCAAAAGTGAGGCCCAAAAGGGGAACGAACGCTTAACTAAGTGCCTCACCAGCACTACAAGATGCTTACACTCATGTCTCTTCAGACATGCCTGCTGTGAGGCTGGGTGGGAGTATTAAGGGATCCTGAGATTTAATACTTTATGGTGAGAAGGACCAAAACAAGCGTTTAACTTGCACCTGCACGTGAGTCCCTGCTGGGACTGGCATGAATACATTCTTAGCACGTGTGACGCTGCGTGGCCACGGCTTTTCATGGGCCAGTGGATACTTTCTAGGCTAGCAACCTCAGTGTTTCTTGAGTAGTGGGGGTGATAAACAACCTGGATTGCATTAAAATGAAAAAGACATTCCAAAAGCAAATAAAGAGAGAACAAGGCACGCTAAAGTCAAGTAATATACTAGAAAAATACTTCTGCTGTACCATCAGTAGTGATAGAAAGAAGCAAGAGCTGAATGTGACCAGACAGTAAATATTATGGAATCAGTATCAGTGAACTGAGAATTTATACGGAGCCAAAAGATTTCAGTAACGTGACAAGCAGGAACATTTTTCATCAAGTGCAGTTCAGGAATTTGAATTGCTGTTCAGGGATGCTATCTAAAGTTTTGCACCTTTTCAAAGTAGAAGGGGCAGCTACATACGGATGCAGCAAGAGAAGTGTGAAACACATCGGCAAGTAGGATCCCTAGTTTAGACTTATGTTGTATCTGGGTGTGCCAGGGCCAAGCACAGGGTACATCTGTACTTGTTGTTGTCTCCCAGTGAAGAGCACCTCTCTGCAAATATTAACCAGGGCCTCAGTAATGGACCCAAGACAGAAATTTTGATGAGCATGGCATATCTGAGAGGTGAAAGAAATTTGCTCATGGGCTAAACTGGAGTTTTCCTATTCTGGGATGCTTGAAGGCAGCAGTCATGGACGGCAGGAAGAGTGAACTTCCTTTCCCCAGACCCGGGGCTCACACGGTCCTTAGCCCAAGGGTATAATGAAAGCTGGAGGAACCGCACTGACAAATGTGATGATGTGGAAGGTTTCCCTGACTAAGAAACATTTGACTGTGAAAGAGGTCCATGGGGAACCCAGCGTTAGGTTCTACAGAAAATGAGAGGAAAGTCGAGCATATATGGAAAAGGAAAGGTAAAGAAATAACCAAAGATAACATCTAAAAGAGGGAGGAAAAAATACAAGTATTAAGTCAAGGGGAAGAAAAATGAATGAGGACCTGGAAAGAACCCAGAATTAATGGTTACTCTCTGGTGCTGTCATTTTATTTCATTTTCAGTCATTTCCAGTCAATTTACTTAATGCTGAACTGGCTGTCTAGTGAAAATGTATAGCTTTTTGGGGCATTTTTTTGATATTAACCTATGTTTGAAATTGAAATTAAGAGACTGACATATTTTGTTGGCTCTGCTATTTGGATGCTTATATTCGACACATTCCTTGAGGCATTGTTTTGTCAGTGGTCATTAGGGTAATGTTTTCATGGCATGTATGTGTATGTGTGTGTGTGTGTGAGCCAGGGAGGAGGAAGAGGAGAAAGTGCAGCTTTTCCCAAATGGGGGTCATGACCCACAAGCTTAGTGGGTCAGAGTTGAGGATTTAGAAAAAAAAAAAAAAATTTTAATTTCCTTTCTTCCATGGGATGGGGACTGAATGAAAGCACGACAGGCACACAATCTGCTGGCTGCCCTCAGTTTTCCTGTCTTCATGATTTTTTTTTTTTTTTTTTTGCCATCCATGCTGAAATGAAAAATGCAAATGCTGGTAGCTCATTACATTTCAGGTAATGAGATTAGGACATTTTTCTCGATGACAATCATCTTTATGGGGCAAAGAGGTTGCTCCTTGCCACATGCTTCTAAGCTGCTGCTGTGCCCCTCAGTAGCTCAGTGCTGGTAATTTTATCATATCTTTGCTGTGCAGCACAGATGCCTTGGTTATTAACTGCGCTGTGCTGGCACGGGAAAGAAAACCTCACAAGAGCTTCTGCTGTAAAACCAGATAAGGTCCCCACAGCTTAAGGGGAGGAAGAACCTGGTGGTAACAAGGGCAGTAGGTGCTTCCACACATGCACACACACACACGCGTGCACGCACGCGCCTGGCTGGAAGCCAGAGGGCAATTGTGATACATGCCCCAGCCGCTGCCTTCCCTATGCTACTTGCTCCAGAAAATTCTGGTGGTTTTAACAAATACAGATTTCATAATGTTTGAAGTGAGGATTGAATCAAAGATCTAGGGGCTGGACATTAAAAATATTGTTGTTTGGTTTGCCTAAATAAGGGTTCAGTTACTAGTTTCTGGCACGCTATGAAGCTTGCTGGAGAAAGCTAGCGCAATCTCTGAGCCTGAGAGAAGTGATGTGGTGGTGGTTTGTTTGTTTGTTCAGAAGTATGTGTGCAGCTTCCAAGAAAGCCAGCAGGGCTGCACATGTGTATCTGCAGGGAAGAATTCCCATCTCCCATGTAAAACACATCTTCTTATTATACATTTGCCAGAGAGACAATCCACTGTTCCCTATCCATCAAAATGTTTTGTGCTAAGCGATGTGAAACAATCTGATGAATGGCAGGTGATTTAAAACTTCTTTGGTATCAGTTGAAAACTGGTAGCTATTCCAACCAGGTAGCAGTGTAAATCAGATAAGGCATAAACATCTGACCCCTCTAATAAACATGAAAGGGCCAGGCAGTACGACAAACGTGATGTGCAAGCCAGCAGAGTGACTGCAGCTTCTGTGTCACACCTCACGCCAGCCTCAGCAGCCGGGCGTTGGGTGCCACGATGAAGCCAAGTCCGCAGATCTAAAGAGCCTTTTCCTGGGCCAACCGGTGGATAATGTGGAAAAGGGGTGCAGTGGGACCGGTTTAGTGCTTCACATATATATTGAGAAAATTCACACCTCCTTGTGCAAATGGATACCTACGTTAGACAGATTTGACAGTGGTTTGGTCCTTCACCATTTTGCTTAAACTTCTTCCCCCCCCCCCCCCCCCCAGTGTGGATTTATTTAACTGATGCAAACCCCAGTGACACCTTGAGTGAGCTTTAATTGATTGTGCCTTTCCTTGCATTGCAATGGCCTGGAAGCACCGTGCTGCTGTGACTCAGCAGAAGGGAGCGGACCTTTTTCCTGGAGAGGTAGCAACCTCCACCTGAGGTGTGGTATCTTTTTTATCTGCTCTTGACAGTTCTCTTACAATTGGCAAAATACATCCTTCTTTCTGTTTGAGTAGATGGTTTAAACTGATTTGCTTGTTTAAGCTAATTTATGCTAATCTGAAGTAGCCCTATTCCTACCCAAAAGAGCACCTAACAACTTTTCCATAGATTTAATGAAAAGTCTTTATAAAATTGGGCTGTAAGTTAAATTAAAAAGCCCTGGCAGCAAATATCCACAAACCTGTCAATAATGCTGTGCAAACAGTACTTTGTTGCCTTCCGTAATATAATAAAAACATACTCATATTTAAAGAACTACAAAAAAAATGAAGGCTTCAGGATATAGTGGGTTGAAAAACAACCCATGATGCCTCTGAGAGGAACTACTTTTATTTCTTTAAATAAAAAGGAGAATGAAAATGCCATATAGCCTTGAAATTATGAATAGAAATTGCAGAAAATTACGATGTGAGTATATGCATTTGTTGGTGTTGACTCAGAGAGGTCTTTTGGCTCTTCAGTGGCTCACAGCTGGAAAACGTTTGGAGATAGGGAGCCTTGTTAGCCTGTTATTAGTTTCTCCTATCATGTCTCATGGGTAACATCAAAAATACAATATGGCTTTATTCCCCTTTGCCACTCCATTAGATTGCCATTTAAACTTCCATCCTACCACAAGCTTTAAAACAGAGCCTTGATTTGCATATTCTCTTGTACCACAGCAAAAGCTGCAAGAAACATTACAAAAATACAAACATAGGTTTGAATTATGACCATTTTTAGATGATTCAATTAGCTGCTAATAGGTGTTCACAGTGGTATGTTGTAATGGGAAGTCAGGTTGTAGTTAATGGTTACCATAAGTTAGAACGGTGTTAAAAACAGCCGTCCTGTTTGGCTCAGCCATACAATCAGAGCTCTGTCTTTAGAAGTTAGCATGGTATACTGAATAGGCAGGAACCTGGGCTTTTGCTGGTAATTTTATTGCTTTCCCTCTAGTGCTCAGTCAATATGAATAGGAATGGCTCTGCGGAACTGTGCAAAGAAGAGCCCTATTAACCCTCGACGATCCTCTGGAGGAATTTTGCATCCCTGTAGGGTGCTTGTTACTGCAATTATGTTTTCCATTATGGATTTTCTTTGGAATGTGCAACCCACATACAACAATCAGATAGCTGTGAGTATGACTTAGTTCATCACAAGCATGAAGAATGAACCCGTTGATGGTTTAGAATATTAAAACACAGGTAGCCACAGTAGAAAGTTAGAGAAATGGAAAAGAGACTCGTCATCTGATCTTTCCATCTGTGCTACATTTCAAAGATAATTTCACTATTCTGTCCAAACACGTGCTACCGTGTTACAGAATGTTCTTAGTCAGGATATTAAGTGACATATGATTATGAAAGGAAAGGATATTACATGAAAAACATACAGTGTGCAGACAAGCCAAATATATAGTGGTATTAACCATTGCAGGCACATTCACATATCAGCATGTATAAATATAGCGGGGGCGTGTCTTGCAATATGTCTGGTATGTGAATCTGCTGATCCTACTAATTAATATTTATTTTTTGCATTACAACAGCATCTAGAGATCTTAATTAAGGCTCTGCTGAGCTTATTGCTGTACACGTATAGCAAAAGGCAGGCATTGCCCCGAAGAACTTCCAGTCTATCCAGATGGCATGAATGACTGGGGAAGGAGACAGGAGCAAAAGTTAAAACTTAGCCAAGGGTTTGCTGAGCTGAAAGTGGGATCCTCAGCTCTGAGTGAGGTACCCAAGCTCCACAGATGATGCACAGAAAGAATAAGGCATTTAAGACAAGGAATGGCAGCAGCTAACATACTAAACACCATGCCAGCTAGCCGGTAAAATATGGGGAAGGTTTATTCCTCAGACTGCCCTCTTTCACCAGGCAGCATTGGGAGCCCAGAGGCCCTTTCTGGAGCCAAATACCACAACCCTGTCCCTAGATGCCAGCCCCAGCAGAGGCTAAGGGACAGCTGGGTGCATGCCCTACCACTGCTCAAGGACCTCTGAACTTGCATCCTTCAAATGAGCACCCTGCGGTGAGAGGGCATCTTCAGGCGATGAGAAGCGGTGACACTGTCTATCAGCCCAGCCAGCGGTGACATTGTCTCTCTTCCCTGTGATGGGGAAGCATCATGGGGAAGACTTGGAGAGCCAACAGAGAGGAGACTGGAAGCTCCAGCTCCCCATCCCAACCCAGCTGTGCTCATCCTCCCTCGCTCCAGACATCCTTCCTCCCCCACGTCCCGTTACTGGAGTAACTAGGGGCAGCCTAGTGAAAATCAGTGGAGGGCCTTACAAACTGGAAAACATTAATATTGAAATAAAAAGTTAGTGAGTGAATCTGACAGAGGCAGGAGGAGGAGGGCTGAGCAATGTGCCTCAGAGGCAATTTAACAGGGAAGGGCTAGGCCTAATTAATCTCTAGGATGAGGAGGTGGGTCAAGCGACAAGTGTACTACTGAGTATGCCTCAGGCTGAGCTTCTCTTTCAACACCTGCTTTATTAGTACTCTGAGAGCAGTGGCACTGCGTATGGGGAAAGACTGGGTTTGGGGTGTGGTGGTGCTCTCCTCCTCCTCTTCCTTCCTTAAGCAAAGATGTCCCATGCAGGCGGACCAGAGTAGCTCTTTGGCTTAAGAGGCAACCATGGCATGGGTTTTAGTTGTGCAATGGTAGGCTATGAAGTTGCTTGTAGAGGTTGACTTAGGTAGGTGGGAGTGCTGCTGTAACACAGGAGGATTTAATACGGGGAAAGAGAGAAAACCTTTTAAGCTCTGGACCACAATCATGGCATTCAAAGCAGAAGGATGGGTTATAGTGCTAGTTCTAAGTCAATGAGGCTCTGCCACAATGTAAGCTGAGACAGGATTGTCTGCTTCCACTGGAAAGTATAGGTTTGAGACGCATGCTTTTAGAAAGGTGCTGGCCTTTCTCTAATGTGCCATTACAAGGCTTTTGCAGCTGCAAATTTAGCTGCTCTTTCTGCTGACTCTGCTTGGCTGGGTCAGTGTTTTGGGCATGAACAAGCTATGTGCATGCAGACTTGCTTGCTTTTTGATTAAAAAGGTAAGCTGGTTTGGAACATGTTGTATCTCCTCAGGCCCTTTGAGTGGCAGAAAGAAGTGGACTAAAACTCTGAAACAACAGCAAAGCTCCAGTGACCTGGTAGCCATCAGCTCGAATGAGCAGACAGTAACTACGAAGGCCCTTGCCCACATAAAGAAATGGGAGCAGCTGACAGATCGTTCAGCTCACTCACTGATCCTGCTGTGAGACTGCTTCTTTCTAAATATTTTTATGTGGGGGTTCAAGGGCTTGTTGCTTCATCTTCATGTCACTTAATATGACTTTGGTCTTAAAGGTTTGGAAATGCTGTTGTAACTTTTAGGGCTGGTCAAAATACAGGGCAGCCTGGAAGGACCTCATGAATGCATTTGGAAATTTTTGGAGCAAAGCCTAAGGAGGTAGTTTAGCTCTGAATGTTGACAGAACCACTTACGGTTCAGCAAGCCTCACAACTGGTTTCAAGGGGAATATTAAAAAATTTGAGAAGGTTCAGAGGCAAGTTACAAAAGCAACCGAAAGAATGAAAAGAAACAAAAAAACCCCACCATCATGACACCAAAAGATGTGAGGGGGGTTCTACTTATTTAGCTTTCAAACAAGTCACTTGTCGCAGGCTCAAGGTACCTCAGTAGGATCAGTGATGCGATAGAAAGGGTGCTGCAGTTCAGTAGACATAGGTGTAACAACAATGTGGTGTTGGCTGGGAGTTGAAGCTAAGCAGCTTCAGACTGAAAACCAGGTGCACATTTTTAACAGTGAGGGTAATTAACCATTGGAACAACTTACTAAGGATTGTGGTAGATTTTCCATGATTGCATGTTTATTGTGGTTGTTGTTCAACCACAGCTATTGAACTTTAAGTATGAATTACTTAGCATAATCTTATAGTCTACGTCGTTCTAGATGTCAGACAAAATGATCTCAGTAAGTCCCTCTGGCCTTAACATCCAAGCATTTGTGTAGGATGGGGAAGTTTATTTCTGCATTCTGGCACAACAGCCACAGGCACCGACATGGCCGCTGCTGCTACGATGGAAAGGGAACACTTGTAAGAGTTTGAGTCTCCAGGCATGCCAGCTGAAATCCAAACAGGCTAACCAGGTCTGAGAGGGACCGTACCGAATGTGGTGTTGAAATGTAGGCAGGCTGCACTTAATCAATGTATTCCTGGATGGGTGTGCTACCTGCAAACTGGAGCTGGGTAACCCAGATCTCAACAGAGACTCTTTGGTCCTTGGAGAATGGGTTTAGTCTGGAAGACAGTTAAAATGAGGAATGAAGTCGTCAGAAGTTAAGTCGGCTTTACACTGTTCGTGCTCTGTTTCACACAGCTAGAGCTGCTGAAATGAAGCTACTTGGCTGCTGACAGGCAGAATGGGACACTGAAGACTGATCAAAAAACAATTTCACATTTGGGTCCCACCCCTTTGGACTTGGTAGCAGAGTCAGAAACACTCTTGAAGAGACCTAGGCAGCAAATTTCTGCATAGCTTGTCTTTCTGAGCCAGAATCTCATTTACTGTTTTCTAAGGAGAACCCTTTGAGCTTCTGACAGCCTTTCAGAGCACTGGGGGTGACTTGGGACTGTGGCCCTCATGTTACTGTCTCGTTTTACATATACACATAACCTCAGAGGAGTAATATTTGAAAGGAAAAATGGTACAAAGTCTTTGAAAGGAAAGCTGCAGAAAAATTATATCCTAAAGCTCAAATCTGCCTTTGAAGGCAGAAAACTCCAGTCTGCTATGGCACTGTGCAAACAGCATCTAGTGTTTTCCTTCAGTTGACCACAGCATGAAGAGGGAGAGGTCGTGCACAGACGGGCACTGCCTGTAAAATGATACTCATGCCAGCCTGCCTGCAACAGTGACAGTGGATGCATGCTCCTAGGAAAGTCTTCAGCTGTCCGGCTCCCCTGCCTTTTAAGACACGTTGCTCTTCTTGGTGGCAATCTCGGCGTGCTGTAGGGCTGCAGTAACAAAGCGGAGGTCAGTGAACTGAAGCAAACAAGCCCGCACACGTCCATGCTCAGCAAACCGCCTGCCAGGGCTTGAGGTAGAGACCAGCCGACGGTTGGCGTGCTGACGATTCCCTGCTTTATTCCGCTGCGTTACACAGAGCCAGCGTCCAAACGATGAGAGGGTGAGCAGCTTGTCTCTGCACTGGAGCGTCTGAGCATGAATTCTGAAGGATTTCTGTATCTTGGGGTTTGTATCAAGGAGTGGGACAGCTGGAAAAGGAATTGGAGCAAAAATATTCTAATGAAAATAGTTGTGCTCCTGAGGATGTTAAATCTTCTTATAATCATTTATGAAATCAAAGACTGACTTCCTCTCTAAGTGGAAAGTTGCTTCCACCAGATGGGGGTGGGAAACAGGGGACTGAACCTGATTAAAAAAAGATCACCATTAAATGTCATTCTCCAGGAGAGAGACCTGCTGAAATGAAAGAGATTTATGTGTGAGATTTAAAGTGTCCATGGTGTGGGAAGACTACACCAGAAGGAAAGTTTGTTTGATAATTACACTGGGAATACAGGAAGGAAAGCCTAATTCCTGTGCTGTAAGGGAGGCACGGGTTGACAAGTAGAAGAGAAGTGCAGGAATCCACATACGATTATTTATTAAAGAGTCCCATCTAGGTGTGTATGGCTGCGCACAGTACAGCGCAAGAGAAACATGTGGAGATGTAGAGCACAAATTCCTCGTGCCTACAGGGAGGTAAGAGGAAAGACTGATCATGTGCGATTAGATACCAAACGCTGGCTCTCAGGAAACAGGGGGTCAGTTCCTGCCTTGGCTGCAGACTTCCTAGGGCTAGACATTTAATATCTTTGGTCCTGGTTTCCCATCTGTAAAATGGGAATAACATTTCTTTCGGCCTTATTTGTTTAGGCTGTAAGATCGAGAAGATGAGTCTCTCTTCCACTGTGTGCATATGCAGTGCCTGGCACGATGGGGGCCCCAAATCTCTTTTGAGCTGCTAGGTGCTATGCTGCTGATACCAGTGTGAAAAGGGGGAGGGAGAGACTGGAAAGCAAGTTAGGTTATCAAGAGAGTCTTTGCCACCAGCAAGGGAGAGAGCTGTGTCCCTGACAAGGAGAGACATGGAAGAAGATGGAAGTTGAAGACAGGGAGAAGATAAAAGGTTGGGATGGGGAAGTGACTGAAGCTGAAGGCTGGATCTTCCAGGCTCACTGGGGGTGTGTTTTGAGGGAGATTATGAGAATCTGAAGTCAGCACTTGCAGATGAACCTCGACAATAGCTGTGTTGGCATAATTCTCATGCAACATGTGTCACTTCCTATTAGCAGTAACCGGGATGGGATCACACGCTATGGGAAGCAAGGAGAATGCAGGCAGTGCTCGCCATTAGGAAGGGGCTTGGGACTAGTTCAGCCTGGCTGTGCCGCCGTGACTCTTTCCCCTGACGTGACCCTTATTGTCACAGAAGTAGTGCTTCAGGGCACCAGGATGGTGAGGCAGAGTGAAGTGCAGAAGGTTCCTGGGACGAGACACTCTTCCTATCCACATACAGACCAGAGAGGACTTGTTCTGGTCAGGCATCTTGTGCTGTTTCCAAATTAGGCTTGATCTATGTCGTTGCGGAGTTGGCAGCTTCAAAGGGGAGTTATGTGATACTCCCGTGTGGAAAGATTGGCGAGGTAGGGATGGAAAGGAAGAGAGTTAACAATAGAACTGTTCCCAGCGTGTCTGGACCGCTGTTCTTAACAGCGTGGGCTTCTCATGACGCTTGTGGAGGGACAGGGGTGTCTGAGAGTCTCACGTCAGATGCATGGTCCTAAAAAGTGAGCAACCCGCTTCGGTCTATACTCTAATCCCGAGAATGGCCTGTGTAGCAGAGCTCTGTCGATGCCCAGGGGTTTGTCTGACACCGGAGACAGACCCCTCTCTGTCTAGGGAATGCTGGCGATGTTGTTTCTAATTTGTCTAAAAACATGTGTATCAACAGCTCATCCAGATCTCAGTTTGGAAATGAAAAACACCTTCCACTTGGAGGGGGGAAAAAAAAATCTTTAAAAAAAAAAGAAAAGAAAAAAGAGAGAATGAGAAAAAAATTATTGCTTGGATATTCCAGGAGCTGCTTTTTTCCCTTCTTTTTTTCCCCTCTCCCTCTCTCTCTGAAAGACCTGCCTAGTTATGAATTTGAGAGTCTCAGGACTTGTCTACACAGGGAAATTTATCAGCCTAATTATGCCAGTATAATTAGGCTGATAAATTTGCCTGTGTATACAAGCCTTAATTTTAAAAGCTCCATTGTCTCTGAGTGCAAGCCTAGCGAGCAGTTGTATTTTAGGCCCCTGAACTATGCTTGCCAGCTGTGGGCTGACTGCCGAAGTCTTTGACCGAGTTTCCTCATTTCAAAGCAGTGGGGTTCTTTGGATACTAAAAGCCTGTATTAAATTAAACAGGAAGGTATCAAAGGAGTCATATTTTGCTGAAGCGACTTGCAGTTTCTTGTGAAATGTATTGACAAGGGTATATAGGTCACTGCTGCCTCCTGCCTGGTGGAATGTCAGACCTGCTCCCGTTTGCTTCTCTCTCTGGTCGCTGGCTTACCCATACAACTGGCATCGTTAGCAGAGATTCCCCTTGAGGTATGGTATGGAAAAAGTGTAGGTTTGACAGTGAATACCCAGAGATCGGTTGTCCCTATGGCATAGATGCATGGTAGAGGTGATTCTTATAGCCACGGAGATACGTGCAGCACATGAATTTTGTTTTGTAACGTATACTTCCCTTTCTGTGCAGTCACAGAATCACTGGCACAGAGGTAGAAAAACGCTGGGCGATTTTGGAGAAGAAAAATGTGTGTATAATTGTGTAGGCGATAAGCTCTTTCTCACTGTGGCTGTGTACAAAAACATCTTGGTCTGCACATACAATTAGCTAGACAGCTGTGAAGCTGGGGTTATTTACAAAGTGAACACACAGTGTGGTCTTGGGGCTCAGGCTATTTCAAAAAGTGAAAACCCCAAAGAGTTAGACTCCATTACAAAGGGAGTTGGCTGAAATAATAGCTGTCCCCTTCCCAAAAATAGGCATTGTCCAAAATAAAGGGCTGAGCCGGCTTCAATGTGCAGAGGAGTTTTGCTAGCGGATGCTTTGCAGAGGTTTCCATTTCTCTGGCAGAAGCACAGGAGAGAGCTCCTCAGGAGCATGCAGAAGAAAGAAGGTCCTAGAAAGTGATGAATGTTTAAAATAGTCCTGAGAAAAGTGGGGAGGAAGAGCCCCTGAGCAAGGTCTGACCTGAAACAGGCCTGAATTTGTGAGTGGTGATCCACATGCTTGTGTTTCATTGCCAGTGTGGGAGATGCTTGGGTGTGTTGGTGTGCATGCAGAATTACAGGATGTCACCAAGAGACTTGAACATTGATGCCCAGGCCCGTGTGACCTTTGTGTGTAGCTGTGTATCCTCAGTTTGAAGAACTTTGTCGGGTGGCTGCTCTGTTTTCTTCCTACTGGAGAGGTCTCCTGAATTCCTGAGGACAGATCTGGATTTAACAGCTATTCAGAGGAGCATTTTGTATTTCTAACCCCATTTAACCTGATTTTCTTTGTGTTAGGATAAAGCTTTGAGGCTCATCATGATGCAGAGAGAGGGATTTAGGGAGGAGCGACCTGAACTTGGAGTCCTGCTGGGCTGAGTTGGGCAACAGTGCAAGTCAGGCCACACGCAGGCGGGAGGAGGAAGGGGTGCACATCTCAGTTTCACCTTGGGGGTCCTCCAAATTACACCAACAGGCGCATGTTGACTGTCCTTCCATTTTGTAGGAGTAGATATTTTCACGTTTTCCAGGGCTGAGCAGTGAAAGGTACCTCTGGGAATGGAAGGCTGAGCCTGGCCTTGCTGTTCATGCACCCATAGAGGGAAAGCGTGGTGTAGATCCCCCAACCAGTCATGCACCGACACGTTTTACCATTGAATCAAGTAGCTCCATGAGCTGCAGACCCAGTGAAACCGGGTTTCCTGTGGATTTGTGTCTGTAGGGTATACTCTGGTCTCCTGAGAGCAGAACTGATCCTGCTGCCTTTCCTACAGTTGCGTTGCCAACTACCTCTATTCAGATGTTTGTTTTCATGGAGCTCGTGGGAACTTTGTGTCTCAGAGGTATTTGCTCCTCTGTCAAGCTTGGTTGAAATTGGAAAACAGGTTGAAAAATTAGTAGGGAGACAGAGGCGCCCATGCCTTAAACATATAGCCTGTGTGCATGATTCATACAATTAATTTTTATAGGTGGTGCTGAAAGATTCCGTTGAGGAGCAGATCCAGATAGTTCACAAATGCCCCGGCGAGACCAACAGGACGAGTGGAAGATGAGAAACAGCACGTCGTTGCAGCAGACAGGCGTAGGAGGGGCACAAAGTAGCAGTGGGATGATGAGGATGGCCATTAACGTGATTCTGTCAACGGGAAGTGCGTCCTCTGTGCCCAGGAATTTGAGAGCTGTGTGACGCCTGCTTTCAGAAAAAAAAAAGGTTTTGCTACTGACAGGAGAGAGCGCGTGCTTTTTGGAGTCCCATTCATCTTCCCAGCGCAAGAAACCATTTCGTAAAGGAAAGAGATTACCTAATTGCGCTTTGGCATTTTCCTTTGTCCGCTTATCTTACATTTCCTAGCCATTGACGGATAGGTAAAATCTTCCAGTCGTGGCGATATGAAGCCCTACGTACGTGGGTTGGTATGCAGAGCTGATACAACACGAGCTCTCCGTGCTCGGGCGACGTTAACGTGTGTTAATGACAGAAGGGTCTAGAGGCAAGGTGCAGCACAACCTTTTTCACATGTGAAGGTGCTGAATGGAAGTTTTGAGATTTTTCACCGCCATTTAGAAGATCTTCCTTCTTAACTATTGCAGACTGATAGTTAAATAAGATCCTGTTAATGATCTTTGGTTAAAAAATTTTTTCCTACTTAATTGTTACAGTCGTCTTTGTCTTTTTTTTTTTTTCCCATTTAAAACTGTGTCTGTAACTGTAATCTGTGCAAAGTTGTGTAAAATAAGAATCCTGTAAAGACTAAAGGTTATCTTGTTTGCCAAATTCTTATAAACCTAATGCAAATAACTTAGCTTTCTTTTTTTTGCTTTCTTTTTTTATTTATTTCATTATTGGCAGATCTGTGGGGAAAAAAAAGGAACACCATGCTTTCAGACAGGACAGCAGAATATTAAATATGCAGCTTTGCCATAAAATTTTGTGGTGAAATAGACTCATTTGTCAAGGCATTTAGTTTATTTTTACTATTCATCATTCATATTCCTTCACCAGCTAGGTGCCCCACACAAATCAGGATTCTTTTGTGCTACATGCGATATAAACACACAGTGAGATGCAGCTCCAGGCCCCAACACATTACGGTATAAACATCCTGGCAATAACTGGGCATCAGTTCTCCGATGCCCCATTAACCAGTTCTCTAATGCCCAATCTTAAAGCACCTCATCTTTTGCTCTTGTGGTGGGTTCAATGACGATCCTTCCCCAGATAATTCCAGAAGTAAAATTACAGTATTGGTGTACTGGCATTTTACCAGAGAAGTGGTTCTAAATTATAAGTTAAAGAGCATCCCGGTAGTATCTCTGTCTTTTACTATGTTGGTACACTAGAGAGATTTATCTGTTTTCTAGGTGGAATAGCATCTAAGAGCCTTTGCTCTTTGAAAACTATGGAGAAAAATGTGAGTTTCTACATTTGGACTGTGTAGGGTTCAAGGCTATTCACTGTGTTGGGCTGAGAAATTAATTTTGTGAATCTTTTATGCATGGTAGCATGTAAACTAAGAGCTCCTTTTTTGACAGTATTTTTGCAATGAATCAGTACTAAAAATCATAGGACATCCTGGGGATTTTACTAAACTTTCTAAAACATTAAGTCTCATGAAAAATTTAATGGATTGTGTGATCTCGTATTTGATAGCATGCCCTGGGACTTTTTTTTAAGCCCTCTACAGCAGTCTAATAATTTTAACCCTATTTCAATAATGTTATATATTTACTTTTCCAAGCGAAATGTGCTGTTCCCTATAAAGTGTCTGTAAAAATTTACATCTGTTAATTTGAACTAGTTTAAAGCTACAGTTTTACCCTGGCTAGATGATTTTCTAATAATGTGATTATTTCTTGATAATTGTATTTGAAAGAAGATTTGAAACAGATAAAACACTGTTCCTAGTGATTTTCTGGAAGAAGTAAGTATAATGAAAAATGGTACATGTTCTTTATTGTCTTACACCGTACAACCTTGCTATATTTTTGGTGCTTTTCCACTAGTTTGTAGCTAATACTATTCCTCACTGAACATTTGCACCCTACTTTTTCCTTGTGGATGTAAATTTTATTTTATTTTATTTTATTTTATTTTATTTTATTTTAGTTTAGTTTAGTTTAGTTTAGTTTAGTTTAGTTTAGTTTGGTTTTGTTCTATTTTGACATCTGTAGCATTTCCCCTTCATCTACACAGCTTTTCACTGCAGCCAATGTGTCACATAACTTCTCTTATGAGTCTCCCAAAGTCCTGGGGGTCAGGCTGCAAAGTGAAAAATGCAGAGATCTAGGAATGGCTCAGCCAGCTGAAAGTTACGGGAAGGGAAAGGTTCCAGTTTCACTGAAGGAAAAAAAAATAAAAAGAAGAAGAAGAAGAATGGCTCCTTTCAATGCAGACGGAGGCAGTCTGGCTGAGAGTCAGTGAGGTTTAAAAATCCAAGAGGTCCAATAACTGAAAATCTGTATAGATTCAAAGCAATATTTTAAATACCGCACAAGTGCAGATAAAAAAAAAAAAAAAAAGTGTGTGATGGTTTTTCCATCCTTCTGGTGCGTATAGCCAACCACGTTCCAAAACCAGGCAGTATATCTTTCCCCCAAACCCTGAGCACATGTGGCTAAGTCCAGTCATGTCGTCAAAGGATGTGGGTGAAGAGCTCCTGTTGAAGTAACTCCTTCAGTCACTTTTCAGTGGGATGGGGATGATGGCCGGTTGTTCCCAAGCGAAAGCCTCCAAGATGTTACTCTTGTTATTATGTTGAAATACGAGTGTTGCTGTTGTTATGAAATGGGTGCTGAGCTAGGGATCCCGCAGGGATGCAGCCGTTAGCATCTCCAGTGGAGTCACTTCTGCTCCAGTTTGTGATTTCACGACAAATAAAATGATACAAAAACCCAGGGCCGCGGGGTCTGGAGCACCTGGTTGTGGGTTTGTACCAAGAAGCTGCCTCTCCTCCTCCTTTCTCTCCATCCCTCTCCCACTCTTTGGGTCTCTTTCTCTGTCTGCCTGCCTTTCTCTCCATCTCATGCTCTTCAGTGTTCCAGATTCTTCTCATCATCCCAGACAGGCTCAGAAGTCTTGTACGAAAATGTAGGGAGAGGGCAAAAGATCAGTGAATAAAGCACTGAGTACTTACCTCTTAGAGCCTGTTATACTGTCAGCTCAAAGTTAAAGTGCAATAAATCTGGTGGTCTCACGTTGGTCCCCGGTGTGCTGCAGTCCACCTCATAAAACTACTACATAATTAAGTACAGTGCAGTACAATTGGCAGTCTCTGCTCAGCCCAGGCCTAGCAGTGAGCATATAAACCTGCTCCCGGTCCCTGAAGGTGAAGGCTGGAGGTGACGGGGAGGTGGGGGACGGCTCCAGCTGCCAGCGCAGCCCTCCTGCCTTCCTGCGAGGAGGGGGGAGCTCAGCGTTCCTGGCGCTGATACACCCTGGGTGCGCAAAAGTTTAAAGAAAGAAGAGACTTGGCAGCACAGGTGATGCTTGCAGAGGAATGATAGTATCCTGACAAAAGTGGCTTGGCTGGGGATGTATGCCAGCTGGCAAGGACAAATGGGGGTTGCTTCATGCTGGCTGGAGCGACCTGCTGGGGCGAACCTGGAGCGGTGAGCAGCCACCTCGATTAGGCGACAGCAGCTTGGGAGGTCCCTGTGGAGAGCCGAGGGGTGCCGACATGGGACTTTATAGGGTGGTTGGTCCTGCTGCCTGCGTGTGGGTATGGTGGGATGTCTGGTGCTGCCACTGTCTCAAAGCAGAGGGGAGGTCCTGGGTCCTGAGGGTGTCAGGGCAGCACCTGCTGCAGATGCTGAAGCGTTCCCCAGGAGCAGAAGGGGGACCATAAGGAGATCGGCTAACAGAGCTCCATCTTGCATCTTTTGTTTTCTTTGTTGCCTTTCCTGACACCAAGTTCTGAATATTGCAAACTTCAAATTCTGTGAAATAAGCAGTTTTCCTACTTTGGAGGGATGCTGTTCTGCCCAGACTGTCTGAAGACCCCCTCAGGCTCTGTGCCTGGGGTATCTTGTGTGCTCTGCAGAGCCGCAAGGACTTGCGAAGTGTCTTTGTTATGGACTTAGCACCCAACTTTTCTCTTTAACAGAAGAACCCTTGTGACTGTGCAGGACAGAAGTGTGTGTTGCTTTCTGGGAGCGAATTAAATGTCCTTTAAGAAAAAAAAAAAAAGGAGAAAAAAAAAAGAAGAGAGACGAGTTTAATCCCTGGTCAGGCAGTTAGCTCCAGCGGCAGGAGGACCGGCCCTATCCTGCTGGTGCCCTCTAGTGCTTTGCTCCCTGGCTGCAGCCGCCGTGCTCGGTGCTGCGGCGCTTTGCCCAAAGGTTGCCCGTGAGGGAGAAAGCGATTTTTGAGCTGTATCTGCACGCTTTGGGGCAGCAGAGGCAATGTGGGGTGGGGGGTAGGGTTGGAAGGGGTGGGGTGGCGGGGAGGAAGGGGTCCCTGAATACCAATAATCCTCAATATTCATTCGTATTCATGGTGCTGTTGTTTTTTCCCTCTGTCGTTTCGCAGCCTGAGGTGTGCAGATGTGTACTTTGCCCGTGTTTGTGTTTATGCAGTGATTCGGCTGTTTTAGGAAGGACTGGTTTTATTTTGCACACCTGCACTGTTTGACCAGCTGATCCTGCTCTACTCCATGCCTCAGGTGAATTTTATTTTCCAGGCTATAAGTCTTCACAGAATCAGACCGATTGAGGTTGGAAGGGATGCCTGGAGGTCATCTAGTCCAACCCCTCCGCTCAAGCAGGGTCATGCAAAGCCAGTTGCCCAGGACTGTGGCCAGATGGTTTTTTAATATCTCCAAGGATGGAGAGTCCGCAACCTTGCTGTTTCGGTCCTCAGTCACCCCCACAGTAAGAAGGTGTTTCTTGATGTTCAGAGGGAACCTCGTGTGTTTCAGTGTGTGCCCATTGCCCCTGGTCCTGTCACTGGGCATCACTGGAAAGAGCCTGGCTACATCTTCTTTGCACTCTCCCTTCAGGTATTTATATACATTGATGAGATTCCCCCCGAGCCTGCTCTTCCCCAGGATAAACATGTTTTTTTCATGAAAGAAAAGTATGAAAAGAGTCACTGATAGAAGTTAGATTCCTAAACCACTTTGGATGGGCTTGAGCTGTAAATTCTCAGTCCTGCAATGTGAAAAAAATGCCCAAACCAAAATCTAACTCTAAAAGCTCATCATACTGCTGGATTGACCTGATTCACCCATGACTCCAGATCTGCATACAGACTTTGTGAGTGGACTTCGTGTCACTGTAGATGGGACTGGCCTACACCCCAAATATAAAAAACCCAAATGCTAAGAGGTTCAAGATCTGCACTGACAGTCAGCTCCAAAATGTATGCCAAGATATCATATTGAGGGTAGAACAGTGGCCTTCCAATTATTTCGAGTTTTTATCCTCATTTTTTTAAGGATGAGACAAAAGTTACTGAGCTGTTTGTCCAGAAAGCAAACTTTTTGCTCAAAGTCACTTTTGATATTAGCGGGAAAATATTTTGAATGGTCAATTAGTGAATTTCAGCTGTAAAGCTCACTGAAGTCCTCTTCTGTCAGTTTGTCTCACAGAAGACAAGTTGCCTGGGTTGTGCTCTGGCCATGAACTGTTTATTTGTAACACCCATCTCTATCATCATTATTGTAGTGAGTTTTCAGTAGACAATCCTTGTCTTGTAAGCCTTTTTGTGAGCTGGAGCACAGCTTCCAGCTCTGTTTTGAGTGAATGATGGGAGCAGCGGGGACTGCATGGTGCGTATATGGACATCGTCCACGGTGACTCCAACTTACGCCAGCAGCCCTTGGTCCTTCACAGTACTTTCTGGCAGCACTCTGACCCTCTTCCCCTTGCCAGAGGTGCTGCATTTCGACACAGGCATGGTGGGGAGCCGCACCATGACTGCTCTTTGCCATGGGTCTCTATTCTGGCACTCACGGCAGCCTGATGGTCTCGGTGTGAAACAGCTGCCTGTTTGGCCAAGCCCTGGAGCTGCACCTGGATGGAGTGACTTGTTGGAGGTACCTGAGTTGGCTTTGAGCAGGTTTAGACAGCTGAGTGCACAGAGTGCATTAAGCCCGATTATAGCAAACAGGATCAAGTCACAGTATCAGTGCAAAGTGTTTCCTTGTCACATTACAACAGCCTTATGAAGTTTTTGGGCGAGATAATCAAACTCGGGCTGCTGAAGGAAAGCTACCTGCTGTCAAGCCACAGCATCATTGCAAATTTGGGCTGTAGCTAAGGCCCCTTGTGGTGGCTCAGGTCGCTATGGTAGCATAGAGCAACTTTAGTCCATGTCAAAGAAGCAGACAGACTCTTAGCCCTGTAGAAGTGCCTGCTTTGGAGGTTTCTTGCTGCCCCTTTCTGCATTGTTGCAGAGGACCTTGCTGTGGGAAAGGGCTTGTAGTAAAGGGTGCCCCAGGAAGCCAGGGGCCAGGTGCCCCTTGGCCCCAGGAAACCCTCCCTGGTAGTATGGTCTGAGCAATAGGCAGCTCTGGTTTATGTCAGAAGACTGCCCTGGCAGTCAGGATAAAATTATAATGTGCATACCTCTGGCCTGTGAGGGTGCACAGAGGCTGGACTGAACAATCCAACCAGGATTTTGAGTTCATCTACATTACAGATTAATGTAAAGATGTCAGGCTAAAGTGCAACATCTCTTAATTGTACATGTGGGCACTTCAATTTTGGGAGAAGGTTCCTTGTTCTGGTTAGCATAATTCACTCTCAAAGAGGATTCCTTAGCAATTCCTCCTGAACAAAACCCTGTAGAGAAATGCCCTTGAGATATCAGTTCCTGCTCTCCTATCCTCTGTGGGATTGAGAATCAATTACAGATACATGGAGCTGACACCGCTAGCCTGTAATTGCCAGGAATAATCTCACATTGGGCCACAGTAAGAGAACATTCCCTCTAACGGGTCCAAAAATTTACAGAGGTGGGGGGAGGGGGGCTGAGTTTCCATGTGATCCAGACCTTTTAAAGTTTGACTCCACACAAAAAACTCAGTTATCCGTTCACTTCTACTGTAGCCATTTCATGCCTACTTTTCTTAATCATTCTAGGATTTTTCTGGAAAATACCTCTGAAATGGTAGTTCCCACTGAGACAAACAAGAGCCCTTTCACTGGCAGGAGATACAGGCACGAGAGACAAGCATCTTTTTAAAACAAGTTTAAAGACATTCCATATTTCCCTTCCTGTTTGATAGATGTCCATCTGGCTACCAAACACATCATAACCTCTCTGGGCTGTTGCTCCAAGAAATCAGTCCGGCTGTCCCGAAGGTGAGGGTGAGGAGTCGGTGCCGGGAGGATGGGTACCTGCCTCCCCCACGTGGGTGGTGGACCCCGACACCCCTGCTGCCCTAAAAGCCAGGCTTTTTAACCTGCAGCCGAGGATTAAAGACCCAACAGCCAGGCAGAGGGGGACACACCATCTTAATGTTGCCATGTTGGTTACTGGAGTTTTAATGCCTAACTCTGAATTTCCTACCTCTCTCTCTTTTTTTTTTTTTTTTTTTTTTTAGTGGGGCTCTCTCGCGACATTAACATTCTTGTAATATGTGTTTTGTTGTGTGAATACTGCCACACTGTCAGCTCGACACCAAAATGCCATAAATCTGTGGTCTCGTGCCTGTCCCCCATGTGCTGCAGTCCACCTCGTAAAACTACTACTTAATGAAGTACAGCGCAGTACAATTGGCAGTCTCTGCTCAGCGGCGAAGGCTAAGCACGTAAACACACGCCTGCCAGGCTTGTGCCGGGAGGTACGGCCAGGGACCTTCCGCTGCTGGAGTGGGGAGAAATTTCTAAGTAGAGGTGACTGAGAAATCTCTTTAAAACTGCAGAAAAATGTTTTAGAAATTGTTAAAAAAAGTACCCCTCTAATCACAGGCCAGCCTTTCTGGGCCTGCTGGGGGGAGGACACTTTTCTTTGAATAAAATGCTGCGTATGCTCAGAAAAGTTTGAGAATTAATTACGATGGATTTGGGAAATGAAAATGAAAGAACGTTAATAAATTGTTAGTATGCAATGAAAGCAATACCTTAAGGTTACCCAGAGGCCTTGCTTACATCTATCTCACTCACGATAAGTAAGAGATCATTAAAATTTATATTTTAATTTGCTGTAGAGCCAATATCTGAAGGAACTTTACAAGCATTAGTGTATTGTTTCTCCTACTGCTCTTAATTCTTTCTTTTTTTCTTTTCAAGTATGCAAGCTGAGTGTTGGAGAAGTTAAACGTTTGCAGGTTACATAGCAAATCATGGGTAGAGCTTCAGTCTCTTGGGTCCTACTGATGCTCTAAACTAGTAAAATGCCTTTATTGTTGACCTACAAATTATAAGTATTTTAATTAGAGCGTTCCCCCTTGCCTCCCTTCAGCACATTTTTCCTTCCACCTCGACAGTGTGGCCATCACTGGGATGCCAGTACTCTCTCTTACATCAGCTTATAATAAATCTCTGCAGTCTCTTTTCTACAGGGAGGAAGTTACACTTGCGCCCCTCATGCTCTCCCCACGAGTCAGTCTGGATCCATCCACACGCCGTTCAGGAGAGGCAGGCAGGATCTGTGCAAGCTCAGAGCAGCTTGGGCTGCAGCTGGCAAAACCCGGCGGGCTTGAAGCAGAGCTGGAGAGGGTACAGGTCTTTGCAAGGGGCCCTGAAGACTGGTTTTGTGAACTAGAAAACGTAGGCATCCAGACTTCATCTGGAGGTTTAGAAACCCCGTGCTTGGAGGCCAAATTTAGAGCTATGGCTTTTGTCTGAGCACAACCATTATTTGAGTAAAAATGTCGCTGCTATTAAAATAACAAGGTGGGAATAGTTGTGAAATTGACTTTTTCTCTGCTTTTTAGTGATGTATAATGTCTGAATAACCAGTGACGTGTGATGCTCACCACAAGCTTTTTTTTAGACCCTGGTGTCCTGCATCCACTCAGTCGGGGCTACTGTGCTACTGGTGCTTGTGCCGTACCCATCCTTGTGGGCTCTGAGCTGTAGCTGCCTGTGAAAATCAAGAGCAAGCAGCGAGGAAAGCCAAGTGTTGTCAGGCTGGAGAAAGCATTGGTTGAATCACCAGGCCCTGGATCTGCAGAAGCGGAAGCAACGTAGGAATTGTGTCCTGCTGTCATCTCAGCTTCTTTTCCAGACCCTTTTCCGTTCACATGAAAGTCCTTTGGAGTCAATGGAGATTTTGCTATAACAATAACAACAGAGTAATTCCCAAAGTTGCTGGCATGAGAATTTTATTTAGTTAAGGCTTTATTCTTTGCAAGGTCTCCAAGGAAGGCAATTGTTTTCTTCTGTCTGATGTTGGAGGTGGAGATCTAGGGACAGGTCGTGGATTTCCTCCGCCTTCTGGTCTTGGTGGTTGAGGGAGAGATCAAGGCTGGTATTCTCCTTTCACTCTAGTTTCAGCGCAAACACATCCAGAGCTCACTGAGTAAACAAAAAGCTTTACTTTCCAGTGCTTGTTCACATGGGTGCTTTTTGGAACAATCCACACCAGTAGAAACAAAAAATAACCCGGTATGGGTACAATTGTAGACATCCGTCAAACCAAAGGAAAAAGAAGAAACCCTTCAATTCACAGAATGTGGTTTTGCACGTTGTCTGAAAGCTATTGCAGTTTCCTTGTTCCATATACACAGCAAATCCACAGTGGGAAGAGAAACTCAAGGCCACTGAGGTATTTACCATGAAGCCAGACTGCACAACATGTCAAAGCAGTTGCTCGGAGCAATTCACGTTCACCCTGTGTTGCACTGCGACTGGTGCAAAGGCGGTGGATCTCGAAAGGGAGAGCACTTTCCTTCAGATCTTGAAGGACTGGAGAGGAATGAGGAACAAGTAGCACATCTGCCAGCACCAACACGGTAAACTGACACCGAAACTCGGCCTTTCTGTAAAATAACGCTTGCTAATTTCGTCATGTGTTATAGAGATTGAAACTCAGATTGAGGTAATTGAGAGGAATCAGGCAGTGTAGCAGTGTGTGCAAATGGTTTAGTAAAAAAATGGTAAGGAAAATATGGTTGTTAGGATTTGTTTTGCCTTTCCATTAGAAAGGAAAAGCAAAACTAAAAGGTGGTTTTCTCCTGTGTTCTCCTGTGGGTATGAGCGTACAGGAAATGACCCAGCTGATGAGGCCAGATGGCAAGGATGGAAACCAGAGTGCAGATACTGCGAAGCACTTTCCTGGCATGATGAGTGCCACGACACGGTGTTTTGCCACCGAGCACGCGTCCTTCTCGGCTAGACCCCCAAGCACCTCTTGCCAGTCACCACGTTGCTGATGAGCTGCCAGCACCCCACGCAAGCCAAAAGCCATGGTGCAGGCATGGGTGAGATGGTTTCGGGCGCAAGGGCACCGCGTCAGCCACCGTCGCTAATGTCTGATCATGCAGGAGGAGGCGCAGAGCCTGGGAGGGAAGCGGAGACGGCCTGCCAGCCCGTGCTGGCATCTGGGACGGTCAGACAGCGAAAGCACCCATGCTGCCTCCCGCGCTGGCTGAAGGTTGGCTGGATTTCGGTGGTGAGGTGCTGACATCCGCTGGAAACCGTGCTCCTAAACGCGATTGGTTCAACTTTCTCCTGGCTTAGGGCTTCTGCTGCTCCAGAAACACCGTTTCTGCCTCAAAAGTGCCTAGCAGATGCTTCGTAAGTAGCCTGGATGACAATTATCATCATCGGTTTCTTTCCCTGCAGTGTCAGGCTCCATCATGGGACGAACTCTGCCAGCATAGAGACAGACAGCATCCTTGCCTCACAATTTGGTTACGAAAACGTAGTATCTAATCATCCGGGCCCAGCGTGCCCTGTCAGTCTTCGCTCTGGCCGGGCTCCTGATGGATGCCTGCCCTTTGTTCACTGCTCCCACGCTCCTGTTGGACTGGGTGTGAAAATGACTCAGATAAAATTTGACTGACAGGTAGAACTCTGGTGTAGGGGTAATTCAAGACAGGGACTTTGGGGAGTCTCTTTTGTTGTTGAACATTGGCAGATGTGGTAGACAGCTTCGTGAGAATGCTCTTTCAACAACTTGCTAATGCCCTGGCTAGAATTCAGTATTCACTGACCTCATAGTTCATTACTCCAGATTAATCTAGACTTTGGAAAAAGTTGGTGAAAAAAGAAAAAAGATAGCTCTTCTTTCTAATGCTGTGTAGGAAAAAATAATTTAACCACAGGAGCTAGATCCTCCACTGGCAGAAGTCAGCATGAGTCCATTGTCCTAATTTATTGCTATGGTCTGGATACATCTGAGATGTGGAAGAGTGGAAGAATTTTTATTTTTTTTTGTAAAATGGAAAATGTTGAAGTCAGTGGCAGAAGTCTTGTTAAAAAAGAAAAAAAAAGCACAACAAAAAAACCCCAAAACACATGTTCCAATTTACAGGTCAGTTGATATCCTCCCCTGAGGCTGCCTTAATTTCTAGTTCGAGTGTGTCAATAAATCAATGCCACAAGCCATCAGCAAGGCAGTATCCAGCAAAGCAGCTGCCATGTGAACACCATGCTCAGAATCCAAAAATGTGTAGCCAAAAATCTCTCAATACATTTTCTTATTTCATTAGTTTCTGCTTTACATAAAAATAGCTGTCATTTTTTCAATGAATAATCATGTCTGCCTCAAGATAGATATGTCTATATGATATGTTTGTTAAATATAGAAGAGGAAATAAGTTCCTGTATGGAACCTGTAATGCAGTTCTGAATTATGGTTGATGATTGTTTTTTTCTTATTAATATATGTCTTATTCTTTAAGCACAGATTTTGTGCTTGTCATATGTAGCTGCAGAGGCAGTAGATAAAGCAGAATCATTACACCAAAAAAAAAAAAAAAGTGATGATTTTATGCGTATACGTCACAGGAGAATACTACTGCTATGATTAATAGAGGGTTGTAACACGAATAAGGCTCTCTGGAGAGTAGACTTTCTGCCTCATGCTATGTGCATTTTTCACTGCTATGCAGACTGGCTATAAAATGGTCTCTTATTGTATCCTTAAGGTTTGATTTTCCTCTAATTTGTGCTGTGAGTAGCTGAATGCACTTGAGCAGGTGAATACAAACCACTACCATGACCGGCTCCCTGCCGTCCACTGAATCTGCAGAAGTGCAAATGACTCCATGATCTGCAAGGCCATGGGAGTCGAGCATGGTTTCTGCTGGCAGGTGGGGACCCGGGAAAGGGAGCTCTCCCAGGGCACCCTGAACCCTTCTTGCCCCAAGAAGATAAAGGCATCATGAAGACAGGGAGATAGGTGACGGAGAAGCATCAGAATCTCTTCAGCTTTCAAAGACTAACACAGTACCCTCTAGGATCTCTGAAAAGATCCATAACTTTTGAAAACTGAAGTGTCCAGCATCAAAAAGGTATCATGGGGCACTGACTGCATGAAATCTGTCATGCTGGATACTTCCTGCAGAGGTTAAACTAAACAAGTAGTTCCCGGAGCAGAGGAACTAACACAACCTGGTTTCCTGCTAACCTGTCTCACAAGGTCTCTTCCTCTTCTTGATTCTCTGTCTCAGACAGAAAAAACATATGCTAAAGCTTTTCTCTTAGGGGAGACATAAAGAACAACAAACGCTTTTCTCTCTTGGTCACCAAGGTGCAAAAAAAGCTTAATGTACTGGAGAGCGTGACCCCCACTGTCAAATCTGGTCGAGACGACTAATGAGAGCTAGGAGAGGGGAACAGAAACAGACAGACAGACACAGCGTGACTGCATAGACCTTGTTTCCTTAGGAAACTGGGCTCAAAACAAAGCACACAAGACTGGTATATTTATAGTGAAAGAGGTGGGGGGCTTTCCTTTCCAGAGGAAATGCACTGCTTTCCTGGGCCTGATCCTCACGTTACTGGAAGTGGCATCGGTTCTTGCCGCCTGTAGATCCCGTCCAGCTTTTCCCACCCCAGAATCCTGAACAAGTTCTGGAAGAAGTTAGCAGTGCATGCAGAGGTATCAGAAGATACCTCGAGCACTCCAAGGGAACATTTATTTCTGTATTAATGTTATGTATAAGATAGGTCTAAGGCATTTATGATATATAAAAGTCAGTCAAGTGAGATAAAAATCAGCAAGAGAAAGGACCGCACTGAAGACAAGCTGCCCCAGCTCCATTCCATGCACTGTGATTTAACAGACACTTACACATTACCAAGCACAAATTTATACTTTTTGAGTGGTACGATAGTAGCTGCCTATGAGTATGGTGCTCTCCTTTGCAGGTGGGAAATGAAGAAAGCAGAGGGCAAGGCTGAGGCAAAGTCATCCAAAGTCCAGAGACCAGGCAAATTGTTTCTGCTCTCAGATTTGAAGATCCCTTCCAAGGGAGAGAACCACGTGAGCTAGAAGAGGCAGTATTGTTCAGTGAGCTAAAGCACTTTGAAATCTAGAATTTTTCTGCTCAACCACAAACTTTCCAGTCTCTACGTGCCTCAGATACAGCCCGACCTCTCAGGAAGCCAAGAGGCATGTCGATATTGGGATGCTGAATACTAATGACACCTATTAAATCTAGTCCCTGACAACGCAACATTGTTCTCAATTTGACATTTGTTGGAGTTCTTTTGTATTTCAGGTTCTCCTGTTTAGAATTGGCTGTGGAAAGGTTTTCTGCCTTGTACTCAGAATACCCAAACTGGGCTTAAGTTACTAGTTAAACATTATGAAGTGTTTTTTAAAGACCTGTAAAATACAGAGTTACTTGTTATATAGCTAAGCTTTTATTATTTGGCCTTTCATCCAGAAATATTTGAAAAGCCAAGAATAAAATGTCTTTCCTCCTTGTTATACTGATCTTGTGTCTACTGATCACAACTGTAGATTAGAGTAAAACTCCACCTGAGCTGATACTGTGTGTTTCTTTACAGCCCCCTATAGCCTGCACTACATAATTGCCTACAGTGGGTTGGTTTCTTCATTTGTTTTGTTGGTTGTTTTTTTTGTTCAGGGTGTGATTTCCAGGAGTAAAACAAAGCCAAGCATTCAGAGATATTTCTAATCTGTCACTCTACCTCCTCTGCAATTCCTCTATGGATTCTTACAGCCATACCTTTCTGGCCCTTCTGAGGAGCTGAATGTGAGATATACTTAGCTGATCCTTTCAGTTAATTCTGAGATTGTTCTGCAACAAGCTTAAGCATAAAACAAAGCAAAATAATTGTATGAGTTTCTCACAGTTTGGTTTTGCAGCAGCATGTGCTGGCCTGTTTCTCTCTTTTAAGGCAGTCATTGCTTTTCAATGACTGTTTTATGCCCATGATCAATATACATCCTTAGCCACATTTTGTAAGAGATTTTACTGTGCATCTTGTTCAACATCTGCTGACTTGTCCTGTCAACAGCACAAACATATCATGGTGTTTAATGAATGTCTGAGGAATTAATCCATCATAGGTTCTCCATGAATAGCAGCAGACTGTAGCAAAGGAGCTCTTTGTGGTTGTGAGCAAAAGTTAATAAAAGATATATCCCACTTCCCTTGGTACCTATTGTTCTTCCTGACACTGACTTTTTGTTGCCTTTCATTAAGATCTATTTAAGAATTAGCAGTCTGATTGCCTTTCTTCGTATAATGTCAGGTACCTTCTGGCTCAGCAGGGAGGCATGCTGACTTTCGGCAGTGGAAGTGCTAACACGTCCTGGGAATGGTGTCATAGAGGTAATTGAACAACCCGCTTTCTGTTGCACTGTTGTTTTTTTTTTAAAGTCAAGTCTGAACACATCTCTGTACAACTCTGCAATGAAGATTAAAAGCAAAGACCCTTCTCTTGCTTCTGCTGGAGTGAGTGGGGAGAAACTTTGCTGGAGTCAATGCAGTTATATGAGTGCAAGTGAATCGTAAGGCTCAGTGTTTTGAGTTTTGCATAAAAAGTGTTCTTAATAGCCTGCAGTTTTCTTGGCATGAACCGCACTAATGACTCAAGACGTACACGGTGGGCTGAATTTATGCTGTGTGCAGGTTTTATTCAGGTGGGATTTAAACAAAACTTGTAAATGTTCACACGTGTATCCACTGACCTCTGCTGCATAACTGCCACTGAAGTCACAACTAGAACGTTAGTACCTCTGAATCAAGGTGCTATCTAAAACTATTAGTGTTGGCAAGGCCAAATACAGAAGCCTTGTACAGCCACTTGTGCAACACATGACTGGAAACATGCGCTCCACACCACATTCAGCCTCTCCTGTTAAATCCATACCTGAGTGAGGAGGATGTGATTTATTGCATAGTGACCAGGTTAATGTCTATATCTGTACTCAGACTTGGAGTGAGAATAACAACGTGTAGACAATAATGATGGAGTTTCATTCACAGACAATAGGTTTGGAGCCCTTCAATAAAACAGAGCACTGTGGATAAAAGGGGTATTTAGGAAGTTTCTGTGTATATGATATTTGTGCTTTTGTCGCTGACTTACTTCCAATAAGACAAATAACAAGGAAATTACAGCATTTTTATAACCAGTACAGTGAAATAGTATTTAAAGACCCTTTTATTTCAACATCAAAGCATACATAAAAGAATAATTTGTTCCCAATGGAATAACAAGACAAGACAGGACACTTTGCTGTCTTTTAAAGCAAGATTTTTTTCCTTGCCAAGAGCTTGAAGAAAATAAATCCACTCAAAATGGCAAACTGATGCTTTTTGGCTTGTTAGCAAAATAGTGCCCTCAATATGAGGAAGAGTCAAATCAATATTTCTAAAAGAGAGAGAATAAAGATTAATGGGGTAAATTACATGGAAAACAACTAGAAATACTCACTATCAAATTGATATTGTAATTATATTTGTTCCCTTGAAAGCTTAAAGGAATGCCAACATTCAATCAAAGAGGAAACCATAGCAATTTAAGAGCTGGGAATAATTTTCCTCATTAAATCAGCTCCAAATCCCACTGCAATCAGTACAAAACCTTCCTTCCATTTGTCCTTTCTCCGGTCCCTCCAACACATTTGCTGCATTAAAAGGGTGGCATTAGGAGGTCTGTACGAGCAGCACACCCTGGTCTTGCCCATGTGATGTCTTGCCTGTTGGTGGGAGCACATTCGCGCAGAGTCCCGTTCCACCTGGGTTGTGCCTCAAGAGGCTTTGGAGGAGGCTTGGCTGTAGGGGACTCAGGTGAACCCGCTCCAAAAGGCTGCCTTTAACAGACAGCCTGGACCCGAGCTGGAGGAGAAAGACATCCCTGCTGCGTGCTGTGCCCGCCAGCATGCCTTGCAGCTCAAAGGACCTTTCCTGCAGCAGCCGGCACGTGCAGACTGTCAGCCGCTGTGCTCCTGCGTGCACGTGTGGGCATCCATCACCGCCCCCAGCGCTTTGAACAGACACTTTGTAGATGAGTAGGGAAGAGGTAAACCGAGTGCGTGGAGGGGGAAGGAGGGTGGGGAGGAAGGAAAAGAAATGTGAGAAAGCTTTAGATGTAGTCCAAGTGTCCATCTGGTGGGTCCTTCTGATGTTCCCTCGCTGAAGCCCTCCCACTGAGCATGTCTCAGAAGGATCCCTCCTTTCTCCCTCTCCTGCCAAAAACTGAGTCAGAGGCTGGTTTTGTTAGAAAGGGGTCATGAAGGCTTTGTTCAGCGTGTCCCTGTAGGGTGTTCGTTTCTTTAGGAGGATATTTAGGCTATCTGAGACTGGGTTGTTCTTATTCACACAAAGCCAAACAGCCTCAACCTGGGAAACCAGCGCCTCGGAAACTCAGCTGGCAGGTGCAATACTAGAAGAAGTCTGGGGTTGCTTTGGTGCTTTTGGTTGCTGATTAGTGTTCCTAATCACATTTCAGGTTGCTCATTTATCCTGACTTAGCGAAGGAGAAGGAGCAGAGGGAAACCTCTGCTGTGGGCACAGCAGCTAGGCTTTGGACCCACTGCTGCCCCCGGGGAAGAAAATACCTTGCTGCATGCCTAGTCTTTTCTCAGTAGACCTGCTGAGGGATGGGAATTCAGAGTTCACCTATGCACCTCTTTCTCCCACTTTCCTGGGGCTCCCTGGAGCTTACACCCACAGCTGTGCGTAGGTCACGTAGGTGGCTTTTGCAAGGGCTTAAGAGGGTATCTTGTCTCCTCGTTGCTCCCAAAACCAGTGGAGCTCCCAATCACAGCTGGGGCCACAGGAACCAGCTGTAATGTTATTGGGCTGCTCCTAAGTCACCCATTTGGAAAATGAGCTTTGCTATTTACTAGGCTGGATTTTTACTTTTAAAAATAAAAACTTTTTTTTTTTTTTTGAGGAGGGGAGGATTACATTTTACAGGTGTTCATTGGATGGAGGGATTAATATAATACACACTGGGAGAAGACTATGTGGCTTAACAGAGCTCTAAGGAGCCACAGAGAGAAAGATAAAAGAAACTGAAATACTGCAATGAAAGTAGCTGATTTCAGAAAGACTTTAATGAAAGTCTGTGGGATCTAATAGCTACATAAGGGAATAAGAAATAGAAGAGAATTTTGCTATTCTACTTGCTTTAAAAAACACAAAAAAATTGGCTTTTTTTTTTCCTTTTTACTTTTGGTTTAGAACCTACCATTTCAAGTTAAACAGATGTGCACCAGCTATTTAGCTTCAAACTCCAGAAGAGCATGTCTGCTTTTCCACTGATATAAAGTGACACACAACCACTATAAAATGAAAGCCATTGTACAATGGAGCTATTTGTCTTGCTCATTTAATATAGAGAAACATTTTAAATGAAAATGTAAACAGGCCATTAAACCTGAGTATAGGAGGATGCCAAAAAGGTTACTTCTAAAAACATACGCTTGAAATCAGAACACAGAAAATGAAAAATGAAGCACTGTGATTGTTAAGACCTCATCCTGGCTGGGAAGGGAAATGCAAAGTGGGGATGGAGGGACATACAGCAGGATTTGAAAAGAGTCTTGCATCCAGCAGTTATTTTAAAGACTTAAAAAGAAAATGTATGGAATTTTATATTATTGAATTGCTGGTGGGAGGGGTTTTTTTTTGTTAATACAGTGCTTGGTTTGCTTCTCAGTGAGGGTCTGGGCTCAGAGTGTGTTCACAGAAAAGAAATACACACACTCTTTCCTGCAAATGATGGGAACAGAGGGCCAGCTCCTCAGCACTGCTGTAAGTCAAAGCATCTCCAGTGACACCTGTGGGGTGACACCAGCCTATATGAACTGAAGACCAGGCCTAGGGTTTCCAGCCAACTGAGAGGCTGTGTTGGAATCCATTTTGGTTTGCTCTTTTTGTGGTTTTTTTTGTTTTTCCAGTGCTTAGCAGCATGCTTGGATGACCTGGGTAGGCATTTACGGGACACAGGCTCTGCCACAGCTCAGCTCCTCGGTGCAGCTGGATGCAGCCACCACGTACAGAAGGGGGAATGGGAAGGGGATGCACGTGTGTGTGCAACCATGCAACCACCTCATGCCCATGCAGCTAATAGCATGGGCTGCGTCTAGTGCAGAGAGGGGGCAAAAGGCTTACATGTCCCATAAGCCTTCTCCAGTAACTCTGTTCCTGCTGTTCAAAAGGTCTTTTCTAAGTCTTTTTCCATGTAGTTGTGTATCTTTTCTTCCCTTAACCCCTTTCCATGCTTGATTTGAGCTCTTCTAATTTTGAATGATTTCCTTGTCTGTTTACCCTGACATTCGTGCTTCCTTATTTTCCCTTCCCTTTAAAGAGAGTAGTAACGTTTCTAAATGGCTAAGTGACATTATTCAGTGGGAGCTTTCTCTTTCCGCTTCGTCCTGGACTGCTCTAAATTGTGTTTGCTTTCCCTCCCTAGCGCTCCAGCAGGAATAGTCTCCTACTGTCCCCTCTGCCAACACTTGAAGCCTTTCTCTGGTCATTCCTTGCTCCAGTTATCACATCCCAGTCTCTGGCCTCAGCCCATTTTGCTCCCAGTCCCTCGGTCTGTTGCAAATCCCTCCGGCAAGCTCGCCACCTCGTACCATTCATTCCCAGTCTCCTTGGCTCTGCGTCTCTGCGCCGTCTTCATCTCTTCTTTTCCCTCCAGAGGTGTTTGAACTCCTTAAACCCTCCACATTTCATACCCTACCTAAAATAGTGCTTTTATTTCTGCTGCATTCTTTCCTGCCCTTGGTGATCTGCCGTGACTGTTCCTTTTGTCTGCTTTCCCCACTCCTGCCTCGGGGCCCCTTTCCATGCTGCCTTCTGATTAATGTGTGTCATTGCCCTCCATTTCCTTCTCCAAATCACTTCTTGAAAGCCCACCTATTCCATAAAATGCAACCATTTGAAAGTTGCTCTTTGGGGCTGGCAAGGAGCAATTCCACCTTATTTGATGGCATGAAGCCAGTACAAAACCGGCACAACCATTGCTTTCACACTTGGTATAGTCACCCTTACCCTTTTCGCTACAATGCCAAGCTACGCAGTGCTGATTTTCACCTGCGCCATAGATACTCCTTAAGACATTGAGAAGCAAGGGAGGAAAAATGGCTTGATGGCTTCTGCACTTCCCTAATTTCCTGGGCTTGCAGAGGGAAGAGTGGCTGCGGCTGGGTCACTGAGGCTTTGCACCACACGGGCCATCGCCCCTGCTGCCATAATCTCTTCCCATCCTCCCTACTTCTCTTGCAGACATGCCAGTCTCACTCCATGGCAGAAAAATTTAAAGAGTGCAAATTCTTCCCACCGCAGAGGCCCTGCGCCAAGCAGGCATTTCCCTCATGTGGAGGAAGCCCCAGATGGTCCAGACCGGGAACTGGGTCTTTGGGCCAAGGCATGGCTTTTGATTTTTTGCTTAGTATTGTGTTTCTCTAAGGGCAGCAGGCAGAGTTTCAGTGCTTTATAAATATGATTAGCTCTAATAACTCAGTAATAATAATGCTTTTTTAAATTACTTTATTTTTATGAGCGCAATTATGTTGCTTGTATTTAATAATTCTAATTTAAAGACATCTCTTGCAAAATTCCTCAGATTAAATTGCAATTATCCCTTTTCCTATGCATTGGATTATGAGTGTATATTGGATCTACTGTTACATTTTTTTCTTCTCTCTAATGCAGCCAAACGCTTATAAGCAGTATTTTACTTATATTAGAGCTATGTCTCGTTGATATTATGGGCCCTTCAACCTGACTGTGTTTGGGGGTATTTATTTTGGCTGTTGCATCATCACATATTTAGACAAGAGGAAATAGCTATGTGCCTTCTAAATTGCTGACACTAAGGGGAGCACTTAATCTTTAGTATATCTTAACTATAAATCCAACATCAACACGTGTGTCAGAAAACACATGAATTCTTTGTGCCTAAATACTCAAGGATCATGATTAATGCTTAATGCAAAACACACACGAGGTGCATGGAAATGGAATGCCATTTAGGTCCCATTAAAGAACTTTAAAATCTGCATTTAACAATATTCCTGAAAAATCCTTTGTATACCTCCTGAGCCACTTGTGTTTCTTTACTTCTTGCTTGCTGTAAGTCTCCCAGTGTCAAGCACTGTGCCTTTTACCCCACTCTCCAGCCTTTGAGTCAGAGTCGTTCTTGGGACAGTGAACGTGGGGATGGAGACAGTGAGAGAAAAAAGACGACCCTGTGCCTTGCCGACAGCTCACCGCCAGCTGAGTCAGCCAAGGGGACTTTACACGAGTAGCAGGACAAAGGGGCCCATTTCCCTGGTCACGTCCTTCAGCTGTGGGCAAAGGCAAGACATGTTGCTTTTCCCTGGGGAAAGGCTTTTATGTAAATGCTGCTTCAGCAGTTGTTAAAGCAATGACTTTTCGCGTTCATGGGTATGACGGAGATTGCTCCTTGAACACGGGCACGCTCCTTAGATTTACTTGTGTTTTGCATCCTTCACATTTTCTTTAAGTATGATGCACATGTAGTATTCTCTAAAATGTACTGTGAACTGAAGGACGAGTTTTAATCTCACTCCACAAATATGTTTTACCAGGTCTGTAAGGCCTCTTTGAAGAAAGTTGTCTCAACGATTCTACTGCGCTTTCCCTAGATCCCTTATTTATTCAGTAGAACAGAAGTTGTATCTTCTCTATAATAGCAAGAGTTTGTGAGTGTTTGGAAGCTTGTTACACACCTACTTTAAAATTTCTATATTATTTATTTAGTCTTTTTAGCATTGCAAGACAAAGTTCAGTATCACCAGTGAAATGCACAGAAAGTTCAATGTTAAGTGAGGTTAAAAGTCTTTGACATCACAAGCGGCACTCAAAGATATTTTGACTCTTCTGAGCAAAGCAGCATCTGTCAGAATCCTGCAGCCACTGATGCCGGAGCAGGTGCAGGGATGTTTATTCTATGTGAAAACATATCTTGTGGCTTTTGGACTTTTTTTGTTCCTGAGATAACTTCACTAGCATATCCTATGGATAAACAGTTGATCACCCCCCCATTTTTACCGTGGAGGATATATCTGCCATGACAGTATCATTCTGGCAGCGTGAACAGATATGCAGTGTATTAAAGACTCACAGGCTGCAAATTTATCTGTTGATGAACTGGGAAATGACTTAACTATGACACTGCCAGTACTAGTAGATACAGCAGTTCCATCGTTCTGTTATCTCCGCAGTGGTATTTTACGGTCCACTGTTGCTGGAAAGCAGCATTCCTAATGCCCTTTAAGTTGTGAAGGTAGCACTCATGAGCATTTTTGTGGGGATGCTATAGGCAGACCAAGAATAAAGAACCACAAGAAACTGGAAGATAATTTTATTTAGGGGCCCTTCCGTTCAGATCAGAAACTCTATGAACAACTTCCCTGAGCTCAGAAGGAAAAGTGCAGTGATGAAATGCAGGCGCTACCCTGCTGCAAGCTGAAAACTCAGTCTCCTGGGCTTTGTCTTGCAGTGCAGTACGCCTGTATTATCCACCATTTACAAACTCTGCAAAATCTTTCCTGACCTCACAGGGAGAATGCAGGACTCTCTATTATGGGATCCAGATGAGACTCCTGGATAGTGAATGAAGAAAATCAGATTTAATTTGGGAAAGGGATGATGATCATCACCATTTATTAGGAAGCTCAGCTACCTGTTTTTACTGATGCAATCTAAGAAATGTGGTTGGTGTCTTGGTTTGAAGCACATACCTTGGCAAAAGTTAGTTAATGCTTCAGCTTTCCCCCCAGTGGTAAATGACTACTGCCTATTTTCAGTAACTGATATACTGGAAAATAAACAGAAGCATTTTGCTTAAATGCGTGGCTGTAGCAGCTATGATTTATTTTGTGATTGTTGTGCATTTGTGGATTATATAAGGCGGTGAGCAGATTTTGAAATTTACCACCACTTTATGACTTACCAGCACTAAAATTGAGGAATGCTGGTAATGGCAACTGTCCTTCTCTCACGCCTCTCATATTTTTTTAGATTTGCTTTTCTTTATTTCTATTTCACTTGATGTTATTTGAGTCTATTTTGTTTTCCTTTTACCAAGGAGTCTTACGATGGTTCAGCTCTACTCCTGACTGTTGCCAAGTGCAGTTTTAGACACAGTGTAAACCACTCTAGGCCCCATGACCAGAAATAATTTACAGAGCTTTTAAATTGTTTTGTTGACCAGAGGCATGTGATGAAGAGTGACTTTAGTGAGAAGGTCCCATCTGGGCTGCAGTGGTGCCCTGGCTGCATGGTCCTACACCAGCATTCAGAGCGGTGGAAACCCAAGCTGCTGTGCAGAGAGCTGGGAAAGCAGCAAATTCTGGCACCCACGATAGTTTGCTCTAATTGGAAAACCCAAAGCAGGTTTCTTGATAAGTACTGGACTAAATAAAGACTGCTGGGATTTAATTTTACTTGAAAAATACAGGATAAAGCAAAGTATGAAGTAATGGCTTCCCATTCCTTCACTTTGCCGTCACTGTTTATACCGCCTGGGTAGTGATGTCTCATTTTAGAGGCGAGACTGCGTTGCTGATAACAGGTGTACACCACTTGCATCGTCTGGCTGCGATCCCTCAGTCTGTGATATGCATCATAGGACTCCATCATTCTGGAGTCCCTCCTGCTTACGTGGGATCGGCCAGGTTTCAATTCAATGCGATTCATACTGCACGGATTTTCAGTAGACAGGTGCTATTTTAAATCACATGTCTTACATCCAACTTACAGAGCCTTCCCTATTCCTGAGCCCATACAGTCACTGTATGAGAGCAGGAAGCCGTATGCTTCCTTATGGTGCAATTTCCCTCTGTGCTCCTTTTGCAGCAATGCTTGGGTTAAACTTAACCAGAGCACCTTGGAAAAAATTTAGAAGACCTTCTTTCAAAGCACAACAGCTGAGTATTATGGGACCATCACATCCGTCCTAAATTATTAAAAGCAATATTGGCAATGTACTTGGTGACAAACTCTCACTTGATCGGACAGAAGAGCTGTGGTGGGCTGGCGGACTGGATGGGCTACTGTTTATTTGTCATTATCATTAGGCAGCATTAAAACTGACAAAAAATGCTCAACACATCTGTCAAAATTATTCATTTTCCCACACCAAAATGTGCTATTGTTGCAGATTTTGCCAGGTGGTATTGATAAATATAGTCTTTTGAGTTTATTTCTCTAGTGTGTGAGGAAATGTTTGGTCTTGGGAAGAGATGCTGTATGGTTAGCAAGTTTTGCTGATCAGAATTTTGTGAAGAGGGAGCAGTCCAAAGTGGACAATGTAAGCAAAGGGAGAGTTTGCTGCTTGCCTGGTTCTCTGATTAGAGGAAACCCTTGAGGCAGGAGTTGGATTTCTTTGACATTCCTGAAAGAATAATTTACTTGCACATTCTCTGACCTGCTCTGTGCCAAGACTGGCACAGATGGGTAAATAAAACAGTTGATGTTCTGAGGGTAGCTAGGCTCAATACCTTTGGGGGGTTTTTTTCTCCTCTGCAGTAAATCAAATGGTGCTGCCATTCAGTGCCAGAGCAGGGATATCATGTGACAGAAGAGGTGTACTATCAATTGCATCATTAATAGAGGTATGTTTGATGTGTACTGCATATCTCCCAGGACAGAGTCTGGCTAGTATGCTAGTCTGATTTCATTACTCCCATATGATCTTGAGGCCTCAGTATATTCGTATGCTTTTTCTCAGTGGAGGCAGGAGTTGATATGCCAGCCCCTTACAAAGTTGCTCTCAGTGAACCACAGCGTGCCGTATCACCATCTGCAGCGCATTTCTGAGCGAGCAATCAGTGCTATTGTCTATTGCATCTCTCTACCAGCAGCTGTTTCCTGCCAAGGCCGTTGCCTTCAGGTTTCTGCTGTTGTCTGCTCAGCTGGGTCTTTCTGGGCTGTGCAGATCATGAGCAGCCAGCCTGGGACTGCTGTATAGCATACAGACTGCAAAGTCAGAAACAGAGGTTAGCAGTGTATCCGCTGTACCAAGCATTAATGAAAATACACTATTAGTATGCCATTACTTAATTTTCCCTTGGGAATTCTGTGGGGGGGAAAAAAGCATAGTGGTGAAAGTCCATGGTTTGCTGGCACACAGATGGATGGGTATTGTCTAAATATCTTCTGTCTCCTTATGAGGTGCAGCACCGGTGTTGTAGACCATAGGCTGGGGGTGTATCAGTCACCAGTAGTTTATACCACCCCTTCCCTCAGAAGAAGATTCAACAGTAGGATACTGTTCAAAATCCTAAAAGTTATGAAAAAAACATCCCACCTCTTTCGGATAAAATACTAAACTGTGTTGTACCTGCTACACAGGAGTGTCCATTAAAAGTCATGGTAAAATAAATACTGAAAAGCTTAGCACTTATACATGCTATGACCATAAGATGGAGATATTGGGCTACAAAAGAAATTATGTACTTCGTTCCCTCTCCACTTTGGTTAGTGTGGGTTTATTTAAAGAAAAATGATGATGATGATTAGCTAAAATTAGTATTGTGGTAGGGATTAGAGACCAGCCAAACCAGAATGGCAAAGTGCTAGACATATGAAATCTTGGTTTTAAAATGCAGTATTAGAAGTGAAAATGTGAGCTGCTGTTGTAGTAATTTCACCAGTGGATTAGGGTGTGCCTTTGTGTCACAAAAATATGTTGACACAACGTACTTCCAAATAGCTGAGTTACCCTCCTTTCTAATGAGTGGGAAGTTATATTTAGATCTCATAGGAAGGTAAAACAGCTTGTGGATAAAACAACATATACATGCTGTCTCTATCAGACATTTATTTTTCTAATCTTTAAGTATATCATCAGCGCACAGGGTCTAGTCAACATTTCATTCTCTGCAAGAGGCTCCAGGTCTGCAATCACTGAGTATAGGAAATTTCCTGGGGCACTAAAGAAGAGAGAGGAAGGGTTTGCAGGGGGAACTGGGAGGGAGGGGATTCACCAGCCACCCTTGGGGTGCTTCTCAAACAGGCAACCTTTGCCAACCCCTAGGTAGTAATTTTATTAGTGAGAGGATAATTTTGCTTTGAAAAGCATCTTAAAAAGAATATCTTCTTACTCAGCTGATTCACTTCTCTCTGCAGGCTTTCATGTCTGGCAGTCTGTAGTTCCCTTCTTAACTTGCCCCAGGCTCAAAGTGCAAGCTGGCCCCAGTTCTTGGTCATATGTCCCCGCAATTCCAGCTGATCGGCCCCGAGGCTGTACTGGTGCATGGGGTTTTTCCTTCCCACATGCAAGACTTTGAACTTCCCTTTACTGAACTTTATGAGGGTCCTGTTGGTCCATCTCTCCAGCCTATCGAGGTCCCTCTGAATGGCAACACACTCACTTGGTGTATTGGCCACGACTCCCAGTTTTATATCATCTCCGGACTTGCTGAGGGTGTACTCTGTCTCCCATCATCAAGGTTATTAATGAAGATGTTTAACAGTATTGGAACCCAGTATTTACCCCTGGGGCACACCACTAGTGACTGGTCTCCAGCTGAACTTTGTGCTGCTGATTACAACACTTTGAACCTGGCAGTTCAGCCAGTCTTCTCTCCATCTCACTGTCCATTTATCTAGCCTATACTTCTCCAGTTTGTTGATGAGGATGTTACAGGAGACAGGGCCAAAAGCCTTGTTAAAGTCACGATAAACAAAATCCGCTGTTCTTCTCTGATCCATTGAGCTGGTCACTTTGTTGTAGAAGAGCATCAGGTCAGTCAGGCATGATTTTCCCTTCATGAATCCATGCTGAATACTCTCAATCACCTTCTTCTGTTCAATGTGTTTGGAAATGATTTCCAGGATAATTTGCTTCATTGTGTTCCCGGGGATCGAAGTGAGACTGATTAGCCTGTATTTCCCCAAATCATCCTTATTGTCCCTCTGGAAGCTAACAGTAACACTCACTTTTTTCCAGTCTTGAGGAACTTCTCCCAGTTGCCATGACCTTTCAAAGATTATCCAAGAGTGGCCTCACAATGACATCTGCCAGCTCCTTCAGCACTTGTGGGTGCATCCCATCAGGGCCGGTGGACTTGTGTGGGTCCAATTTGCTTAAATATTGCCTAACTAAATCCTCCTCCACTGAGGGTAAGTCTTCCTTACTCCAGGCTTTCCCATCAGTCTTGGGGACCTGGGATTGCTGAAAGCCAGTCATACTGGTAAAGACTGAGACGAAGAAGGCACTCAGTACCTTGGCCTTTTCTATGTCTTTTGTCACCAGGTCCCCTGGCCTGCTCAGCAGCAGGCTTGCATTTTCCCTGGTCTTTCTTTTGCTGTTCATATACCTGTAGAAGACCTTGCTGTTGCCCTTCATGTCCCTCACAAGAATCAACTCCAGATGGGCTTTGGCCTTCCTAAGCACATCCCTGTGTACTAGAACCATGTGTCTGTATACTTCCTGGGTCACCTGCCCCCTTATCCACCACTTTTGCACTTACTTTTTATGTTTGCATTTAGTTAGGAGCTCCTTGTTCATCTGTGCAGGCTTCCTGCTGCCTTTGCTTGATTCCTGACTTGTTGGGATGGGCCATTCTTGAGTTTGGAGGAGGTGATCCTTGAAAAATCATACAGTGCTTCTGGATTCCTCCTCTCTCCAGGACTGTCTCCTGTGGGCTTCTTCCAAACAGATCCCTGAATATACCAAACTCTGTTCTCCTGAAGTCCAAGGTTGTGATACTGGGTTTTGCCTTGTTTCCTTCTCTCAGGATCTTGAACTTCATACTCTCATGATCACTGCAGCGAAGGCTGCCCCCAACTTTCACATCCATGACCCATTCTTCCTTGGTTGTAAGTAACAGGTCCAACAGAGCATCTTCCCTCATTGGCCCTTTGACCACCTGTGTCAGGAAGTCCTTTTTGACCTTAAAGATTCATGAGTCCCTGAACATGGAAACTCTGATTTTCAGCTTTGGTCTGAATTTGCCATGTTAGCAATAGGTAAAAAGATGTCTCTGCTGTAAGTGGAGCAGAGTTTGTGGGGAGAACAATGACAGTGAAACCTGGAGTTTCACTGGCTAGAACCACACTTCAGCAATTCTGTTTCACAAAGCAGAATTAAAATTTTCGTCACTCTTCTGTGTTAATAGCAGTCACTAACTTTGAGTCAAGAAACTAAATGCCTGTGCCCCTGAATTTAAAGATGAATTATCTTGAGAAAGGTCATGGATTTATGACAGAGTGGAAGATGTTGAACTTAATAAAACCAGAATGTTTGTTTGAAGTTTAGCAAGTGGATAAAAATGTTCTTACAATAAGACTAAATGGTTTAATACTTTTACATGGTTGCTTCTATAAGTGTAATCACACTTAAATGAAATTAGGAATTATCTAAAAGAATTTTGTGATTTTCGATGCAACAGAAGTGAGGGGGAGTGCAGTTCAATGAAATTTGCAGATTATACCACATACTTTGGGGTAAGGAAAATACTAGTTTATTAGGTGTTTCCTTTAGAAAGTAGGTAAGGTACATGCAGACAAGAAATATTTACATTGCCTACATTGAGTAGGTGCTGAAGCTGGAAGCCCAGTGTCCCTAGACTGTGTACGGAGGCAGTGAGGAAAAACAGGATCCCCCTTGGGGAAGCCAAGTTTATGTCTGCTCTGGAGAAATCAGTAGTGCCATCCAGTTTCCTCTAAGTGTGTATGATCACCCAGATTCAACACAAGGTGAGAGCCCCCCTTAATCCTCCTCAGTTCCTTCTCATGATCTGTTTTCCATAAGAAAGTAGCCTGGGCAAGGAGGAGTGATAACCCCTTCCAGCAGATGACCAGCCTGGACACCTCGGGCACTAGGAACACAGGGTCATCTTTCCTGCTGTGAAAATCCTTTGAGGATCCTCTCTCCTTACGCTTACCCTCCAAAGCCATCCAAGTTTGGCAGCGCAAATATGCAAGCAGGTACAGTGCTATACACTGACCCCACGGGAGCTTAGTTCTGCAAATCACAGTGCTTATTTCTGCCTGTCAGTCTGGACTTAGGTGTCTAGTTGCAGTTACTTTTTTTCTGTGTGAGGATAAACAGTACTATTGACATTGGAAATTACTCTTGCCAAAGAGATTTTGAACTTTAGGCAGCCAAGTTGGGGAGTATCGGTGTAAGCAACCCATCTGGAGTCGTATGATAGATGGGCGGCACAGCCAGGAAAAGCACCCGGGCGCCCTGACACTGGGCCCGTGCTGCCTCCCCTCTTCAGCCACTGCACTCCTTAAGGTACTTTATTGGTTATGTCTCTCTGGACATGTGAAAAAGGCTTAAAATACACAAGACAAATTATCCGACATGATTCGCTGGAAAATGTTGTGTATCTTAAATGCAGCCAAAGTGCAGAGCCTATGCCAGTTGTAACAGTAATCACTCATTTTCTGTTTTGACCTCACTGAGAAATTACAGACTTGGAAAGGAGCAATTTGAATGTAAGAATCTTTGCTGTTTCAAAGGTTTTCTTTTTTTTTTTTTTTCCTTCTGGGAGCAGCATATGCTGTGTGAGTTGTTTCTCCACTTGTTCAGAACACATCCTACTTCATCTGGCCCTGCTCGCCTAAGGTAGTTAATGTGTTGGAGATACGTAATTATAGCATATCTCACTTTCTGCCACTCAACCTCTCAGACATTTATGCAAAAGCCAGAAGTAGAACTGGTAAGGGTTAAACATTAGAAGATCAATGAATTGCAGAAGAATTTCTCACTGCTTCCAGGTCAAGTATTCATAGGTTGTTTTGTTTTGAGCTGTGCCTTCTAGACTTAGATCATGTCAACATACAGAGCAGGGCTGACACTGAGACATCCATTTTATAAATATTTACTTTTATATGTGTGTGTGAGTGTGTGTGTGTATGCTTGCATGTGTGTGTTCACTGTGCTCACGTCTAATGTCCCTCCTTAGTAGATGGATTTATCCCACTCTTTAACTTGCCCGCAAAACAAGCCCAGGACACATATTTACTAGAAACAATACTCTGGAATGCATTTGTGGTTGCAGAGTGCATTTCATGGTATCCCACTTTAAACTTGTATTAGTACTACTATTTTTAACAGCAGGGTAGATGCATCACTCAACTGTTGGCACAATGAACTTAAATAGAAAAAAATGCTCTTTACACTGCAGTCTCCACTGATACAATAAGTTACGTTACAAATGTTTCCTCACAATTATTGTCTCCTTAGAAATTAAGTTAAAACATCTGAAAGGTTTTCGTCCTTCCACTAGCTTGTTTTGAAAAGCTTGTTATGTGAGCTAAAAAAGGAAGCTGAGAATTTTTCATGATGGGTACGGAAAGCATCGATATGTCAGTATGCAATGATCAAAATGACATACAAAGGCATAGGCAATAAAAGATAGTTATTTTCAAGCGCACATGAAAAATTTGTAGTTAAAATGAGACTACATGCACATGTTGGGATAGTATATGTGGAGCAACACCAGTGTGCAACAGTATTTGTAATTTGGAATTTGAAACAGTTTTGTTTCTGAAAATCCAAACAAATCACTTCAAAATTTCACAATCGTTTGTCATGGTTAGGGTATTTTCATGTTCATTAAATTTCTTGCATCAGATTGTAATTTCCTCTTATTTATTTATTGCAAATTTAATCTATCGCTCTTTGTATTGATAGATATATTCTAAATTTGAACTGCAGGGTCCAAATATGATTAGTGAAGCCAATAAGTGATCTTTCATGTTTTGCAATGGCACAGCTCTTTCTAGCACTTCCTTTGAATATTTGTGTATGCAGCCTTTTATTATTAATATTTTCTATAGACCTCAGCTATCTTTGGATTAAGCCGGGACAAGCATGGCTCATGTGTGACTAACTTTTCATATCTCATGAAAAGCCCTCAGATATTAGTTTTATTTATTCATCTGTGGTACAAGCCATTGTTCTGTGCACATTTGTCTGCCATCAAGTGTCCTTTTGTGATCCTTGCCTTTTAATCAGAGCCATACTCCACCGCTGCCCAGGCCCCGTCCATGGTAGCCAGGCCATGAGGTGTTCGCCAGTGGAAAGTCTAGAGTAGCCTGCAACACGCAGTTTTAACTTCATGGAGCAAAATGAGGAAGGTTTCTCTTTTTGTGTTAGGGTCTCTCGGGCAACTGCTTTGTACCACCCTCGCAGTAAAGCTGATTGACTCTGATCCTCAGGTTCATCATATAATTCATCCAACAGCCACTCACTGCTTTATATATGACAAAACAACAGAATTTTTATCTTGATTATGATCCTTTAATCTAAAACAACCAGCCACCACCCATAATGGTCACTAACATTTAAACCTATCCAAACCACAAAAAAACCCACTCTTCAAACCACCGTTATTTAGAAAGTTACGAATTTGCTGCAATCATGTGAAACTTGCAGGCTATTTGGAAAGAGCAAGCTTCACCTGAATTCCTAGAGTTAAAATCTTTTCCTCCAGGGAAATGTGACCTAGAGAAATGCTTCACATTATCCCAGGAAAAAGAGCCATGCTGAAAAGATTAGAAACCATCGCATGCACACATGCACACATATGCTTGCATGCACGCACACTCCCCCACCCCTAGCAGTACTGTGGGTAGCAGAAGGAGCAGTGCACTTTCGCGGACTCCTGCCTTGTGCTCAAAGGAAATGCAGCAGACATTTAAATATTTCCAAACCAAACAAGACATCCTGAAGGATTCTCCTCCTGTGGCCTCATTATCTGCTTACATCTGTGTTTTTAAAAATCAAAAGAAAGGCTGAAGCAGGCAGAGCCACCCTAGACAGGAGCATAAAGGGGAAGTGGAAAAGAAAGGAGAAGAAGGTTAATATCTTAACTCAGGTTGCCCTCACTTTCTGAGGAGTCTGGGTTTAGAAAAATTATGGTCAGAAATTAGAACAATCATTAAAACAAAGCATCTTTATTTTCTAAGGTATCACGTCTGAGTGTGTAGCTTTTAAATGTATAGGAAGGCTGATTCTGTAAAGACAGCGGCAAGCCCTGTTTGTAAGTACCTGATCACCCCTCTAGGGTTCAGGGACCAATTCTTCCTTAAAGCTGCACCTTTCCATTTGCTTTCCAATAGGAAGATCTGGGGTGCAACTCTTCTGCCTATGTGAGCCCTGGGGGCCTGGCACGGCCTGAGGCTGACGTGATGACAAACTGTTGACATGAGTAATAGGCTGATTCAGACAAGACCTTTTTCAGTGAGTGCCAAACGTCATCTGAGCCCCATCCAAGCCCGAGGAGAACCTTCCAGAGGTTGTTCCCTGCATCACATACCTTCCCAATGTCTCCTCTTGTCCCTAACCCTTCCTGGATCCTCGCTTTAGTTTTGGGCACCTTTACACCAAACAAAAGTACAGCCTGCCCCATGCTCCCTGATGGTCTTGTGCACCTATTAACATGAAAGCATACCCGCTGACAAATTCCCAACTGTCTTCAGTGTGTGGGGAAGGAACTCCAATAGTGACTCAGCATTGCGGACTTACTGCCTGTAAACATTCAATTTGGGGGGAAAAAAAGAGTAATCAGCAAGGAATTTGACTTCAAAGTCAATGGCATGGTACTGTGCGGTCACGCTGCATTCTCCAGTGCCGGCTGAGTAGCCCTGGAGAGATTGTGCCTTGCTGATGCAAAGAAAAACATCTCCGGGACAACCGTTCCAAAGATGCCGTCTCACCTATAAAACAAGTTAGTCACAACCTGCCAGGTGGGCCATCTGGGGTGGCAGAGCCATGACCAGTGTCACCCCTGCGAAAGGGCTGTGGGCTGCGTGTGTGGGCCAGCCCCACCGTTTGCCCCTTCCCACCACTACTGGGAAGCTGTAATGTTGGGACCAGGTATGGGGCTTGCCGAGGGAGGGAACAGAGGGCAGGCACAAGGGAAAGGATCACATTTAGCTGAGAGTGTGGTGGAGACAGAAGGAGAAGAAGCCTGAAGCAAAGAAGATGAGAAATGAGAAAAGGAGGACAAGAATAACATCCTTGTTCCTCACTCCAGCCATGTTCAGCAGCTCCCCTCCCACCGGATATATGCTCTGTTTTTTCACCTTGAGAATGTGGTCATCCTGTAAATAAACTATTTTTATTTTTAAACATAAACAGCATCTCTACCTATGACATGTCTGCAGGTATTTGCCTTAGCAAAACCATGAGCAGCTCTTAATGCTATAATATCGTGGCCTTCCTGATAAACATGTGTATACAAGTCAGCCAAGGTAGGCTTTTTGGCAGTTTGTACTACAACTGAATGCAGTACAAGCTCTGAGCACCAGCTTTGGTGTTGCTTTATGTCATAAATCACCTCCTGTCTTACATCTGAATTACCCTGCTGCAGAGGCAAAGGCTGTTTCAGGCACGCCAGGGAACAGGCTGAGGTAAGGGCAGCGCAGAGCTAAGGAGAAAGGCATGCAAGTGGCCGTGGGCACAGGGACTCTGCTCCCCTGGGCTGGAGGGAACATGAGTGGAAAATGTTGGCTTGACCAAATGAAAAACACACAAGGAATCAGTCCCAGGGCAGAAACTGGCTCCTCGCTTCAAAACCCTGCTTGTCTTTGCCCTGCTGTTCCTCCTTCGTCTCCGCTCTGAGCAGCCAAGTTCAAACCAGTCCTCTTCTCCAAACTGGATGTCTTGAGATATTCTGGATCCCAGAGGCCCTGGGAGTAATGGGTGACAAACAACCTTCATTTTTAGGCAACGGGGTTCTGACCCAAGAGATGGCTTATCTTGCTGACGTGGCACAGATTCCCATAGCAAAGGTGTCTGGGTTTCCCAGATGAAAGCTGAGGTTTGCCTTGAAAGACGAGAGGCAGTGTCCCGCTCCAACCGCCCTGCCGTGCCACTGCTCGTGCTGTTGATGGTTGTTGTCGTGGCACTAAATCCTAGTGGGGATCTTTCACATCTGAGTCTCTTTCTATGGCTGGGAGGCAGTTTCTGGGTACTGGCTATCCAAAGGCTACAGATGAGCATTTTTACAGCCTCAAACTAAACACTACTAGGAGAGTTGCCATCCCTGAAGTCCAGGATCTACTGGCTGCTGACATTTACATGAGAATTTATGGCTGTAATAAATTATGCTTTGTATTTTCCTTATTTGGAATAATTCTGGAGTATCTTTTCCCTGCATTTTTTATGGCACTGCAATAGACTACATTTTAAAGGACCAGGAAGATGTTAATGTTACCTTCACTGTATAAAGAGCTTGGATACAAAACTTTCCAAGAAAGGAGTTTTTGGACAATGCAATGTTATTTATTTACTTAAGCCATTTTATAATACTCTGGCAGTCTAGTCCGATGGTGAGGTCCCAGGGAACTTTGATTTCTTAATTTTTTTTTTAGTCTCTCTGCACAGGATGTACTTATTTCACTGATAAGACAAAAATAAGGCTTTTCTGAAGGAGCGATTCTATATTATTTCTCAGGGACTTTATCTCTGCAGACAGACTACAGGTATAAGGGAAACAGGAATACTGAAGTACTTAGGACAGCTAAAGCTCATCTTTGAAAAAAATCTGCAAATGTTACCCGTATGTGAGCTAAATGCATTTTAATCTGATAGCTAAAAATGCTTTTGGTAGGAGATACAATATATAGAGATCCCCATGTTCCCTCTGTGCAGACAAACCATGTGAGCTTCAATAAGGATCTGATAGTGACCATTTTAGCTACCTAGAAATATTTTAGAGAGAGGAAAATAAAAGGCTTGAGGGGATAAACAGCAAATCGCCTGTCCAGGATAAAGCAAGGATCATTTTCATCCCCATGTCGATTTCTTTTTTTCCCCATCCCCTATTGCCTTTCCATTTCATGCATTTGTGCATTTCCTTCTCTAGATCGAGCTTTCAGGGATTGATGGCTGTTCCTCTCCTGTAGTGTGCCAAATGCTACGGACTTCCCATCCCACTGGCCAGCCATCTTAGCTTCCCTCTTTCGTTCGGAAAGGCCTTCCCAGCATCATCCTTTTATTCACTCCTTTCAGCCTCCTTGGCTTCCCTCTGTCCTAGTCTGCCCTTTGCCTAACACTTTCCTTTCTTTGGATTTCTCACCCTCTTTCCTCATAAGACTGATCCCAACCACCTCTCTCTTGTCCTTTTTTATCTACTTCTTATGAAGCTGATTCCATACTTATTTCCCATCCTTGACCCCGCATGTGTTTTCCCCATCCTATAGGTCAAAAGCCTTTCTTTGTAGGTTCATTTTTTGTAAAGACACCCTCCTCCTCTAGTCACCTCTCTGGGCTTTCCTGCTTTCTGGACACGTTATTGGTGACACATCCCCTAGCTGTCACCTCACAGGAGGAAGTGGATGTCATGCTTTCCAGGTCCCCAGGCGATTTTGGGTCTGCAGGCTATAGAACCACAAGCGGAAAAGGGAAGAGCTCTGTCAGTTGCGATGGGCTTGGTCACATCGGCACACCACAGCACCAAGCTATGAGAAGACCCTGTATCCATTTGCCCGTGTCAGCATGACCCCACCACGGCCAATGTGCCTCCTGCCCTCCGCACGCCTCTGCAGCCTCTCCGTGGGCGCCTCTGCCCTGCTCTCTCCATCCTTTCAGACAGGGACCACCTCTTTTGAACTGGATCCCTGGCTTCAAACCCCCGTGTCTCCCCATGACTCATTTTGCCAGGCTGGTTTGGCTTGGATCTCCGCTGGAAGTCGCCCCTCTCGGGAGCTCTGTAACCAGACAATGCATCCAGCGACACAGTTTGGCCTTTTCAAAACAAAATAGGGTTTAAAAATCAACAGGAACACATTGCTCTGATAGCTGGGTTAAAACAACAAAAGAAGGCCCGCACATGTGAATATGACTTAAGCTTCATTCTTCCCTAGAAAATTTTGGGCAAGTTCCACGTAGTCTTGGCACCTCGGCGCTCAGCCTGGGAGAGGCAGGACACCGCTCTCTATCCTTCTGTCGGAAATGGTGTTAGACAGGAGTGTCTGTCAGCTCCGGGTCCGGACAGGCATGGTGACACACCAGCTCGCTCCCCAAACAGCCCAGCACCAGAGGACCAGCTGCTTCCCAGTGCCCTGGGTGTTGCTCACCGTTTCTGGAGGCATACAACCATCCTTATTTCATTCGCTGCATGCTTCCTCCTACCCGCCTCCTTCGTTTTGCTCTGCACAGAGAATAACAACAAGGAAAGGCACAACAACAGATTTCATACCAAGTATTTTTTGTGTTTCTACGGGGTCTTCATATTTGCTGGTTTTCTGCCTCATTCTCATCTCTTCTTACTGGGTTCTCCACATCACTGTTAGCTCCTATCATTAATAGTTGCATTTAGTAACAAAATACCGATATCTGCAAGTATATATTGTTCCCAGTGCACCGGACAAGGTGATTTTATAAATAAAATTGTTATTGATAACAACAGCTTAGTATATTTACAATATAGTATCTGATCAGACTGTAAACTTCTCAAGCCTTTTGTATTAGGTTTTGCTTTCAGTTATGCTAACTCACCCCAGGTAATCAACCAAAACTAATAAAGCTTTTGCTTGTTTGCACCAGTGTAGCTAAGATGAGAAGAAGTTTATTCATGGGCGTGAAATGCATTGCATACACTCTAGGCACTAGGCACTTTAGGCATCTAAATATTTCCCACCTGACTTCTGTACATAAAAAAATTTTAAAAATTATCTGAACTCCAGCATCCAACATCCTTCTATTAAAGGCTTTAGAAAAGGTCTTGGTTAAGTGTTTGCTAAAGAAAAAAAAAGCTGTCACATCATAAGAAGCCATGAACCAAAAGCTGGCTACAAGAATAAATGGCAATTTTTTGTCCCTGAAAAAAGGTTGGCAGAGAAGTGCCAAGGTCTGGTATTGTTTAACAGAGATATTGGCAGCCTGGAAAGGGGAATGGGAATAAGGAAATGAAATGTCTAAATACCAATGAAGTTATTTATGTTAGTCAAATCCTAGTACTTCAGTGGGGGAGGCATGTCAGTGGGACTTAGCCAAAGCAGATGAAGGACAAATATGATGGCAGATAGAGCTAAATTGGTGGCACATGCAAAATCGGATGTACTGGAGGGGAAGGCAAAATGTTCTTGTGAATGGCAGCATTTGAAATTAGCTCTGGAAAAAGACTTGGGGCTTATTGAAGGTAGCTTAATAGAAACTTCTGCTCCCTGTGCAGCTATGAGCTTGTTGTTCAGGACCTGGCATCTTAGCCAGGATTCATCTCGCCTAACTCCAGAGCAGTCATCTTCACCTGAGCCCATCACCTGAACTCTTTTACAGCCAATGGAGAGAAAAGTGCGTGCTCAAGTTAAGATTCATGTTCTCCTAAAGCAGAGATCTCCAAGAGGTCACATCACTCTTCCTCTGATGCCTATTTTGACTACTTTTTCTGTAAAAGGAGTTTTGACAGCTAGCTTTGATGTCTATGCTATGGAAAACTGCAGTCTACCACCTAAGCAGGTTTCACTTCTTGGGGGGGGGGTGTGTGTGTTAGAAGAATCACAATAAGATGCTAGGGTTCAGAAAGTCTGAAGATGGTGGTTAGCTGCCCTAGGAAGGAGACAAGAGAAGATATGGTAAAACCACTTAAAATTAATAAAAAAACTAGTTAAAATGAATCCGGAGCTTCTGTCTTGACATTAAAGTTAAAAGAAACACAGACAAAACAGACAGAAGGAAACCAGTCTTTCAAATACCACCTAAACAGCCTTTGGCACTCCCCAGCACAGGATGCCAGAGAGGCCAAGAGCTAAGTTCAAAGCTGAGTGTGGTGCAGGCTATCTCATACTTGCCTGCTGCAAAATTTCTTGCATCTTCTGAAGCATCTGGTGCTGGTGAAATGGGCTGAACAGGTTGAAAGAATCTTATTTGTGTGCAGCATTCACCTATGGGCTTGGAAAAGAAATTCATGCTGAATTTAGTATGCAGTTCTTAGACTGTCAAGTGGGTATCTTGGGAAATGGATGCCCTGGCAAAATTAGGTGCAATGACTGATCTTCCTAAAACAATGAATGACATTCAGGATTTAGAACACACCCTCCAGAGACACTTCACCATGAGCAAGCAGGGGATGCTAGACCCCTTACCACTTTTTTTAAGTCCACCAATTTTCTGTCCCCCTTTCAAACACAAGATCCTGGACCATATGAGCTTTGAGTCTGGACTGATGAGGACCTTGCTACACTTCCTTAATGACATGAGTCCACCTGAAAGAACATGAAAGCATGTGCACTTTGTGGGGCAGATGAGGGTTTTTTTAGGCTTCTACCTACTGCCTGTGTCTGTAGGGGTGTGAGAGAGCTGTGTCAGGTTCTTTTTGTGGTGGAAGGAACTGACCTTGTGAATGACAGCTGTGCAGGGAAGAGAGGAATTCATTATCATCGCCACAGATCAGGCTATGCAGAACATATGCTATAAGTGAGGGCTTTCCCAGCTCTGGGGGGTCCTCTGTCTGCTCTCCCTGTGCCCAATTCCCTCCTGAAGTGCTGAGCTTGGGACTTTTGTGAGCTGCATGTTTCTTCTTCTGTTTTTATTTTACTCTGCATTCAAAGGACTAAATAGTGAGAAAGGGCTGTTTCAAACGGCGTACAGGAAATGAACAAGCTGACTAGTGTGTTTGCGAGCACATGGATCTTTTTGGCATATCTAAAGTCTGTCTGGACTATGGATTTGCCTCATTTTTAGCCATTGGTAGCCAACCTTCAAAGGCTTTTCCATACAGAAGGAGAGGCATGATTTGCTGTGATGCATGCTCCTGACTAATAAATATGTCCTGAGATGCCCCTGGATGGGATGGTCTGTTTCATATGAGCATCTGTTTTCTGTTTTTCACCCTTGGAATGTGGTTCCTGCCTGGGGACCCTGGTTGTACTTAGATCCAGAACCAGCTATGGGCAGGTAGAAACTGCTCAGCTATCTTATGCCCATCTGTACTGCTCTTAGAGCCATCCCTGGGGAGGCAGCCAGCCCCCAGGTAATGGGCAGTGGTGGCTGAAAAGGAAGACAGGCCACTCCTAGGGTGAACAAATGTCAGCTGCTCTACTGCAGATGCTTTTCTACTCAATGAGAGCATGGCTTTTTGATCACATTTCCCTCTGAGGATGGAACCGAGAAGGAGCTGATCAAATACAGTACTGGCTGGTTAGTACCCTGTCTCTGCTGGGCTAAATACCAGGTTTGTCCTACTTTTGCTCTTTCCTGTGCCACCTGTGGGCCTGATCCGCTGAGTTACTCTGAATCTGCCCTCACCTATTCTGACTGTCTTCTCTTTTGGTCCTCTTCCTTCAGAAACTGAGTTGGAGAGTTCCTGCTATTTCCTTTAGGGAGCGGGAACTTAAGAGGAGAGAATCAGCAGGCTACAGTAAAAGAAAAAGTTTCAGGAATCCTAGTTCTTCACTTTGGATTTGGGAAAGGAACTCATGTGGATGTCTTGTCTTTTAGTGAGGGATGTCTTTAAACCCTGGCCCTATAGTAGGGCTGCAGTGCGAGCCATTCATCTGTAACAATAAGAAGGAAATCAGTGGGAAAATGTACAGGAAATGTCAAGGGTTTGCAGAGATCTGCATATCTGGTGTTATAATATTAGAACAGAAACAGCAATGTATGAATCATTCATGGCCATTCCTTGCCCTCATGGTTTTGGTAACAAAGGCCATTGTTTGAGGTAGTATGGGAGCAAGGCTTCTGTCCCAGGATTGAAAGAAAACTCACTTGGCAGAGGGAGAAATCTTCTGGAGTAATCAACAGGCAGTGAAAGGTGAGAGAGGACAGCAAAAGAAGGCTGAAAATATCAGAGGTCTAAGGCTAAAGCATGCTGGGGGAATACCACTCTCCATTCTGTTGGCCAGATTAGGCTCTTGCTGCTCTCATCACCTTCCTGGATATTCACCGCTGTTACCATCACAAACACTCTGACATCAGGCATGACTGCTCCAGCTGAGCTCCACCTTTGTCCACTTTCTGCTCTTGCTGAGGGCGACCACAGAGCTGTGGTCCTTTTCTCTCTTGGGTGGAAGATGTGGCTTCACTGGCTGGAGGCGGCAGTAACACAGAGTGTGCCAGTTGCACTTCCCAGGGTGTCTGCTGGGCTGGGCATTTGCCATCTTTTGGGGAGCATGCAATTGTGAGCATCCAGAGATAAAGTAATCTTCTGAAATCCAGGCTGTTGGTTGATTTTCACAGAAGAAATAATGCTTTTGGAAAGATATTTGAAAAACTATCGGGTGTGCACATCTCTCCGTACTGCCTACTGCTGGGAGCTTGAGCAAGGCTAGGCTGCTTCACACATGCCTGTGTCTCAGATAGGTTTCCCTAAACAGCTCCTACTGCTTTCTTGACAGAGCCTCTAAGCCTGCTGAGTAACTTGGCTGAGTCCTGGGCCCTGGTTCTGCTTGTTCAGACTACTTTGGACACTTTCATCAGGGAGTGAAGCCAGATTCCTCCTACTCTCTGCTCCTCTGCTGTCCTGGGACAAGCCTCTGTTTGTTTACTGGAGGTCTCTTATCTTGAGCTATTGCTTTTTTCCTGTCCGCTTCTCCTTGCTGCCTTGCACTAAGCGAAACCAATATATTAATGTATTCAAGTGTCCCAGTTCCCAGATCAGCATGGGAGCATTTGTGAATCATTGCAGCGCAGCTCTGTTTCTGCCTCAGAAGGGAAAAAGGGGTGCACTGCAGTGAGGGGAACTTCTCATGTCCAAAAGCAGGATTTAGTGCATGATAAGAGGAGCAGAACTTGATATCTGTTTTTAAGGGACTTAATTCTGCCTTTCATAGTTACATAGTGGAGCTTCCCATGATGGCTGTAGAAGTTACCCCTGTTCTTGCACCTATTTCATCAATGATTACCCCGACTTGATAACATTCACGTTGCTCCCCAGTATCTGCACCTTCGCTATTACGGCTCTGCCTGTTACGTCACCGGGGATCAAAGTGCACCTCCTCCAGTGCTTCTCTGCTGCCCCTTGTCCTCTCTAGTGAACAGCTCTGCTCTCCCTTCTTTAATGGCCAAGCGATCATCCAGCCTTACCAGCACTAAGAGACCATGCGCCAAAGGAGACATGCCAGAGGCTTCTGTGTTTTGGCAATTTTAATGTTGAAAACATTTTGTTCATTTTTTAAAAGAGTGAATCCTGCTGCTGACTCTAATCTTCACTGCATCTTTCCACTCCCATTTTGTTCATATTTGCTCCACCACAAAGGTTGAGAGGCACTGTCCTGTAACCAAATAGTTGTCTCTAAGCCACCAGCAAATGCTCTGCAAGCCACCAGTGGTCAACAAATCCCTGGCAGGGAAACCTCCAGATGAAAAAAAAAAAAAAAAAAAAAAAGCAAGAAGGCCCAAGGCCTGATTTTAAAGCATTGATTCCACAAGTAAAATTGTCCAGGAGCTTCCAGTATGATCATGGTTTAGATCCAGTTTCTAACATTCAGCTATCTCACAGGGAAAAGCTGCAGCTCTTTAACATAAGGATTGCCTAGTCACAGACACTGTCCTGTTCAATTTCAATCAGCTTTGGGGAGTTGATACCACTTTAAAAGTTGGTCATATCGGCGTAGCTTGCAGCTCTATGTGTATAAACGAGGGATTACAGTGATGGAGTGTCCATAAACCAGTTATGCAGTTTGAACTAAATCACACCTTTCATCATATCAGAAAACTGCTGTGCATGAGACCCAGTCTCAGAGAGTAATTTTAAACTAGTTTGAGCTGATACAAAAATAAAACTGAGAGATTTTTCATCAAGTAAAATGTGTTTGGTATATGTTAATCAGGACAGGTATAAACCAATCCAAAGAGGATCTCTGAAAATGAGATAAGATTGTGTACATAAAGGATCTCAGTAGCTCAGCTATATCACTTATAAAACTTCTAATTTAAACTAATGCTACCTATATTTGGACAGTGAGAATTAATGGGCTGCAACTCTACTGCAAGGAAAATATTACCAGTGGGCATCTAGTCCAAGAAATCTGTCCTTTATCAGTTCCTCAAAAGCAGCTCAGTCTCTTTGACTTACCCCGACAACATCAAATTACCTGTAAGCCCAATGGTTCTTTTCAAAACACCGCAAATTCATTTTGCAATGGTCAAAATAACCGATGTACCGCAGTTAACATTTCTCCATAATCTCCTAAATAAATTTAAATCCACGGTTAAAATACCTCTAATTCCAGCTGCAGTTTGGTAGTGGTGTCCCAACAAATTTTAAAACCTCCTCCTCCTCCTCCCGGCATATTTCTTTTCAGAAATGACCAATGGAGAAGCCAATAGATTTCTATAAATCACTGTTGGATGAAAACAAGCATAAAAAGGAGGCTTGAAGTTGTTTAATATTACAGATGTTTTGGAGCTCTATTCAGTAGTTGGCAAGTCGCATGAAGCTGCTCTGAATTCTTTATAATCTAGACACAAAGATCATTGAACTCTGAGAGAACCTCTGGGCTTTTATTCAAAAATATGTTGGCTTCTATTTACCTCTTTCTTCATTTGTATCTATCAAATGGCTCAATGTATAAATAAAGCCCGGGTGTTCTTATTAGCTAAGGCAGTATTTCATGCAGATTAATGCCAGCAGGTTTTGTAAAATACATCTCTATTCAAAGCTGGAGTATGTTTTGAATTAATTTCCATCCTGTATATGAATCAGGTATGTTCTACTCCAGTTCTTATACAGGGCTCAGCTGCAGCATATAGGAGGAACCTGTAGTGTTTAATTCTATTCCCATCATCCTTCTTCAGCAAAGCACTTTTAACCCTAAGCATCTGCATAATCCCATTGACTTTAATGGGAGTACTCACGTGCTCAGGTATATTAAAATCATAATTGAAAGCAGCACCTTGCTTTCTCAGGGCCTAAGTGACATACCTAGCATTTTATTGAACAGGCTTATTTAAATATTACCTCATGCATATGTTATGAGCAAATCTTTCTAGTTCAATAAAATCAGGCTTATTGTTATTGAGTAAAAAAAATCCAAAATATTTTCTTTGCCTCCAAAGCAGACTAAAACTCTTACACTAAACTGAAAATATTGTATTGGCTAAAACCACTTTTCCAGTTGACCCAAAACACAGTAAGATATTAATCTAACGTTGGTCTTAATAGAATAATGGGCAAGGGGATTTAGTGGGATTAATAAACTGACAGTTTTAAAGAATGCTTTGGTCAACTACCAGCCAGAAATTCAACATCCCACATCAGATATCTCTGTATTTGGCTAATTTTGCCAGTGTTAAATTGATTGTTCAAATGATCCCAGCTTTGGACTGGTTGAGTGGGTTTTTTCTGTGTAGCATAAACACCCTCACAAGCAAAATCCCTCCACTGAGGCAGTAAGACTGTGATGAAACCAGAGAATGGAGAAAATATATATATAAGATTATAGCGGATCACACGCAAACTGTTTGAGGAGCTCCAGCGTGATTTCTTCCCACCCTGCGGAAACTCTGCCTAGTGTGCTCTAATAATGGAAATGTTTGGATTAGTCTACATTCAATCCATTTGCCTCAGTGCCTCACCAAATGTGAGCTACACCATCAGTCTAGATGACTAACTATTTGTAATTTAGTCGTAGCTTTCTTGTAGCTGTGGTGGTCTGAGGTCATTAGCGAGGCGAGGTTTGCGGGAGATGCATTACTAATGCATTAGACCAACTGATCTGGTTGGAAAAAAACTGATGCAGCTTTTTGGATACGCAAGCTCTTCATCGGAACCGACCAGAAGTGTACCTAGAAGCTACCTGCTCTCATCTTCCTTTCTGCTCACCTGTAAGGACAGAGTGGTCATACGGGCTGAAGCCTTAGGCTGAGAGTCAGCGATGACCATACTTTCAGACCCTGTGGAGGTGGGCAGTTGTTGTTGGGTGCTACTTGGACTAAAGCGTTGTTAAAGAAAAAAGAGGTATTGCTTAGGCATCTTGTAGTCCACACACAGAGGACAAAGCAGTCAGGGATACATCAGCAGGAAAGGAATGAAAAGGTAACATATGATAAAGGGGAAGAGAATAGACTGTTGTCATAGAAAAGAGCAATAGCTAATAAAGCTGCAGAGATACAGACCTTCCCGTGTTTTATACCAACTGATGCTCATTTTAGCATAGCAACTACAGGGTGACTAGCAAATACACACTCAAATTCAGATGTGCCCTCCTAGGCTCTTTCACAATGCTCAGACTAAATATACACATCTAGATATCTGGTTTTGTTTTAACACCAGAAATTTTGGCTTTCTCTGATGCTGTAGGTCTCCGGGAGTTTCAGAGGTGAGTACTGCATCACTGCTGCTGCGATTAGAAGTCTCAATGGGCTGGACCTCTAACAAAGAATTTATTTTTCCAAAATATGAAGTATTTGGGTATGTTCAATAACTGTTAACAAATGTAAAAAGATGCAAAGAATTTTTAACCCTATAGCTAAAACATAAATATCTTGTCCTCTCAGTGGCATAGCTCTTGGTCTTGACTCTCGCTGGCTCTGCGGCCACTGGAGTTCTTTAGACTAAACAAGAGCTGAATTCCTAGGGTAGAAGATACTGTAATAAAATCAAATCTCAAAACAAAATCAGATCAAATTAACTTAAAAATGTGACTATTTTTTTTTCCTCCCTGTTGTTTGCGGGGTCACCCTCACATTCAGAAGAACGAACCTGGGTTCATTTTACTGACAACACCCAGAAATATACCGAGTGCCACTTCTGAAACGTCCTTTGTTTGGGAGGCTTTAACGGGGAAAAGGGAATCTTAGTCTGTTAAACGAGAATAGTCTTAAATCACTAGGGGAGAACACAGAAGCCCAAAACTGAAGGATGCCCTAGCAGATCCTTCCCCTTTCTTAGGAGATCAGCCTGTGTGAGCATTACTCACGTTTTCTGGGATATAACGGCATTCAGAAGCGGGGGAGGGAGATTTAAAAAAAAAAAAAAATTAAAAAATTGTCATGCCAAAATTCGGTGAAGCTGCGGAGCTGGGACGCTGCCAGCAGCACCGCGGCCGGGGAGCGGGGGTGTCCTGCGGGCGGCCGCTGCCGGGCCGGGGCCGCTGGAGGGCACTGGAGCCCCGCGCCCGGCCGCCGGGGAGGCGAAAGGCAGTTTTTTTCTCTTTGAGGTCCTGTCATTCCTGTATAAACAAGTTACGTTCAAGTGTTTAGGATATAAATTACGACCATGCAGGCTTGCCTCGGAAAGAATGTAAACACAGCACTGTGGTCGGAGCAAACTCTGAAACTGACTTTATAATTTATCACAGGCCCTGAGAAGCTCAGGGAAGAAAAGGGCATGTTTGAGCATAAATATATATTTAAAAAGATGAAGAGTTTTATTTCTATATATAATTAGATAGATATAATTTTATATGTATATGTGTACCTATGTATGTATGCATGTATATACTTACATACATATATATATATATATATATACACACACCATTTTGCTGAAACTCTCGCGCTTTCCAGCGTTTGGGTGCGGGGCCGGGGACAGCCGGGGACAGCGTGACGGGGCTGCCCGGGCTGGCGGGGCGCACTGGGGCACGGGGACGCCTCTGGCCCCTCCGTGGGACACACCGGAACGCTCGGCGGGCGGCGGCGAGCTGCGCCCGCCGGCGGGGCCTCGCAGGGCTGCTCCCGGGACGTGGCTGTGGCTGTGGACGCCCCCCGGGGCCGAGGCGGGCCGTGCCGCGCCGAGTGGGTTCGGCGGGCATACTCCCGGCAGGGGCGGCCGCGGGGCCCGTGGGGTCGGGGCGGCCGGGGACGTCTGCGGGATGCACGGGCGAGCAGCTCCCGGCGCCCGGCTCCGACTCTCTGCCGCTCAGCCCCCGCAGGGCATGGCGGCATCTTGGGGACTGGATTGGTTTTGCTCCGTGTGCTTTGGGGGCCCTTTTTTATTTTCTTGTGTTTCTTTTATTCTTTTATTTTCTCTCTCCTCCTGCCCCGTTCTCTGGCCACGCCATTCTCGCTGCCTCCCCCTAAACGCTTATCGCGAATCCTTCTCGTGTGCCCACCCGTGATATGCCCTCCCGGCTGCAACCCCGCCTTGCACAGGGGCTGCTGTCCCCACACCTGGCAAAGCCCCGCCGACGTACAAAGGGACTCCGACGGGGCTGCGTGGGCGGGCGGGACGGGGACACGGGGACACGGGGACGCAGCCATAAACAGCGGCGAAGGAGTCTTGGTCCCGGGGAAGCCCTCGAAGAGAGAAGCAGGCAGCATGGATCCTGCTGTTTTGTGTCCACTTTCCCGGTTATTCCAAAGTCTACCCAGCAGCGAGGGAAAGCAGGGTGGGAAGTGGGTACGGGCGGGCGGTGCAGCCCAGGGACCACGGCACTGGCCCCCTCGGGTCAACCGCTCACCCCTCTCCTCCACCTCCAGCGGCTGGAGGATTTGGGACTGCAGTTTTAACAATCTCGGATGCTGGGGTGGAAGAGTTTTCCCAGAAGCCGAGGGAAAATAAGTGCCTGTCCAGCGCATAGTCGTTTATATACATTTTATTGGAAAAAAAAAAATTTGTACATCAAAATATTTTGGCAAACTGTAAAAAGTATACATAAGTGCAAATATATTCTCCTTTTAAAGCAATAGTGTGTGAGTATACACGAGATTTATTTAAAATAATTTTTTTAAAAATATTGTGGTAGAAAACAACTTTTGTAAAAATAAAAAACAAAACGTTGTATTGCTGCAATACTGGAAAAAATTGAACTTTTCTTAAAGTCTATACGCGAAAGGGCTAAACAATACTGTTTTAATAATATCGATTGGTCGGTGCTGAAGTCCATACAAAGTGTCCTCGGTGGGGCTCGGGGAGCGAAAAAAATAAAGAAGTAAATTTCCCGCTAATGCAGCAACAGAAGAGGGAGTTCTCGCAGGTGCTGAGCTGGGAGATTTATTTTTCCTATTCACAGACACTTTCTCGTATAAAAATATATCGAATTGTTCCCTTTCCCAAAGCTCGATTCTTTAGGAGATCACAGAAAGGCGGTTTATGATTAAGGTGGTCAGACTTGGCATAGGGACACTTACGTCCCACCTAACCCAACACATCACACAAGGCATTTTTTCTTTTAGGAAGAGCTTTGGAGCGTTACATCGGCTGTACGTGTCCTTCAAGGGATGGAGGGGGACCGAAAACACTGCTTCCTTAGGTAATTTTGCTAAGTGACTCGTGTACTATCAATGCTATCAGAGTGCACATTTTATTTATTCTGCGTGGGTCCGTCTATACCTCGGCTCTGTTCAATGCCACCTGATTGTCTCTGTTGGGGCGCTGCCTTCACATCACGCAGGGCTTGATGTCTTGACAGACGCTTTGATGGTGGTGATGGTGGTAGTAAGATCCACTAGCGGAAGGGTGAAACGAAGAAATGCCATTAAAATTGAGGACAAAATCTTTCCTGTCACACACCGGGGAGGGGTGATGCTGGTAGCGAGGCAATCCCACTGCAAGAGAAGGAAATAACAAGAGCTGCTCAGAAGTCGGGTAGCTCTGCTTGGGCGGAGCAGCCCTTTCTTCCTCACCCGCAGGGAAAAGAGGCTGCCTACAGCGGGGCTGACACGCCGCTTCGTTTCCCTCGGTCTCGGCTCCCCCCCGCAAGATTTGGGAGCTCCTCTCTGTCTTTCCTGGCAGCGGACTGGGCGCTCCCCGGGACAAAGCCTGCCCCGCTTGCAGGGCAGAAAGAGCGGCGGGTCCCATCGCCCCGAGCGAGGAGGGGACGTGGATCCCCCGGAGACCTCCATCGCCCCCGGGGTGGGCTCGGGGCTGCACCCGTGCTCGTACGAACCCCTGCGCCCGCTCTGCAGGGAGGTTATAAACTACAGGACCCTGTGGCACACAGGCTGAGCAGAGGAAGGCCGGCGGAGGTGGATGCCCACGGACACATGCATGGCCGCATCCCGGGAGCACGCATGTCTCAGGGCACTCCTCCCGTGTGGGCACACAGGCATTGCTATCTGCCCCTCTACCTGCGTATTTATCAGCGTGTGGGGTTAGGTCAGCCCCTGCGTGTGGTGTAGATAAGGGATTGCGTGTGTGCGAGGAGAGGATGCAACTTGCATGTTTTTCTGGATGCACCACAGCCATTTGAATCTGATTGTCATCTTTGCTGTTTCTTCCCCCTCCCCATCCCGTCCCTGGGAGGTTTTTGGGTTTGACTTGAATGGCTGCAGGTTGAATTCCAACCACGATCCGTTTGTGTGTCGATAGTGTATTTATTTATGTGTGCGTGCGCGCGCGTCTGTGTAGATGAACGTGCGTGCCTATACGCGTGTGTGCTTTCATAAACGTAAGATACAGACCGAGGACACCCTAAGGTTCATCAACAACAAGCGAAGTACATCCGCGGCACCGACATGTAAATGACCTTGCAAATTCCCATTTTCATTTCCCACAGCCTAAGGCAGCCTTTCGGGGGACAAAGTCCAAGGGCCCCGTGGGAGATCATCCCCCCCCCCCCGCCCCCAGCCCGCGCCGTAGACTCGTGCTGGGATCTTGAATCTGGCAGGGTTCCTATTGGATCCGGCGGGGAGGGGAGCATTGCCTGAGCAAGGCCTGCAGGGTAGAGCCAGAGAGAGATTTGATTTGGCGTGTGGATGTCAAACTCGGCTAGCGGGATCCTGTCAAATCTGACCGAAGGTCAAGGGGAAAAAAAAAAAAAAAAAAAAAAGGAAAGAGAGAGAGGGAAAAAAGAAGAAAAAAGAAAAAGGCAGCAAAAGAAGGAGAAGGAGAGAGGGAAGGAAAAAAAAAAAAAGGAGGGAGACGTCCCCGACTTTCCCTAGGGTGGCAGAGCCGGGCCCTTTGGTGGCAGCGGCCGGCGCTGAGCAGGCGGTGCACACAGCCCGTCTCCTCCGGCACTGTCCCCTCCTTCACCCCGCAGAGCTCACTTTATAAAAGTGATTATTTCGCTGGATTTCCTCGGCTTTCTAATAACCCTGCTGGTATGCTCACCATAAACCGGGGCACTTTATTACAATCCTGATTCAATCATTTAGCAGGATTTAATAGTGTGTGAAAAAAATCTCTCCCTCCCCACCCCCCCCCCACCCCCCAGCTTCAAAATCCTTTTAGCAGAACCGAGCCTCCTGTTTCCAATTTTTTCCTCTCTTATTCTTGGGTCTGATGCAAATTCAAGGTTTTAAGTCCGCCCTGTCACTGTCATGAGTAGAGGATTATTGACCGATCAACAGTGGTTGCCACCGAATTTGCTTTGCATTTAACTAAAAGAAAGGGAAAGGCGAAATTCACTTGCTACTGCTTTTGTGGGGAGAGGAGGAGAAAAATTATTGTTGGTAATAATCACAAACGAAAGAGCTCGGATCGTTTTCCCCCATCCCCTTTAACTCTACTAAAACATTTGCGCCGTGGAGCTTTTACGTAGCACACGAATGAGGATTAGATCCACTCAAAAAAATAGAGATGGTTATTTGTTTGGGGGTTGTTTGTTTTGGTTTGTTTTTTTTTTTTAATTTAATCGGGAACAGGGATGGCTTCCACTAAAGTCCTGGGCTCAGATCCTGATGCTGTAGAAAATAAGTAGAGAAACGCCGTTTTGCAAAGTGGCGGCATTAAATCTGAGCTGCTCGAAACGGACGCTCGTATTCGGCATTAAGAAAGCGTCTATCGGTCCGTCTGTGTATGTATCCGTCCTTGAATAGAAACAATTCGGATTTAAACCGCCCTAGCCTCGGAAACCGTAGTGGAGGCTTCGGGGAGGGACACCAGAACCCTTGTTCTCTCTCCCTCTACTTTTTGTTTTGAAGAGCTATTCTTGGGCTGCTTCGAAATGAAAATTTCTCATCCAGGAATCGCCTTTCCCTCCTCGGGTGTCCGGTAGGAGGAGGGGGCAGCTGCCTCCCAACCCCGATCCTCGGGCCAGACCCACTCTTGCACCACGCGTGGCCCCGTGGGCCCTGCGCGGCGGCCCCCGGGATCGCAAGGAGTAAAACAAACAGAGAAAAAAATCCCAAAGAAAGGAAAAGAAAAGAAAACAAACAAAAAAATTCCAAGTAACAGCAGCAATAACAACAAACCAAAGCAGAAATTCCTAACGGTAAAGGTACGTATTTCGGCGGGGGATGCCCTTGTGAACCCGCCGGCCTCTCGTCCCGGCCCTCAAAACCACGTGGAAGGACGACCTGAATCTCCGAAAAGTGGGTTTAAACCTCCGCAGCAGAGCCCCGTGGGCACGGAGGAGCCCATCTGGGGACACACCGCGTCCCCGCAGCCTTCTGCGCCGAAACCCCGCTAAGGCGGCGAGCCTCTCCGCAGCCGCCTCTCTCCAGGAGCCACACCAGGGCTATTCAGGGTTTTGGTTTGATTTTTTTTTTTTTTTTAAGGGAGGAAAATTTGCAACAGCTTGGTTTTCCCTGACACTCCAAGTCCCTTCTGCGGTGATGGCAAAGCGGCTTCCCCGGCGGCTGGGCACTCCAGCTCGCCCTCCCCTCGGCGGCAGCAGGCTGTGGGGCGGCCGGGGCAGGCTGCGGGGCTCGCACAAGGACAGGAGAGTGATTGACAGGCGCCCAAGGAGGGGGCGGGAGGGAACCCAGAGCTGAGGGTCGCCTGTATTTGTTACTTGTTGAAATTCCCATAAAATTGAACAAGACCTCGCTCTCATAGGGGTTAAGTCAGGCTAAAATCCTCTTCGGTGTGGTCCAGCCCAGACTGTCTTTGTTTGCTTAACCTCCGGGACCCACGTTTAAAAGGGCTATTTGGAAAATTTCCCCGTAAGAGCCCAACATCTTTTACCCATTTTTGTGCTCGGATTTTTCTGAGCAGACATTGTCTGTAATCACCGGCCGAAGGGGCGGGGGGGTGGGAGACAGAGACCAGAAAACTCTTTCGCTCCGGTTGCAGAAATACACTGGATCCGCTTTAATCTCTCTCGCACTTTTCAAGATAAGCTCTTTTTTTTTCTTTTTCTTTTTTTTTTCTTTTTTTCTTTTTTTTTTCTTTTTCCCTGCAGGGCTTAGGGGATAATATTTAACGCCTTTTTTTGATTACTCCCGCGACGCGTCTCCGCGGACCGCGGTTTACCGAGGCGGCGGCGATGCCTGGCGGCGCTGCCCGTTAAGTGAAGCCGCAGCCCGGGGCGGCGGGGCTCGCCCAGCTACCGCCGCTGCGCACATGTCGCCGGCACCGAGGGGGACGTGTGAGCCGGGACGGAGTCGGGACGAAGCCTGAACGGAGCCGGGCTTTCTTCGGAGCGCTACTTCTTGGCGCTGGGCAAGAAGGAGGGATGCTCGCAGCCGTACCCACAGCCCCCCCCGACAACCCCCCTGTCCCGAAACAGAACAGCTCCAACCCACGGGTATTTTCCTGTCTCTCGCAGACAATGCCCCTCTTTTTCCTACGCCGTGGAGGTCGGGGTTTCCCCGCGCGAAACCCCCGTCGCCGGAGAAAGCCTGGCCGGCGCCGCGCTCCCCGCCGCCCTCGCCGCCCCCCCGGGTCCCTACCTGAAAGGTCGTCGCGGGGGCTCTGGTGCAGGTAGCCCTGCTCCAGGGAGTAGGAGGGCACGCTGGAGTGGATGCCGGAGGAGGCGGCGTTGGCGGCGGGGAGGCCCTGCTGCTTTATGTAGGGCGAGGCCCCCGAGGCTGTCCAGTGAGCCGAAGGGCTCGTGTAGGGCGAGTGGCACTCGATGGCGCTCGCCATGGCCGGCGAGGAGGGCACGGGGCTGCTGCTGCTGTCGGGGCCGTAGTCCCCGTTGGCAGTCACCGGGCAGCTGGCCATGTAGGTCGAGCCGGGGTTGGGCGACATGTGCGGGACGTGGTGGCCGCTGCTGAGTCCCTCGTAGCCGCTGGCCATGGCGTTGGGCATCATGTCGAGGTTGTAGCCGTTGGAGTGGCAGGCGAGGGAAGCGGGGGGCGCCTGGAAGTCGAAGCCCTGCGGGAGGATGGAGGCGCCGAAGCCCAGCCCGTTCATCATGCGGTACATGGGCTTCAGCGCCTGGCATTTCCTCCTGAAGCCGCGGGGCCGCCGTCGGAAGGAGCCCTCCTCGAACATGAACTCGCTGGCCGGGTCGATGGTCCAGTAATGGCCCTTGCCCGGGCGGCCCAGGCCCTTGGGCAGCTTGATGAAGCACTCGTTGAGGGAGAGGTTGTGGCGCACGGAGTTCTTCCAGCCCTGGTAGGAGCCGCGGAAGAAGGGGAAGCGGGCCTGCAGGAACTGGTAGATCTCGCTGAGGGTCAGGCGCTTGGAGGGCGAGCTCTGGATAGCCATGACGATGAGGGCGATATAGGAGTAGGGGGGCTTCTCGGGCCGCCGCAGCCCCGAGCTGGCCTTCTTGCTCTTGGAGGACGCCGCCGCCGCCGAGGAGGAGGAGGAGGTGGAGGTGGAGGAAGAGGAGGTGGAGGTCTCCAGGGCGGAGGAGGGCGGCCGGCTCATCTGGAGAACTCCGGGAGCCGGGCTGCAGGAGCGGAGAGGGACGGGGGGCTCCAGCCGCTGCTGGCCGCTCTCGGTGGTCATCTGGCGGAGGGAGGAGAATGGGGCAGGGTGGGGTGAGGCTGGGAGGGAAGGGGGGGAGCCGGGCGGGGTGGGTACCGGGGCGGGGGGTGCCCCGTAGGGGGAGAGCGGGGGGGGGGGGGGGCGGTGGAAGCTGCTATCCTCCGGGCACCTCCTCAGCGCGGCGGGCGGCGGCGGGGCGGCGGCAGCGCCCTGCGCATCCCTCCCCGCGGTGCCTTGCGCAATGGCTCCTCTGCTTTCCGCCGGAGCCAGGCACTGGCGGGATGGACCGGCCCGGCCCCGGCCCGGCCCTGGCCCGGCCCCCGCCCTCCCCGCGCCGCGCCGCCCGCGGAGGCTCCGCTCAGCGCCGCTCCGCTTCCTTCTCTGCCCCCCACCTGGGGACCATCCCGCTGCCTAATCCGGCAAGGGGAGGAAGCGCAAGAGCCCCCCCTCCAATCTCTTCCGCACTGTTATTCTTTCATATATACTTTTTTCTTGCGTAAAAGGCACAGAGCGACTGCCTATCAGTTTCTTCAATCTTGCTTTTTTTTCTTTTTTTTTTTTTTCCCCCTGCAGACCCCCCTGAATCCGGCCGAGAAATCAGCAGAGATAGAAAGAGAGGGGGAGCGAGAGGGGGAGAGAGAGACCACCCCCTTTCCAGCTGGCCTCTGTCCACCCGTCATCTGGGCAGGAGGCGCTGCTGCCGCTGCTGCTGCGGCACCATCCCCGGCTCATTCTCGCTGCCGGTCCCGCAGCACGCAGCGACACCGTTTACCGCCTCCCTGGGGCTCCCCCGGCCCCGCATGGCCTCGGGGCGAGGGGAGCGGCTGCCAGCCCGAAGCTCCTCCGGTGCGCCCCGGGGCACACGGGCACCGATGCCGCCGGGTGAGGGCGTGGGTACGTGTGAGGGTGTCGCCCACCCTGCGGAGCCCCGGGCAGTAGTGTGTGCTGCTCCTCAAGCCTGCGAGACCTCCGGTTTTTAAGACTTCTCGCTACCTCTTGCCACCCCGCACCCCTCTATAAAATGCAATTCATTTTATAGGGCAACAGGAGTCGAGTCCGAGGACCAGAGATGCGCCGTCCCTCCGCCCCCCGGGACGTCCCCCCGGTGCAGCGGGTGGGTTACGCGTGTTGGCAAACGCTGTTTGCCGGAGGAAACGGGGCGCCGGAGGGGGGCAGGGAGGAGAGGGGCCGGCGGAGACACAGGCCTGCTCCCAGATGATGGAGGAGGCTCCAAGATCAAGCTGGAGACGGAAGGAGGACGGCGGCAGGACGAGAGGCAGAGCAGACAGGGATGCTGGACCAGAGGCACGGGGGTGGGAAGGACGCGAGCAGAGCGGGACGCCGTGTCAGCGTGCCTGCAGCGCTGTGTGTGTGTGTCTGCGTGTGTCTCTGTGTGTCCGTCTGTCTCCAGCGCAGCTCCGTGCTGAGAGCTCGCTGGTGGGTACGGGCAGGGAGGGGGTGGGGCTGGTCCCAGACAGTGACCTGCAGTTGAGTGGAAGCAGGCTTTTTCCATCAAACTCTGCCTGGATACCACACACAGAGCCCAAGTGTCAGTTTACTGCCCTGAGCCCGGCTCCTTTTCCCTAAGCTCCACAGTAATTAGACAAAGAAAACCTAAATTAACTGAACAGGCGTCGACAGCTTCCTCCAGATCACCACTGCTACATACATGGGAATGTGTCCGAAAATGGCTTGATTGTATCTGAGGATCAGCTAAGAAAAACACTACCAAGCCCGGCAATGTTTACTACACATTTTTAATAGAAAAAATAATCGCCCGGTCGATAGACCGTGTTTACCTCTCCTGGGGCATCGATTTAAATTGTTCCCATCGTAAAAGAAAAACCAAAACCAAAAAAAAAACCCCCACCACCCTATATCTCTAGCCTTTTTTTTTTTTTTTTTCCTGGAGGGGCAGGGAGGCCGACGTGCGATTCCTGACCTCCTTGTAACGCCCTATTCGGAATATTTAAAAATAATATATCCGTGGTTTTATATGTAAACATCCTTCCCCGCTCTAGATCGGTGAGCGAGCGTGCTTTTTTGCCTTACGCGGCGGGACGTCTGTCTAAATGTCACCTTTGGGTGACATGTCCAAGTAATTTCTGCGATCTTCAGGAGGCTAAACGCATGAAAGGCTAGGAGGGGAGAAAGTTGCCTGAAAATCAGTCTAATCTGCCCCCATTTCAGACAGTTCGTTTTGATCATTAATATCAGTCAAGAAGGAAGAGGCATTTACTCCCAACACAGGTGTCACAATATACGAAGATGTCGTTGCTTTCTCCGCTGTGCGAGACAAGACGGACAATGCAGCAAAGCCGGGCATGCAGCTTCTATCGCGACTTGACCCAGCGATACGAGAATCGAGGGTAACACACTCAGTCAGCTGCCTTCTACCTGTTAGCCATGTTCTCTTCTTCGCAGCAGACGCTTGTATGAAACATAGCATCAAGACATGGTCCTGAGACTTTAAAAGACGGTTTGAAGTGCCTATGATTAAACAGAAGTGCATTTGCTGTTTGGTGGAGATGTTTATTTTGGTTGGTGTATCCATTTCTGAACTGATCCCAGCTTTGGAGCACAACTGGTTTGTTTTACCAGAGTATACGGAAATTAAACTTTTTGGCAGATTTGGTTACTCAGATGTTGTTCTATAATCATCGTTTTTATTCTAGGAAATCTCTTCATTATTGCGGTTTCAGTTTCATGTTCATAACATAGTCCCTCCTGCTTCGTGTGCTAAATGAAATAACTTAGACTAAACCAGTTAAGAAAACGGGAGAAAAATATGAAAGATAAATGTTTATGGTTATCTTGGAGTCTTTTTAAAATTTTTGTTGCCCTCTTTTTGTTCTTTTTCTGTTCTTTTCCTCCCTTTTTTTAACTGCGTGCTTCAGGCTCTTTCCTCTCCTCTGAGGTCTTGCAGATGAGAAGCGTTTTTTCAATTAAACCCGAGACTGAAACTTAAACAAATCCCTCCAGTATTGTAAAAGTGCGTTTCCTTAAGCCCTGGAGGATTTTCCTCCAACTGTCAGTTTCAGGGTGCCTGGATTTAGATCTCGATCTACAGCGGCTGACAGAGATCCCTTTCCGCATGAGGGGCATGCGGGCATTTTAACGAGCTGGAGGAGCCGAACCAGCCGCAGCGGAGCGACCGGCACCCGGCCCCGGCGGCCCCGGCAGCCCGGGGCGACCGGCTGGGCGGGGGCCAGCCCCGCCGCGGCGGAGGCAGCAGAAAGGCCGGGATGGGAAGGGACTCGCAGCGGTCCTGCCCCGTCCTTTGTGCTGCTCCCGGGACCTCTTGACTTCTCGGGACCTCTGGCAGTAGCCGTGCGATCCCGATGTTTGTTTGGAGAGGTTTTTCCGCCTTTTTTTTTTTTTCGCTACCCCCCCCTTCTTTTTTTCTTTGCGTACGCAATGGGCAGCAGGCGTGACTCTTTTTATAGACGTCTCCCTGATGCCTGCCATCAGGACCCTTCTTCCCAGCTCTTATTGAAGAGTCGGTCTCTCTGTACTTTCCCGAGGCAGAGGAAAAGGGCAGATGATCACAACATCCGAGGGATTGAGACACCTCCTATCTCAAGGGCAGGCAAGGACATTCAGCGCAAACGCAGGGGCCTACCTCTCCTTGTGAGCAAAAAACACAGCCCGACCCCAAAAGCATCAGCAGACATGCTCCCTGCACAGAACGGGCACCTCTTGTAGCATTTTGCCAGGGGTTGCCTGGGGTATTACCACATAGGTTTGGCTGGCTTCCTGTGAAGATACCTTGGGAAATTTTTCAGCAATGCCTAGATGTGGGGGGAACTAAGCCTGGGTCAGGACACCTCCGTGAAGGCAGCAGTCGTGAATTAGCAGGGCCGCACCTTTCCCTTTCCTCCCGGCTGCACAGCTCTCCGGTTCGGGGCAGCTTTGTTCAGTGCCCGAGGATGGAGAGAAAGACCAGGCGAGAAACAAAGTTTGGGCGAGAAGCCAGCCAAGAATCAGTATCTATTCGCCTTTGGGGAAGAATTTTTCAGGGAGAAATCAGACTCAGCAGGTGGGAGAAGGAGTGCCACCCAACCCTCCCACGCTGGACACGCAGGACCCTGGCTCCCGGGAGAGTCCCGCAGGGAGCCGAGACTCCGTGGGTCCTTGGGGCCACGGAGGGGAAGTGCGAGGACTGAACACCGGGGGCGCGGTGACATCCCCCCCTCTCTGGACAGGTTCTGCTTTCCCAGGCGTTTGAACTTCAAAGGGCTGAAAAGAATTTCTTGACTTTTAGACTTTCCGGGAGGGCATCTACAGCCTAGGATTTTGTTGCCGTGTTGACCTCCTATCCCTCCCAGCCCCCCCCCAGAGTGCCTCCATCCCCTGCACCCCATCTCGTCTTCATCACTGCACAGAAGCCGTGGCAGAAAGACACCCTGCGAGATTGAGGTGCCTGGTCTCCGTCCGAGCTCGCTAAGCGCGGGGTTTAGCAAAGCCGACTTCCATCCAGCCGCGGGGCTCTGCTGGGTGTGCCGAGGGTGGTCTGCCGGGACCCACCGGCCCCGCGGTCCCGGGCTGGCGGGGCACAGGAAGAGGGGGCTCCCCAGATGTGGGGTAACGCAGGGGCTCCGACTGATGGAGGAGATCTGGCCGCCCTGCAGATACCGTGGGTATTGCAACAGCCCGTCGGAACTGCGCGGACACCGCGGCTGTTAAACCTGCACAAAGACACGCTCCGCATATAATAATAGCGTCGGTTTTGTAAGTGTCACCCCCCAAGTACTTCCACCAAGTGTTTGTGTGGGTAGACTTTGCTTTTCCTATGCCAGATGACAATGTTAAAGATTTTATCCCCTCCCAGCTCTGCACAGCTCCAACTGAACTTCCCGGAGCATCAAAATAAACCCCCTACAGCGGTCAGGATATAGGTCACCTCTCTAAAAGGAAACACAACCCTTCCAAAAATATAAAACATCTTTGACGTAAAAAAAAAAAATACTCTTTTGTCTCCGAGCATCCTCTGTCGGTGTAAATAAAACGTGACAGGCGCGGGGTAAAATAAGAAGCGGGATGTTTCGAGATCAGAGCAGAGGCGAGGTCCCCGTATAGTGCGGGCAGCCGGGCGGCGGCAGCGGAGCAGGCAGCTCCGGGCAGGTGGAGGGGTCTGCCGCGCTCCCCGTAAGGAAGCAGGCTGCTGGCTTGGGAGACCTCCGAGAGGACGTTGCAAAAAAGACGGATGTCGGACCCGATCCGCGCTCCCCCCATCATCCCGGTCGGGTCTCAATGGTAAAGGTCGCGCAACAGCCAGCAGCGACAGTGCAAAAATATTAGCGGCAGCCCTTGTCGTGGGATTCATCGTGTCTCTGCCAGGCTGTAGGAAAAGCCACCCGCTAATCCTGCTCTGCATACCCCACTGACAGCCGCGAAGAAGGGCAAACACGGTTTGGCCCGAGATCTGAACACACGGTACCTTTTTGATTGGCTTCTCCCCCGCCCAAGTTTACATTCCGATCAAATGAGATTTCTGACTTTACACATTGTCAATAATTTTCATACATACTCCGACCTTAATTGCTTTCCATACCATTTTCAGCAGACAAATAATTTCAGCGGGGCGAGAGAGCCAGCGGTGCCCCCGGCTCTGGCGGAGGGCTGCGCTTTTCTCCCTGCTCCTCGCCGCCCCCCCAGGACGTCCCTCCCCCCCGAGCCCTCCGGCCGCCGCCGCCCCCAGCCCCAAACGCCCCCGGCGGGGCGGCATCCCCTTCCCACAGAAACCCGCGTGAAAAGCTCCGCGGGACGCCCCCGGCGCCAGACAGCGGGGCTCGCCCGGTGGGCAACGAGGGGGAAACCATCGGGGGCGGGAGTGGCTGGGATGCTAGGCGTATCAGTAGCATCGGAGGGTGTGCGGGTTTGTTCTAATTCCGGAGGAAGAAGGGCCTGGAGCGATGCGCGCAGCCACCAGCTCGGCCCCGCCGGGCAGCCCTGCGTGCCCCTCACCCGCGTCGCGGCGGTGCCCGCGGGCCGTGGAGCGGGGCTCGCCCGCAGCCCCGGCCCCGCTGCCGGGGAAGCCACTAATCAGGAGCAGGTTTCCCGGCTCTCTCCTTTCCTTCCCCCCCCCTCCCCGCCTGCCCTCCCCCGCGCCCCCCCGGCACCCCCCTCTTCTTTCGTGAGAGGTTTTCATTAATTTTTAAGTAAAGCCCATAAAACATAACGACCCACTCAAAGGTAGGGCCGAGTTACTGAGTGCCGGATTATTACATGATTTACGAACATAGTTTGGAAAAAAGTAATAATCCAAGCTCGCACCTCGGGAGCGAGCCTGCCAAGGCCGGGCACGGCGGCTGCGGCCACGGCCCCGCCACCTCCCGCCTCGGCGACACTCATTAGGGCCGGTTCGAGGTGGCGGGGGCAGGAAACCGTAAAGCTGATTTTACATCTCTTTTATAATTTTTGTGTGTGTGTGTGCTTTTACGGGCTGTATCTCCCGGCCTCCCCCCCTCCATACACACCTTTTCACACCGGTATCTCCAAAACCTTGGGTCTGCTACGATCCCTCACCGGATCAAAGGCAAGGCGGGGGGGGGGGGTTGGTGCCTCCAGGGTACGTCCCCCCCACTCCCATCACCCTTTCTCTCTTTCCCTCCTCCATCCGGGAGGCTTTTATTGATGAGCTGCCTCCGAGCCCCCGCACGAAATGTCCCTGAAGGGTTTAGACAATTCATCAGCCATCACTTTCGGTATCTGCTTCCTCCCTTTCAAATACAATCCTCGCACACCACGCTAGGAGGGGAGGGGAGCATACTTGAGACCAGAACAGCTACATAATCAACGTCAAAATGATACCACTGACCTTTCGGAAACATGGAGTCCAGGCCAAAAAACCCTCCACATGATTTACTTTTCCTTTTTTTTTTTTTTTTAACTTTCACTGCCACAGTATATACGCCATTATTGCTTGCTTTCCCAAATTCATTAGGGCTTTGCGGCATCTCTTCCACCGCAACGGGCGGGGGGGGCAGCAAAAAGGGAAAAAAAAAAGTGAGTTTTCAAAACGATGCCCCTTGCAGGCTGCTCCCATCGGGTACAGGGATGGTTCTCGGAACCGCAGTGTCTCCAGGAGGGGGGGTGGGGGGGGGAGTGGGGGCGGCCGGGGTCCCCGATGTGTCCCGGGGGAGACCCCCGGCCCCCGTGGCGCCGGCCCGGCCTTTCCGCTGGGTGGCGCTGGGCCCCTGGAAATGGGGGCTCCGGCACCGCCTCACCTGCCGGGGCAGGGCGGCCCGGGACCCCCCCGCCCCCCGAGCCCACTGCCCCCAGCTTCGTCCCCAGTGTACACCTAGTTTCTGAGATGGTCGGTTTTAAAAATACATCTATGTCGTGGGTGGCTTTTTTTCGCCCCTTACTCAGATGAATTATGCCACTGCATAGAAAGGAAGAGGGGGGACCCTCTCCAACCCCGACGATTTCAAAGGACCCCTTGTTTGGCTCTCGTGTCATCCCCGACGATAACGCCAGCCATGCCTGCTTCTTGCCACGAAAATAAATTCCCAGGCTGACAGGCGGAGAGGGGCAGCGCGCTGCGATGCGGGGGCCCTGGGAAAGCCGCGTCGGCCCCGGCCCCCCCGCCTCGGTCCAGGCCCTCCACGCCTCCAGGAGGGGTTTAAACATCCCCCCCATCCCTCCAGAAGCGAAAACTCTCGCCTCGGATTTGTCCCAAGGCAGGGCAATATCCTCTGCTTATAAAGACCAGCGATGCCTTTTAAACACGAGGCTGACATCACACTTACGTTATGTGTTCGTCTTTATTAAAACTTCGAGGAGAGGTTTTATTGTTTGCACCGAGGGGAGAGGAAGGCTGAGATTTGTTGGGGGGTTCAGGTCACATGGCCCTGAATAAACCTCCTGCTCTGGGGCTGGCCGGTGAATAGGGTCTCTGTGAGCCGGGGGCTCCTTCTGCCACCGCCACCGGAGGAACTTGGGTGCCAGCCACCACGGGGCGGCGGGGCTGGCACCCCCGGCGTTGCTTCGGCCCCGAGGGGACGCCCCGTGTCTCCCCGGTGTGGCCCGGCACGGAACAGGAAAACTCTTGCGGCTGCTTGGGTGCGAAAAACAGTTTGAACGGCAGCAGGGAAGAGGCAGAGAAATGTCCAAATCGACGCGGTCACAAAGGCGTTTTACTACTCCTCTTCTGCAAAATCAAGCCGCCTTTAAAGCTGTGTGTTACATGCAAAGCAACGGACCTCTTCGAGCGCTAGATACAGTTAAATCCCTTTCGCTTCCTTGTTTTTAGTCTCCAGAAAAACAAAAATGCAAATAAAACAGAAGAAAATGGAATCAAGGGATAATTTTTCCTTTCCTGTTTCTTTTCCCTCGTCTTTGTTTTTCTACATAAAAAAAAAAATCCATCTTCTTCCCACTCAGAGAACACTGTCAATTCTTTGCCATTGCATGTGAAGATGCGTGTCTTTCCTTGACCCACTACACGCAATAGTGGTGTACTTAACCACTATAATAGCTCATTATTATCAAGTGGGCTGCCTTGAACACTCACTTTTTGAGACCTGTCCCTGCCCACCACTTGCAGCAAAGCTGGTGTAAGGGGGAGTGGGCTGGATAAGTGGGCACCATGGAGGCACTGCCTGTGGGCTGGGTTTTTAGGCTGCTAGACAAGAAAATGGTCCATGAAGGAGGACTGGAGCCTTGACCATGCAAGGCACAGCTCCTGGAATGGGGAGCAATGCTGTGCGGGTGCAGCAGTGAGGTCCTAGTGTGTGGAGCTGGGCTAGATGTGGGCTCCTCTCTGCAGGTGTCTCCCTCTATTACTGGTGGAGCGTTGCTGATGGAGATTGCAGGGGATGAAGACAGACCCTCCCAGAAGCAAAGCGGGGTCTGCATTGGAAGGCAGCTGCTCTGGAGTCAGACAAGGGCAGCAAGGTGGGTACCCTTAGGCATGCTGGCTGAGAGAACATGTCAGGCTGAGTGACAAGGGGAGGTGGCCAGAGGTGCAGGCAGGAGGTCTGGCCAGCAGACCCCAGGGTGGGGGGATTGCTTTCATGGCCAGCACCTGGCTCCACCTCCAGCTGTCACTCCAGACCTGGCTCTGAAATCCAGTATCATGCATGAAAGGTGCTGAGATGGCAAACTGATGCTCTGGGAGCTTACAGCTCTCTGGATCTTATCTCAGCACTTCCCAAGCTGTGTCTAAGGACATGCACTCTATCATCTCTGTGTAGAAGGATTCCTCTCCTAGGTGTACATCCAGCTGCTGGGCAATAAGGCTAGGGTGTGCAGCAGGCATCTACATATGCTCTTGCAGTACAACAAATAATACCCAGTGGGAGACATTGAGTGGAGTCTCTGATCCAGTCTGCACATGGAAAAACCCCTCTGTCCCATCTCCCCTTACCAGAGGCTCTGCATGGGAACCATAGTGTGCACCTTTATGGAGTGGAGGCTTTGTTTCCTGCATTCTGGTAAGGCATTACCTAATGTATCAGAGTCCGATGTAACGGGTAGCCTACAGCTCTCATGGCTAACCATGCATCTGGTTACCTCAGTGGATCAGACATGGTGGCTTGGAGGCTTTGAAGACATCTGAGAGAGAGCAGAAAAAGAAATGAAACAACAGCCATAGAATGGGTGAGAGGCAGAGACTTCCCAGGGGGAAGGCAGTGCAGTTCCACTGCTCCACATGGTACAGAGGATACAATGTCCTGCGTGCAGTTATTCAAATCCTGCTGTTATTTGAATTAGGCTTTTTCCTCTCTTGCTCCTCCTGTTCTCACAAAAAAAGAAAAAGAAAAAAGACCCAAACCTGTGGGCCTTAATGGAGAAGGAGCATATCTGTTTAACAGAAAGCAACACATCTTTTCCCCTCCAAACTGAGTCTTATTACAAATTCACTCTGAGAAACGCTGGACCCGAGAGGATGTGCCCTTTTCTCCAGGATAGAAGAATGCTAGTGGAGCAACTGATTGGAAGATTAAGCTGCTGCCAAAGTTGTCCTGCCAGTAACTAATTTATTCTCCAAAGTATAACTTATTCCAGCTCCCAAAATCTGCAGTGTGGATCCAAGGGGAAATTTGGCTCAGAGGAGGTAGCACGTTCAAGTCTCTGAGCTTCACACAGAAACATGGATCTGTTACTGGGGGTGGAGACATGTCACTGCCCTTAAATTTTGAGCCCTTGTAGCACTCTGGCCCATTCATCTCACCGGGACATCTGGGTGTAAAAATAACTAGTGGTGATATTTGTGCACATCCGGATTATGTCTCAATGGTTGTCTGTCTTTTCAACCTAGTCTCTAGTTTTATTCTAAAGTTATTTCTTCTCAGAGGCTGGACTTAGCCCTGTAAAGTGGCACATTTCCAGCTGAAAGTTAGGAACAACAGGCTTGTAATCAATTGCTTAGATCCTAAATGGAAAACTGTAACAGATTTTATATATATAGATATAGATATTTTACATATATTGGTATAGGTATATATATTTACACACGCATAGAACCTTTATCCATGTATCTTTATATATTCATATTCATTCACCTATATATATTCATATATAAAAAACATTTATATAAGCTCACCAGTAAGTCCAGTCCAGACTGGCTAGCTATGTGTTAAAGGGACTAGTGCCATGTACAATTACTTTTCATGTCCTGGTGTTTTCCTCACCTGAAGCTCACTCCAATTCCAGCAGAGTCCATAAAAGTTGTCTTCCTTCAGTGGCAGTCTAGTTGCATTTACAGCATCCTGTGGGCCACTGAGTGATGTCAGGGTGACCAACACAAAGGTGAAATCTTAGCCAATCCATTTTGAACATGGTAGTTACACATGAGGTAGGTCCAATATAACTGCAATTGGATGCATTGGTGATCTCTGCTGTAGGTGAAAAGGATGTGGCAGGGTATTTTCCATACAGGTGAACGGGTGATGCCTTTGGTTTACAGGTTTGGAGGGATGTGAGAGAAACTTGCCTGATTTGTGCAGTTCCTCACCTTCCCCATGCATACTGCTGCCTTTTGGGACTTCTAATGTGTGTCGTGATGGCACAGAGAAACTCTCAGATTTGAAGGACTTTTGCAATCTTGACATTTGTTATCAGTTGCCCTCTGAGTGGATCACTAAGCACTCTGAATTGCTGACAAGCTGTCTGCTGCCCCTGGCTAGATCTGGTGAGGAAGCAAGCCCAGCAGCAGCAGGAGGGAGGAGAGATGAAAGACTGAGAGAATTCTCTGAGTGAACTCACCAAAATGGCTGTTCAGAGTAAGGAAAGGTGTAAAACCTTACATGACCGAAGAAGCCAATGTTAAAACTAAACCTCAGCTCTAAACCCAGAGCAATCTTGCTGGACAGGATAATAAGATTATTTCTTATTCCGTTGGCCTTGATTTTCCACTCGCTTCCACTGCTATAAACAAGGAGTAATTCAGCTAAGTTAATGAAATTTCTCTAGTGCTAGACTGGTATACAGAGCTTATTGAAGCCAATGGAAATTTTACTGTGAACATGAGTAAAAGCCGGAAAAAAAGCCCTTAAAGCTTTCCCCCATTTTGCATGTTATTTATATAGCAGCATTAATCAGTAGTAATATCTTGGTGCTATTGGAACAATGCAAGCGCATTGAAAAAAGTGGAAGCGGTACAGTTATTTCTGGGCTCGTGCCATTGGGTGCAGTCCATTTCTGTGGCTGTGAGCTGGTTCCCCATGAAACCACAATGAGAGGGTGTTCGATTGGCCTTGCTGTCAGGGGTTGGGGTGGAGTTTGAAGTAGCTGACAAGTGCATTAGAAAAAATAAATATAACTGGAATGCTTGGGAAGTTAGATCAGCCAGAGCTAGAAAATCATTTGGACTGCTGTGAGAAGGAATATTTGAAAAAGTGATTCAGTAGGAAAATGCTTGGATTGGCTAGTAATCCCCAGTGCTGAGCACATTTTTCTATATTTCTGTAATTATATTAGTGCCAGCTACTGTGGGACAAATGACAAACAACATCTGGCCACAAAGCCTTTTCAGAGTGATGGAAAAATCACTATAGCAGCAATTAAAATGCTTAGAGCCAAAGAATAAAACAGCATGCAGCAATCGAGTGAAACAGAGCATGCTCTACAGTCAACAGGGTTTTTTTCGCCCTCAATTTTAAATACAGCAGTGCCAGTCTCAGTTGTATGAACCAGAGTAACTGCTTGCTCAAGGGGCTCCTGCAGAACCTCCTGATCCATCGAACTCAGCAGCCTCAAATCTTGGTTGAACCTAGATGAAGCTTCATGAGTCCACGGCTGTTGTTCTGATGAAAAATACACATTTCAATTAAAGTTTCAGTATTTTTGATAAAACATCTCTAGATTTACAAAGCTGAAAATACATTTGTTTGTTTCTATTTTTAGTTCTTTGCCCTCCCTGTTTTTTCTTTATTTTCTTCTTCTTCTTCTTTTTTTTTTTTTCAAGTGGATAAATGGGGAATGAAAAGAAGGCAGTAAAAATTGTTTCCAGTTTGTCTGACTTCTGAACACCTTATGCATATACTTAGTTTATAGGTTTACCCAGATAAATCTTGAATAAAAATAAAGACCCCACAGTTACCCCTGTACATATATATAATTCTATACCCAACAGGTATGAAGAAACATGGGTGGATGTTTACAGCTCAAGCCATATGATTTTTTCAGTTTACACGGAATCATGTAAAAGAGCTGTTCAATAGCCGAGGTGTATACATCAGTAGAATGATTACCTTTAAACTTTTGAAACTATATTTCAGCAACAATTTCCTTGTCTACAACTTTACAAGGCTGTAAATAGCCCCTGTGTGCATAATGAATTCTGACATCATAGGCCAAGGTTCTTATACACAGCAGGTTTTCCAGAACTTTTATTAGCAAGTTACACCTTGAGGCGAAACTAAACCCCCCAACTTTCTATTATAAATGCTACAATAAAATGTTCCTTTGAGTTTTCCTAGAGCTCAATGTTCTTTCTTTCTTCCCGTTCCAAGTCATTCTTTCTGCAGCATATACAGATTTGATGCAGTCAGATTACACAGAAAATGTGTTTTGCTGCAGACATATTGGATATTAGGTATTGTTACAAGGCGTTTTTTATGGCTAGGCTTGCAGGACCAACATAACAAGGTGATAAAGAACAAGATTTCTTGCTCTTACAATACTGTACTCAGGGCTGTTGCTATTTCTACATGGTGCATGTGTGCTGGGTGTATCCAAGGTATAACGAAGCTCTAGTGTGTTACAACTGAGGACTGGGAGGAGAAAGAGTCCAGTAATTTTGAAAAAGATTGAAGAGATACAGGCAGAGATAGGCTTGCATGCAACTATTCCTTGTAGCCCATCTGTGTTTCTTTTTCACCGTCTGCTGTGGCTAGCCCACCTAACAGAGTTGTTCTAGGCTCTCCCATACAATAACACAAAGCTGATGCAGCTGTAGTGGTCTTTCTTCTCTGCATTCCCATGATGTGGTGCACAGCAAGCCCAGGCCTTGAGAACACAAACATATTGAGCTAGATAAAATACTCTTTCACATGTGATTTCCTTTTAATCACTAGTGCTGTTTCTGACAGCTAGGAGTGATCCCGATTAGAGAAAATGAAGAGACGTGCATTCTGTCCTCTCCATTGCCACTGGGCAAGTCACTTCAATACAGATTTCTGGACAGTAGACTAGCTAAGGTGAGGGAGACGTTTGAATCAGTCAAGAAAGCACTTCAATATACACTAGTTTCTAACCACAGGCTTTAAGTATTTTCTGAAGCAGACTGCATGCCTAGGTGAAAAATGCAAATGGTAGCACATCCTCACTGTGTAATCTCTCCTCCATAGCTCCTCCTGTACAGAAAGGATTTAGTGGCAGTGTGACCAGCACCTCGCTCTCCACTGGAATCAGAAACCTAGGCAAGGTGAATGGGTTTGTTCCTGCTGTTTGCCTTTGAAGGTATTTACACAGATATACAGCCACTTACTGAATGTATGGTGCTGTCAAACTACCGTGCAAACAGCCCCCATTCCTGTTTTTAACACTAATTTGCCCTTCATTTTCAATTCAGTACATGCTTCTGTTTCTGGGTCTTCCCTCGTCTGAATTACCATATGCCACACTGAGAGTATGCATCTAAGGCAACAGGGCTTTATCTGCACGCTCCCATTGTGCCTTTGGGATGACAAGCTGTGGACCATGCAGAGCCACTTTCGCTTTGGATTCCATTTCACCCGGGTCTGCAGAAAAGCAGAGTTCTTGGGCGAGAGCATCGAGGCAAGCTCAGGCAGCACCACGTCCCACTGCTAGTGCCTAAGCTCCTATGGGGCAGCAAAATTCACTGTGAATCTCTGTCAGGAAATAGTTTTTCTAGCAAGTTGATACTCTTCTCCTTTTACAGACTCATCAAGCGAACATCAAAAATGACGAGAGAGTTTTGCTTGGCCCATTTCCTATGGCAGCAAAGCATCTTCCCAGTGTTGCCCCTCCACCTCCCCAGCATACTGTAAGTTTCATTGTTGTTGAAGTAGGTTATCTAGAGGTCAGTAGGCTAACAGGGTGTTTGGATTTCCTAAAATTGTGCCTGTCCTTAAACGTGGCAAATCGGATTGTTTACACACCGCCCCGTGAACCTGGACCGCACGCTAAAAGCTGCACACAATGCTGCTATTTCTGCTTCTCTGCTCCCTTCCCCCTCAATGTAGGTATTTCGGCTTTCTGTGGGGGCTCATTAAGGTTCATAAAACACAGTAAAGAAGCTGGCTGGAGACACTCGTAATTCTACAGGTCCACCATGTGGGATATGCAATAAAAAAAATGAATAGCTAGAAAGAGATGTCCTCAGTAAAAGACTTAATTGAAAGCAGCCCTGATGGCCAAAATGGTATTGAGAGGAAGGAACTACCGTGACACTCAGGTTTGCGTTTGTTTCCTCTGACACTGATTTCCTGTATGGCTTTGAGCAAGGCACTTAATTTCTGCAGAGCTCCATTTCCTACCCATAAAATGGGGATAATAAGATTGCTTTTCTTTTATTGTCTTTTATCTTACCTATTTGGACCATGAGTCCTTCTGCACAGAGCCCAACTAGCTAGCGCTGTCCATTTGGACGGTTGTTTAAGGTACCACCGTTACACTGTCAGAAGCCAGGCAATATCTCTGTCCTCTTTTGCTGCTCCTGGGTTCAAGAGGGTTTTATTACCAAGCGCAGCAGTGGGTGTTACATCGTGCTCTTCCTCCTGGACCTGCAACAGAGCCCCTCTCCAAGGCGGGGGGAATCACTTGGATCACTGAGGGCACATCCAGGGCTTGATTAAGAACTCCTTTACTCCTATTTACCCCAGTGTACTTCCACTGAAATACTTTCACTGGTTTCACAGGGGTTTTACCTTCTGTGTTTTCTCAATAAAAATATACCCATGAAAGATTCATATTCAAAACTGGAAACTTTCCACTAATGTCAATGGCTTTGGACTGAGTACTAGAAACAAAAAAGAACCTACTCCAAAAAAAATTTTTAACTTCTAAAGTAGTAATAATCATAAAAAAGCCCTAGCTGCAGGGAGTAACATTTCTACGGCTTTGTACTCTTCTTAAACTCAATATTCAAACTCAATCTTAACTTTGGCTCCTGTTCCATCTTGAAAATACAGCATAGCATGAACACATAATACTCCTAGTATGTTTTCTTGCCCATTTGTGCCATAAGGATAACATTAGAAATTAGACATTACAAGTTTGCTTATAGATTGTGACTCAAACAGTATATGTAAGAAAGACTGTAGGTGCATGGGGAAGTTTTGGGGCAGAAAAGCCAGGAGTTAGTTTTGGAGATGCTGAAAAATCCCAGGAATTTTCAAACCTCTTACGTCTGCCTCAAAGGTACAGAAAGTTAAGGAACTCTTATTGGAGCTTATGAGGTTCACATCATTCCATCTTTTTGTCATGGCTTCATTCTTTTCCTCCTTTCTTGCACGCCCGGCACCCAGCTGTGAACCATACAGGGCGGTCACTGTGGTGAGCACCGAGTAGTGCAAGGAATCCATCTACATACAGAAGTGGATGATATGGCAAAGCAGAAGCCGTTCCCATAGCTAATGCCCATCAGATCCCTTTTAATTGCACCTGTGTCAGAAGGGTGTAGGAGAGGTGCTATAACATTAGGGACAATGAACCTAGCATCCACCCTAAACACACACTTGCACAACCATGAGACACCACTTGAAGGTCAACCACCAGCTGCCTGCTGTGCTAAAAGATTGGTCTCGGGGAACATAAGGCTAAGGGGGGTGGATACAAATGCTCTGAGCTTGAGCAGCACAGCTCTTCTCGATACATTGCTGATTAAGGCAACCATAAAAAGGGGGATGGCTCACAAGCTGAGGCTGTGATTATGTTTGGGGGCTCTGTGGTTTGCAGCAGAGGGGTTGCTGTAGCTCTTGTGTGTGGTTTTTCAGAGTAATTAAATGGCTGATGAGTAGATGCAGTGTGAGTACTGCCTATACTTTCTGCATAATATGGGGGAGACAGGAAAAAAAAGAGTTGTCATCTCTAGCAGAAAGTGGTCTGATGAATGTCTGAATCTCATTGCTGTTTAGCTTTTGGAGTGTGTAATTAGTTCTTAGCATCTTTGAAGTCCAGTGATTCTTTAGCAATATGCTCTTAATTAAAAGTAGTTGAGACAGAGGGTGTCAGTAAGGCAAGTTATGATTTTGTATGTGAGCCTGTGAAAGACTTCTTGCAGAAGAAAAGGAGGAGAAGGTGCCATGAGTGCACTGTGTAAAATGCTGAGAGAAGAGGGGTTGCTGGTGATCGGTGGCTACCTTCTGAAGGGTGCAGAAATAGCTGTCAGACTGCTTCCCCTGTTGTTCTGGGTAGTAGGACAGATGCTTAAGCCACAATTGGAGATATCATGGGAAGGTGAGCTGTGATAGTATTCCTCTAACTGCTTTTTCTTATGTCAGTTCAGAGGTAACATTGCCAGGTGTAACCCTGCATGGACTGGAAATAAGTTTGGGGCTTGGGGGAGTCACAGCTCCCATCATTGCCCTAAGCAGAGGGACAGGCAGGTGCCAGAGGGAAATATGTAGCTGAGTAAAGGGGCCTGAGAGAGTTGCTCTGTGTTTGCTGGTCATGAATTAGTGATTTGAGACAGAAGAAATAAAAGATGATGTTCAATTAGTTAAGCAGGGGAAAAGCATTTCTAGACAGGAGAAGACTGAACTAGGCTTGAGGGGACAAGTGGTAAGAGTCTACAGGTAAATGAGTATCCTGGCACCTGTGGAGGGGAGAATGGGGAGCTGTATGAAAGCCATCAGAGAAACAGGACTGAGAATAACAGGGCAGTGAGCTGAGCACTCTCTACACTAATGCCAAGGGGTATGGCAATAAACAAGAATTCAAAGCCTTAGACCACAGCCAAAGCTATGATATAAGAGGTATCACAGAGACCTGGCAGACGGGTTGTATGACTGCTATATCAGAATAACTTGTCTTGGAGGAGAGGTGGGGAAACAGAAGGGAAGGATTGCACTGCATGCCAAGAGTACATATACTTTCTCCAGAGAAGGAGGGATGAGTGGCAAGTTTATTGAATGCTTCTGGGTGATAAAAGTAGAAATCTAGAAGTCTCCTGGAGGTAACAAAACTGAATGGAGGAGGTAGAGCAGAATCTAGTTTTGAGTAACTACTAGAAGGATTTAAAAGGCAGGCCATGGGGGAGTTTTAGTTAAAAAAAAAAAAAAAAAAACAAACAGGACAAACCTAATCAAATTCTTGGAGTGTGCTGAGGATATTTAACTGTGGAGGAATGTGGAGAAAGCAAAAGAAGATGCTGTTATATTTCTGGCTTTTATTGTTTGGAGGAACTGATGAGATCTGAAGTTCTCAGGTAATTTAAGAGGACCACCTGAAGTAGCTTGAAAATGGTGGTGGTAGAGCACCTGACCTCCAAGGAGAGGAATATGTTAAAGCAATGGAGGGGGACAATAGACTTGAAAAAAGTAGCCCTCAACAGACTGGTTAGTGGGACTGTTTTGAGAAGATACCTGGCATCTAAATTAGAGAAGGTAATGAGAGTGTTAGCTGATTTGGTCCCCACTTCTATGCTCATTTTCAATTCTAAGCCATTCTCTATTTCCCTCTTATGCTCTCAGTTTGGTGTCCAACTGCACTTATTGTTTGTCATCTTGAGTTTTCTTAGTATTTCCCATACACATAAACATCCAAGGTTAAAGAAAGACTTCTACAAATAACCTTCATAAAGGCATTCGGTTATTGGGAAAGAGGGGGGTAAGTCACCATTTCCTTCTGCTTACAAATCCAGCCTGAATAATTTATTTTGGTCTACTTAAAGCTGTTAGCCCTCTCAAGTGACTTCAAAAGATCCTCCAATCTGTCACTGCTAGTGTGCTCTCCTCAGGGAGTGGAGGAGTACCCAGGTGTGTCCTGGTGTTATCTTAAAAGGCACCTGCAGGCTGCAGTGTTGCCTTGATTATCTGCACACCTCTACAAACACCCTGCTTGGTTTTTGTTCTTAATGGGTGTGCCAACCAGCAGCTGTAGAAACTGGAGTCAAGGGAAAGTCAACAGCTAAGCAAATTCTTCAAATTAAGAAGACTAGTTAGACATTTTGATCTGTGTTGCTAAAGCTAATGGGGGATAGACTAATGTGGATGTTTTGTCAGTTCTAATAGTACTGTGTTTGTTCCTAATGTGTAGATCTAAGAGACACAAGGTGTGTAAGGGCTGGTGATGTTCTGATTGAAAGTAATCCCATCTTGGCTTAGAAAGTGCCTTTTCCTACAAGTATCTGAAAATTTCTTTTGATCCAAAAGGGGTTTAGGTTTGTGTCCAAGAAGGCTGAAGAAGTAACAATTTTTTTCATATCCTTTCATTTGAAAGGATGTGTGTATTGTCCAAAGAAAATAATGAGGGTTAAATGTCTTCTGTAGGAATAGCTCCTCTTTTTGTAAGGGTGGAAGATGGAAAAGAGACAATGTTGAATCTGAGCTTCCTAGTCTGTGTAGAAAAGGGTTAGCATGTCCAGAGACTGTTGCTGAAGAACACGGAAGACTAAGTATCCCAGGAAAGTCAAATTGACACCCTGACCATTTGGGTAGGGGGAGAGAAGGCAGCCCTCAACTCACGTGCGGGTGGATGTGGGGTTTTTCTTTTTCTTCTGATCATTGATGGCAGTGTGACTTTGCCTGGCTTAGGGCAAGAGTATCTCACTTGCTGGGTCAGATTTGGAAGTTACAGCATCAGAAGATGGGCCATCTCCAGTGTCCCTCAGGAGGTGAGCTCCTGGGCAGGTCTTTGGTAGATCCAGTCCCCAGATCTGGGACAGGAGCAAATCAAGGCATGCAGACCAGCACCTCGCTGTGCCACGGGTCTCTGCTCTGCCGCTCCCCAACAGTGGGAACCAAAAGGAGTTACGAATGGAGTTTGGATGTGTTGGTAGGATCCCCAGGCTATTCACCACTATTATGAATCCTTCTTTCTAGAAAGCAGTTGAACAAGAAATAATGCTTTACTGAAAGGTGGCCCCTGTTACCACTGACCTGATGAATTTGCCAGATAGTGTTTCTGTGTTTGGAAAGCTAGAGTGTATGCTGGAGGAGGACTGTGCAGTCCTTAGATGAAGCCAGGCTTAGGACTTAAAAAGTACTTTTTGTGGATTGTAGGCTAAAGGAAAAGTTATGAATCTGGAGAGACCAAGGGTGTACTATCAGTCCTGCATGGTGTGACTGTCAGACCTGGGGGTGGTGATATGGATGCTGTAACAAGGTCCAGAAACCAAGCAAAATCCCGTGGGAGTCTGCCCAGTGGGGCTGCCCTGCTTAGTTGCAAGGAGACCTCTCTGGGAGCTATCACACTTTTTTCCTGGAACAAAACAAAGCACCTGGATCCTATCAGGTTCATCTAATGACCCTTAAGTTATTAGGAAAAGGCAATTAATAGCTGGACCCTGTCCACATTCACCACAATATTCTAGATTCTGTAGATTTCTATTTTATTCTTAGGTGATTTTTCTCTTCCCTGCCCATAAAGTAAGTTGACTCTGGGTATATTATGGTTAACTGCTACAGAGCAGTGTTTCCACAGTGAGATATTTTTGAAGCAGATCCTGCAGATTGCTCCCTGCCAAGTCAATTTGAAGTCTTTGTTTTGCTTCTTTGTAGTTGTGTGTTTTCCAGGTCAATGTGTATGACTGTATGTAGGATAATGTTTTTTTTCTTTCTGGCCATAGTATTTCCCCACTGAGCTGTGTCTTCTCCACAACCCTTACCATGCCTGAAGGAAGTGGAAAAAAAAGTAGTCCTCACCTGCAAGCTTACAGATAAACTGTCTCACTAGGGTGTCCATTCTTATCCAAAGGGTCTTCCTGATGGATACAGCTAAGCTCACAGCTGACAACTCTATTTCCATGCTGCAAATGTCATCTTCACCAGTACAGCTGGTGATGTGTTTTGCATTTCTCTTGACATAAAAATGCATAGGGATAGATACATCCACTTGAATCTGAACTCCTTGAAATAATATCTGCAACTCCTGCTGGGGCTGACTGCATAGGTCAACATTTCCAGAACTGAAATTCTGAGAAAGCATTTGAACCTGTATTTGGGAATCTGAATTGGTGGCCAGTTTTCTCCTTTTCTAAAGGATGTAAAGCAGATGCTACTACCACCAAAATCAATGCCAGCTTTCAGTTCTCAGCTCTGACAGGAATAAATGCCTGATTTTATTTCCTCTACAGCTCTGATCCTCTAAAAATTCAAAAGGAAATTCTGCAATATGGAAAATACAGACTGTCTGATCCAAAGCATGTTGAAATGTATGCGAATCACTACGATGGGCTTTGGATCAGGTCCTAAGTAAACTAATTCTTGGATTGTCACCTCTGGTCATAATGACCCTTTGTTCTGCCTTTTAATGACAAATGATTATGTTATAAAAAGCCTTATGTAATTTCTGGCATGGTTAGATGTCATATATGAGAGGTGTATAATCTTAGAAATGCTCTAGCAAGTTTCTTGGGTTGTGTAACAAATAATTATGAAATCTCGCTGAGTCTTGCTTTATTATTATACGGCTCTGGGCTCTTACCCCCAGTGGCTTTACATGCTTGTTAATATTTAAGCTATCTTGTAGCTTGGGTAAGTTGTAATGACTTTTTTGTTACTGAAGCTAATATTAAACAAAAGAAGTTGTTGGGGGAAAGGGAAAAAGGTGTGATGGATGTTTAGTTCTTCTCCAATTGTTTTTCCTTGCTTTAATAGCTTTTGGCTGATTCGCAAATACAAATGTGAAATAGAAATTTCTTCCAGAAACTTCCTCATGTGCTTCTCTGGCTAATCAGGAACACACAGCACTGCTCAGCAGATTGGGTGATGGTGGGCATGCAAGTTTGCCATGAATAGTCTTGTATAAAATGTAGATCACTCTTAAAGATGGTGGTTTTGCCTACTAAGACTAAAGCTCTAGCTATAACCTACTAAAACAGAGGAGGTTGTCTGACTACAGAAAGTATCCAGGCCCATAGAAAGAGCCCAAAGAACTCAGCCACTCTTTGCTACAAAGTGGACAAGATAGCTCTTGTTTCTGCTGCTTTTGTACCATCCTGCTAAACCATGAAATCTTTCTCTGCCTGCTCTAATTAAAAAAATAAGAATTTTCTAGTTACTTATTAAAGACATCTGTAGTCTCTTCTGTGTCAGAAGAACAGATCCAAACCAGAAATTTTCTGTGTAAAATTTGAGTTAGTCTTCAGCTGGGCTGGTGCTTCTGCGTGCACAGGTGGTAGACAAGACTTCAAGAATGGTATGTGCAACTACAAATGATCCTGGTATAGATGGAGTGGGGGATCACTTGTAAGGATTTCAAGCATGACTCATTGCTAACCTCATCTTCCACTGAGACAGACCACTTTCATGGTCTTCAGGGGCACCTGAGGTCAATGGGTTGCATGAACTACAAAATCCCATGTTGCTTATTTAAAGACAAGGGATAGAGCTACGCACTTCATACTGATGACATACATAGGTCCAAGCTGACCTACCAAAGCTGGGGTACCTCTGGCTTTTTGATATATAGCAACTCAAATCTTAGGAAAAAAAAAAAAAAAGAGCTGCAGGTAGGCTCTGAAACAGCACTTACCACACAGGAGTGAGACTTTGATTTTTCTAATGAAAACCAAAGGTCCATAGTCAGTTGCAGTTGGAAAAAATAACAGCATTAAGTAAAGATAATTTGTCCCTCACTACCAGTTCATCTATATTTGGATAATATGGGTCGATGGTATACTCAGCTCTCAAGTCCTGTGTGTAGTTCTAGACCTTCCACCTCTGTGCATTTGCCACCACCTCTACCTCTCAAAACAAGCAAAGGTAGGAGATGCTCACAAGTATGCTCAAGATGAGGAATGAATGTACTATAACTCTTCAAGGGATGACTCAGAAGGGGATATGACACAGGTCTCAAGTTGTGAGAGAAAAGTGCTTAGGGGAATGATTGCAAATCTTTCCCAGATGACATCTGTTGATCCTGTGATCTGTTATCAGGCGGCACATTCAGAGTAAAATAGCAAGAGATGCTTCTTTACGTGATACAAATCTAACTGTGAAATTGAACTGAAAAAGTTGGCATGGGCTCAGAAAGTGACAGGACAAATTTGCAAAGGAAAAGTTCTTCAGGGCTATTAAGCACAAGGGTCCTGTTTTGACTCAGGAATATCCTAAGCTTCCTGCAGGCTTAGGAACTACTTTGGGAATATGTTTACCTACTGTTGTACATTCCCTAAGCTATGGAGAATAGGTGTGCTGGAGACAGGACCTTGGCCTAACCAAACGCTTGCTTTGACATAGGACAGGTGGATTTTTAAACTGGGCATATCTGAGGGGATTTGGGAATCACATGGCTTCCTGTGAAAAGATGCATAACAATTCTCACAATCTAGCTTGGTGTTTCTTGTGACATTTTCCACCAATTATGGGTCCATTGGAAAGATCTGTCTGGGTCAGATATAAACTTGGGCTTTAAGTAAGAAGTATTTGAGCTGTGTGGCATGTGCTGGAGTTCTCTTGGACAGAGCAGCCAGGGCAGAGGCAATCCTCCTGGCAGGGCAGACCAGTGGTAGTCGGGCAAACCTGTCTGCCCTGCTTGGGTCTTTCAGCATCCTGTACAGGTACTGGCTGAGAGATGATGTTGCCAGACCTCCCAGGTTCAAGTGAAATGTATGAGCCCCAGGGGTGATGAACGGTGTAGTCACCTGTGCCACCCAGTGCAGGTGCACGCTGCTGTCCAGAAAGGAGACTCATTCCCTTGCTTTCCCACATCAAAAGGCTGGATTCCTTCTTCTTTGTAGCGTGTGGGTCTTTCTCTGATTGCAGAGCAAGAAACTGGCTCTGCAAATCCTTTTTCATACAAAACCTTTATTCTTCACGGTCCCATTTACGTCAGTGAAACAGTACTTGCGGATTTAAGGGGTTTTTTTTGTAGCTAGGAGTCCTGTGTTTATAGTTCAATCGTGACCAAATTTAACCTACATTCCTTTGTCATATTATACAGCTTTTAACAAGGAAAAACTTGGTATTTCAGTGAATACAAATATGTATTTATTTGTGCAACCGGGAAAATATGTTATTCAGGCTTTTTTGTCATGTAAGCGTAAATGGTGAATTGTCAAATAACTGAGACTTCTATTTGTAGATAAAATATTGATGTATTGTTCAGATGTATTGATAAAACGAATGAGCCCTTTTGATTTTGCATTTATCAGATGATATAAGAATTAAGATTTTTGCACTTTTTCTCCTTATTTTGTGGGAAGGTGGTAAATAAAGCAGGTACTGGAGGAAATAAAGCAAATGAAAAGCAGCATTATGCTTGTCATTGGTGATCAAGTCTGAAAAATAAACCAAATTAAAATTGAGACATGAATAATTTCAAATAGGACTTTTTCCTCCTAATAGAAAACCAGCTTTTTGTTTTGTCCTCACAATAATTCTATTTTAATGAAATTATGTAAATTCTATTTAAATATTATAATTTCTCCATATGTTCAATCTGTAGAACTAATAAAGTAAGGAGAGCCTTATGCAAATAGGGCTACCAGTCAAACTTCTCTGCTAGTCTGTACATGTAAACTTCTTGGAGCTCAGGTATGTTTTCAGCCTGATATGGATGATCAACTCTATAGTTATCGTATATCAGTGTAACTTGAACAGTAGTTGAGTTTACATGATAGAAAATGATGATAACGTGTCTGCATTGATGGGCAGAAGGGAACCCTCAGGGCAGTGCGCTGAGAGCTGCGCATGGCGATAAGAGTGTTTAAGTTGGAAACTTATAAACCTCTTGACTCGCGACTGATGTGCTGTCAGACAGAGCTGCAGCAAGGCCTTCGGGAGACTCTAAGTTGTTCTTTCTTCCTTTTTCAGGTTCCTTCCAGTTACTGCCATGGATAACTGATCATCCTGAGGGGCAGCAGTGGCTTGGGCAAAGCTGGTGTCCTTGCACACAGCCTGTGCAGCAGTTTTGGTTAGAGGAACGTGAATCCATCACCCTGGACCTCAAGGTTGTTTCCGAAGTCGCGATCCTCATATAGGAGGGAGTGACTTTCTTCTACTTTGCTAGAGAATAAGGAGTCACTCACTGTCCATGGGCATCTGACTAACTCCTGCCTATTGCGACTCCCTGAAGCATGAGGGTGTACTTTGAGGGCTTAGGTTTTTTTGTTATTCCTATCAAGGGGATATGCTGTTGGGAGACCTGGTCTGGTAGATCTTCCAGATCTACTCATTGATTTTTGGCTCACACGCTCACAAAGGGCTCCTGTTTACAGTCAGGATGGCATTGCATGGACTTGTGGGTGGCACTGTATGAGACAGACTTTTCCTGCCTGTCTGGGGCAGAACCTTGCAGTGTCTGTGGGATGGGTTGTTAATGCACAACAGCCGGCATGCTTAGTTGTTTAACCCATTCTTTGCTGCATACCGAAAACCTCAGAAAAACTGAATGCAGCCTGGCACATGGTAAGCTCAGCATCGTGAAATCCTATGGGTACTTCTCAGCTTGCTGCAGTTGTGGCCTTAAGGATCTTCGTAATAAGTTTAAGATCACTTGCTATGTAAGTAATCAGCATGTTCAGCATCTGAAGATTTCAAATTTGACTCTCATATAGGAGAGTTTAAAGAAATGGGGTAAAGAAAGATGAAAACATAGCAAACTATCTGATCAAAATGAGTTTCATGGTTTTTTTTTTTTTTTAGGCTTTATGCTAAAATAAGCCTCTTGCTCAAAACAAAGTTTCATGCTAGTGTTTGAGCCTTCTAATTTGAACACTTATTTGGCCTTTTAATAATGCAGGGGACACAAAAATACCCCTTCATGACTCTGGTTGCTCAATTTGGCTGGGGTTTCCCATTGCCTTCTTTCCCAGACTATTTATAGAATAGCAATTAAGATTAATGTATAGCTGCTCCCATTTAGTTCCTGGCTCTGCTGGGTTTTGAGCCACTCCCAACAAGAGCTGAATGACTGAGATATTTAGTGTCCATGAGAACTCCTGCTGAAATCAGCTGGAGCTATCTGTCATGTAGATGTGTAAACCTTGAAAACAAATGGGTCTTATGTTTTGGTATCATCAACTTTTCTTCTGTTGTGAAATGAAATTGAGGCTGAAGCTAAACAGAACACATACTTCCCAGTCAATATATGGAAATATATTTTCAGTATTTCTCAGTCTGTTTTTGCTATTGAATGGGAAATTTATCAAATAAATAGAAGGGAGCTAGCTCATCATTACATGCATCCATTCCTACCAGTCTTTTTTAGGGGGTATATGTTACCCATAAAATTCAAGTGTCTTATGGCTGTCATGAAATGGTGAAATATAATGATTGGTTTGTGGTGTTCTTGACCGTTTGGTAGCTGTTATAGCTTGTGTATATGGGCTTGGATGTAATTGCTATCAGCAGAAACTTTATGCAGCAGGCATGGTCCGGGGGCAGTATATGCCATTTTGAGGAATGGATTCTAGTAATGAGTTTATGGATACCAAGACCTTCTTTTGGTGTCATAAATCCCTGTGATGCTCCTGTGCTGCACTTTTGACAGTGACTGCTGATAGATCTGGGCTATAGGCACAATCTCTGATTGTAGGATGCTGCTTGCTGGCCTTGCATCAGAGGAGACGGATGGATGGTGCTTACGAAAGCAACCAACCAAAATAAATTGAACTCAAGCAGTGTTCAATCCTGTTTTGCAAGCAATTAAATAAGAATGAGTATGAGGATGAGGGTACAGTTTTGTCAGACCTCGACACATTTGGGAGACTTGTAGGCACCAGCATGCTACGCTGGGCTTCTTGTCCTGGTGAGGAAGAGCAGAACTGTGCCAAAGGGAAGGGTCCCACGGCTTAGATTATTATCTGAGTCAGACTCAACTCTAGGTGCATGTGACTGTTCAGAAATTGCAAAACTTCACTTCTAAAAGGATACTATGACAGGGTGTGCGTGCTACCACAGAGTCAGCGTTTTTGATTGCAGTGTCCTCTGTGTTAGAAGAGATTCTGGGATTCTGGTAAAGTGACCACTGCTTGTGTTCCAAATAAAGCTAACTACGAGAAGTACTCCAAATACAAACCACTATTACTTCATTTACAATAAGTTTCTGTATATCCTGATATTAAGCTGGCTGAAAATATTTTTGACTTCTATGTACATGCACATCCAGAATCCTATGACTTAAGTATTTAAAACATGCAGTCTTTTCAAGAGGTCCTTTTTCTCACTTGGAATAAACCTTCTGACTTCCATTGAGTCAAGGCCCTGAGAACAATATTAATTTTAATTGCACAAGACTGTTTCCTTCCCACAATAACTGGTTATTGGATGATGCAGGAATCCTATAGGAAGAAAAATAGAGTGTGATCCTGTAATTTAAACAGTGCACTGCAATGGTATGTGCACTGAATTAGAAGGGGCAAAAATAATGGTGTATGAGCACAATGGTCCCAGTTTTTCGATTATTAGCTTTAAGATGTTTTATTGTTGGGTTTGTTTTTTGTGTAACACTAGTATATATAAAACTAAAATAGTTATAATTGCTGATACCACCCTGTGACCTGAAAATAAAAAGGCCTATATGGTACCTCAGAGTAAGACAGTAAATGGCAACTTCTGTTAATTAGCACATGTTCTAGAACTATTTATCCCATGCTCTTCTCTGCTAGACCAACTAACTCGTCCCACTAACAGGCTTTTGGCACCATTCCAGTGTCCACAAACCTGCGTGTGAATGGATTGATTTCTAGCTGCTTCAGATGATGTTTCCCAGTTTGAGGAGTCATCTCCACCCTGTAGGAAAACCCAGCATAATTCCTCAACATTTAAATCAAACTATGAAAATGTGTGCCTTTCACTTCTTTTTAAGCTAGTTACAGGATCTCTTGGTCTTGAGATTTCAGCTGTACAAGGAACAACTTTACTGCTGCAAATATTAATTAAAGGTAATTTCAGCAGCCTTACAATCCTTGCTCTGGTTGTTTGTGCTGGAGAGGAAGAAATTATAATAACAAGATGATAGCATGTACGGAGCTTGTCATCTGTGGTGACAGAAATGATAATGCACAGAGGAAATTCTCCCTTGCAGTCACTGGGAACAGTGTGGGGTGGGGTGAATTTACTCCCAGCAAAGGGTAAAAACAGAGTAAAAGAAATCAGGAGGAGTGCCTACTCCCTGGGGAATAGGAAAATTTAAACCTGAATGTTCCTGTATAGCTCTGACAAATGTTTCATGTTGCTAGCTGTAGAAGACCCAGAGATTGTCCACATTTCCTTGGGAACTGGCAGTAATGGTGCTATACGTTTATTTTGTATTGACTGAAGTCTCAGCAGCAGCTTTGTCATATTGTCCTGGTTTCAGCAGGGATAGAGTTAACTTTCTTCCTAGTGCTGTGTTTCAGATTTAGGATGAGAAGAATGTTGATAACACACTGAGGTTTTAGTTGATGCTAAGCAATCCTTACACTAAGTCAAGGACTGTGTGGTGCTCGGTTGCTGGCTGGGGTTAAACCATGACAGTCTTAAAAGGACTGCAACTAAGCACCACAGAGCTGCTTGCTCACTCCCTCCCCAGCAGGATAGGGGAGAGAATCGGAAGAGTAAAAGAGAGAAAACTCATGGGTTGAGATAAGAACAATTTAACAACTGAAATAAAATAATAATAACAAATAACAAATTGTAATGAGAAAGGAAAATTACAAAAAAGAGAGAGAAACAAAACCCAAGAAAGACAAGTGATGTGAATGAAAGACAATTGCTTATCACCAACTGACTGATGCCCAGTCTGTCCACGAGCAGCAGCTCCCTGGCCAGCTTTCCCCGTAGTTTACATGCTGAGCATGACATCGTATGGTATGGACTATCCCTTTGGCCGGTTTGGGTCAGCTGTCCTGGCTGTGTCCCGTCCCAGCTTCTTGTGCACCCCCAGCCTCCTCGCTGGTGGGGCTGCAGGAGAAGCTGAAAAGTCCTTGACTTAATCGTAAACATTGCCTAGCAACAACTAAACATCAGTGTGTTATCAACATTATTCTCATCCTAAATCCAAAACACAGCACTACGCAAGCTGCTAGGAAGAAAATGAACTCTATCCCAGCCAAAACCAGGACACAGAGCATGGGTGCGTAGAGCTGATCTAGGGGCTCTGACCAGGAAGAATGCAATTTCTCTGCCTTTCTTATCTTCCCAACTCAGGGTCTGGAAGGAGAGGTGGTGTCTGCAAGAGACTTGGGGCAAAGTCATGCTAGCAGAGAATGCTGGCGTCAAAAGAGTCTATGGCAAGTTCTGTCTTTCTGTGCTCCACGTTTTGTAGACTAGGCTCAGGGGAGAAAATGCTTCTGTTTCCTCAAGGGTAGCCTTGGATAAAGGCAAGTAAGATAAGGGAGCAGAGGGAGGCGAAAGGGGAAGGTTGTTTCTCTGCTTGAACAAGACTTTGTTGAAATGTTATACTGAAGGGGTTTTTTTGGTGGTTATTGCTAGAAGGTTGGGTAACTGCAGTCTGTGTACTCTGTTGTCATGTGTTAGCCTGGCTCTTGGAAGATAGCATAGCTTTTGTCCTTCTTTAACCTGCTTCTTCTGGAGCTGGGGGGCATGGGAAGAACCTGACATGACTCCAGGTATTGTGACACAGAAAGCTATGCTTTCACCATGTCCTGTGATAAGTCAGAAAGAGACACTTCAGAGAAAAACAGAAATGACTAGGGGGGTTCCTGGACTGACTTATGAGGAAAAAGTGAGAAAGTTGCTGCTGTGTATCTGTACAGTTCTGCTAAGTGATTAATGGGGAATGTGATGATAACATACAACTAATTGAGGCTCATATATGCCAAAGAGAGTGGAATTACTTTGGTGTTGTATGATGAGGATGAGTAATGAGCATATATCGCTGTATTGAAGATGGCTGGATGAAGTACCCAGAGCAACAGCAGTTGCTTCATGGTGAAAAAGAATTGCATTAGACATTTGTTTTAGGAATAACAAATATTAAAAATCTATTATTACCTGGTGAGGTAACTTTTCTCACAAAGAAAACCACATTTTCTGTGGAATTTCTTCTTCATAGCTTAGGATGTTTTAAACAAGGCTACTAGATACTGCCTTGCCTCATAAGTTATTAAAAATGAACTGGAAGAAACTGCACAGCAAGGAAAGTGAATTGGGCAATTCTAGAAGTGCCTCATGTCTGCATTTTCATAGACTCTTATTAGAAATCTAGGGAAAACTATTTCTGTAGTGTGATGCCACAATTTTCAACAGCAACTGCTGTGAAAGGAATTGAAATAAACAGTTTGGTGTTATATATCTGTTTTGAAACGCCTTAGGTAACCTCTGAGGTCTTACAGAACTTATCTTTTCAAAATCTTGAAGTAAGATTGACAACTTCTGCTCGGAATATTGAAGTTTATCTGGCCATTTGTAACAGCTCCTGATAAAAATACAAGTTTAGGAAATCAGACTCTCAGGTTTCTGCTGAAACTTTAAGATCTCTAAGTCATGTAACTAAAAGTTCCACCAAAGTAAAATGAATTTCACAGAAGCAGTCTTGCTTAAGACCCTTCTGTCCAGTGATGCAGCCTGGGATACACCATGGAGCCACAGAATACCAGTAGTTAAGCCCAGTTTGGCTCTGGCATGATATTCATTAACATTGCTTCTCTACAGTGGACTAAAAATACTTTAGTAATAGTAAGGATGACATGAGATATACTATTTATGTGAAGGTTTACTAGTCAGCTGTCAGATATTATTGGAGTATTACTCCAGTACCAAATTATTACTATAAATAATGACAATACAAACACAGTTAAAATAAACCCATTGGACCCTAAACTAGCTAAATTATACTTATTAAAACATTTACGAACCCTTATGTACTGCTTATAAACGTACTTGATGAATAGCCATGATCGGGAAGCACCTACAGTGGAATCTGGAGAATTAGGTGTCAAACTGTTTCTCATTTTTTCTCTCATGCTTTTCTATCCGATGGTCCTTGGTCCTACTTCCCATGTACTCTGCTCGAGACATTGTACTGAAGAGTAGAGTTGTATTGCCCCATCTTGAATATTCTCTGCTTTGCTATTAAGGAGAGGAAAGAACCCACAGAAGTATTGCTTTACCTCATAGCAAAGGAGGCTATTAGTATGCCATCCTGCTTGAAAGAGCTCTGAAATTTTGAAACATGTCATAACAAAGAAAACAATACCATGGTGCAAGAGCACAAATATTATGACAGTGTGTTCTCTCAATTCTTCCTCATACACACCCCCTCTGGCTCTGGAAAAGAGGACAAAGGCCTAGTCCATCTAGATATATGAAGGTAAAACTTCCCGAAGGCAATAACAATGTTTAGGTCCTATGCAGGGCTGGAGACTATGTAAATTACTAGCTTTTCTGAAGCTGGTGATCTATATAACCTAAATAATGATGTGTTAATATAGGTTTGAATGTGTAGAAAGGGCCAGGCGCTCTCTAGCCATCTGTCTGTTTTTATGATGAGGCACTTGGGCTTCCTAGATAGCTTTTCTGAAGCTGGTTTCGAGACTTCTGAGAGTGTCAATGAAGACAGGAGAGTTTATTCAAGAGGGAAATGTTTCCTCTTCAGAACATAAATGAAAAATGGAACCATATTCATCCCCTTATTAAAGAGCTACTGCAGTGCTAGGCAAAGTTGCAACAGGATACAACCACCCTTGCCAAAATCACAGCTTTAGCGCCTTGAATTTGGCTGGAGGTGGATTTCAACTTTGTTTTTATGTCTGCTTCAGACTTAAAAGGCAAAAAGCCTGGCACAATAAAGGGACTCTCTTGTCTGTTATTAAATGAAACACCTTCCCCCAGCTCGATGAAGAATTGTGCAAAATCTGGACTTTGGTTCAGAAGCTCTATCCTTCCACGTGGGGCTGCGGTCCTCCTCCTTGCTCTTGTGTAGAAGTTTCACCTTGGGCTACTTAAGGCATAGTGCAAAAGATGAAGGGCCTGTCAATCTGAGTCCTTTGAATGTCTTTTTCTGGAGTTCAATTTCTTTTTGTTAAGGGTCTTCTGTTTCTGATGCATCTTGCCAAGGTACCTAAGAATCACCCTTTTGAAAAAGGGTTTAAGGTGGAAAAAATGGACAAGGTCCTGAGACAAAATGACATCCATCCTCTTTCTGTCCTCTCAGCATCTAGTGTGAAACTAAGGTGATACCAAAGGCTGCACTGCTGCTTAGGAGCTTTCACTAGAGATCTGTGTTGAATTGAGTCTTGTAGCTAGCACTGCTGTGCTGAGATGGCTCTTGAATAAAGTGATTGATTTCAGTGGACTTCTTCCTGAGTAAGGGTTAGGGATATTGAAGAGCTACTTATCCCATCTTATGGGTCATAGGGAGTGTAAGAGCTGAAAGCAAGTTTCAGGCTTCATCAGATCTGGCTGGTGAAAAATGGGGTTAATTAATCTGATAGGAAGATAACACAATCAAAATGCTGCCCTAATGACATGTCTCCACTAATTTAAAGGAGTAAAGCTCTTTGCCTCCACTATAAAGGAGAATAGGCACAGTATTACTGTATTCTGCTGCATAAGACCTATGTAATATATACATGATGTTATCCACAGATCACTTTCACAAGCTTGTTTCTTCTGTGAGCTCGTGTTTGGCATCCATTAATTCCTGAAGTGCTTAAACTTCTCTATTGTATGGATTTGATCTTAAACCACAAAGGAGGAGTCTATGCAAGTCTGCTGCTCAGTGGGTTAAAATTTTAAGAGATTTAGGAAAGTGGTTAGCACTAAAATTATGCAAGAAAGAAACTGGTTTTATCACTACCTAGTGGGGGAGAGGGGCATGAAAGGGAGAAGACCTACAAAAATGCTTGATGAAAATATTTTGATTGCCAGGTATGATTTTTTTTCTCTTTAAAATACACTAAGACATTCAGAACCTGCAAGAGATGAAACAACTATGGAACAAAAAGTCTCAGAAACAAGATATATTTATTTGGAAAGCCAAATCTCTTTTTAAAAGTGCAGTTAAAACCAGAGCCCATTCAGACCAGAATTCATGTGCAATTCTCCTCAGGCTGCACAAAGTGCTGCACAAAGAAAGTCCAGAGAGCACGGAGCAGCCAGCATGGGATGTTTCCAGATCCTCTCACGTGCCGGTGAACAGACTTACACTCCCGGTTCCAGCCAGGTTTTCTGTGCCACTGACATCAGTTTTGCCTGTACAGCATGTAAAAAATCCTCAAGTATCCCGAACTGCACCCATCTAACAAGGACTCTGGGTGATGTAGACCCTTGTAGGGCTGAAAGAACAGGGCACGAAAGTATCGGCTTACTGCTGATGTGTCAAATATCAAAAGGAAAAAGGCTTTGTCTCTATTCTGTCATCCTGATTTATTAGACGTTAAGAAAGACAAAGTACCCAGACACACAAACGTCGCTGTTTTGGGAAGGTCTGCGAAATGGTTAATGTGCTTGTTCCACACAAAAATGTAAAGTGTCGGTTCTCTGATTACCTGCTGCTGGAAAGTGTTTGGACAGGTGCTGTGTTTCACCAGCCGTCTGTCACAGCTGACAGCCCGGATTTATGGCTGTACACCAGGGCTGGCCTCTCCCCTCCGCCGGCTCCGGTCCGGCTCCGGGTCCCGGGCAGAGCCCCCCCCCGGGGCGGGGGTGCGGGCAGGGCCCTCCCGCCTCTCTACCGGCTCCGCAGAGCTGGCGTGCGGCTACCTCTGCAGTGTACACCGGGCAGCGTGACAGCCGGGACTCAGCTGTTTTTTTAAAAAAAATATGTTTCCCCCCTATAAATTCACTTTCGTGTGAACAAACTGTTGCAGCTCCCTTGCTCAGAAACGCAGGCATGGTCTAAGCAGCGTCGCCAATGGGGCAATTTCCACCCAAAGGTCAACAGGGGGAAATTCGTCCCTTGTCTCCTCTTCAGGGGATGAGAAGAGGAACCGACGCTGGAACGGGAGGAGACGGAGAAGACCCGACTCTCCAGCAAGCGAAAGCCCCCCCGCAACCCTGCCGCCGAGCGGGCTCCGGACAGCGGGCGGTACCTGCCCGCCCCGCCCGCCTTCCCAGAGCCTCGCCCGGCAGCCCGGATGCCACGGAGTCCCTCAAATCCTGATCCCGACCTGCTGGGGAAATGCGAGCAAGCATTGGGAAAGGACCGCGGGGACACACATACCCATTATACCGTACCGTTGAGGTACGTTTCCCGACGTATCAAAAATCGAGATTCAAAGAAGAGAAATACTTATTAACAAGGCACGTCTCGAACTCTGTGGGCTTCTTTTCTTTTTTAATGCTAAGTTATTTTTAATAAGAAGGGACTTTTCTAAATGTAAAAGGCCGAATGCCATCCTATTAAGCATACGTTTACACACACATTCATCCCTACTCACGCTTACGTACATCCGATTAAATACATGCTTGTGGCTGTAATAACAAATTCCACGTTCCGTCAAGGTGCTTTTAACATACCCTGAAATATGACCATTACAGATCCACAAAACCAAAAGATATTAGCAGTTGCATGCTGACGGCTCATCTGGACTCCTATAAAGAAAGACATGTTAAAATACAAGCTAGAGGAAAGGGTAGATTATAGAAGGGCAGATTAATATTTGCACAGAGCCTTGAAGGCAGAATGATGTCGAAATGGTGTGTGTGCATGTGTGTGTGTGTGTGTGTGTGCATGCGTGTGTGTACATAAAAACCAATTCCTTCAAGGGTTGGATTACTTCATACATTAGTCACTAATCTCTCGCAATGTTCTGATGAATGTTATGGTCTGAGCTAAACACACCGTGAAATCTGCTTGAGCTTTATTGAAACAAGTCGGTGTTTTCGCCCGCAGATTGCTCCGTTTGAAGCTTTCATTTCCCAACACACCTTCGCTATTCGGCAAAATTTTTGCGACTAGGATAGAAGCTATTCAGCGGCTAAACCCGGCGCTGAGGGAAAAGGCAGTGGGGGCGGAAAGTCCGGGGTCCGAAATAAGAACAATTAGTAACAAGAACAACCAGCGCCCAAAATTCTGCTTGTCATCGTTTGTTTACATGATCTGTGCTTACAGAAGACTTGGAGCTGAAAAAAAGCCCGCCTATTTTCATCCTTTTTTTAAATTAAAACAAACGAACGAACAAGCCCCGAATTATCATTTCGGCGTTTGTTTAAAGCTCTTCGAGGTCGGGGACGCCACTAAATTGCAATTCAGTCCCCCGGGCAGTTAAAACCCCATCCTTTCCTTTTTCCGACGCAGTCTTTCTGAGGCTTTCCTGATCACTTCTGACCATTCGAAGCAGCTTGAACATAACACGCGTCGGGAGAAGGCAACGGGTGTAAACTTTTTATTACCAGCAACCATTCAATAGCGTTCGCCCTGCTGAGGTTTCACCCGCTGGAGATGCCAGCGAGGGTGTCCTCACCAGAAGCAGTTGGAGCCCGGTCGTGCCAGCGACCTTCCTGAAGCGAGTTTTCTTTGGACCGAGAGATGACAACAGGATTACATTTCGTCTGCTGTCCTTCGGGGAAAAAAGGAAAAAAAAAAAGGGGGGGGGGAAGCAGGCAGATGCGTAGGACTTCCGCAGGCTGCCCATAAGTCGTACAGCCAGGCTGCAAATCTGCCTGCCTGCAAATCGCCATTCTCCAGGGCTGAGCACCGGCGGGGGAACCTCATTTGATTCGAGGAATGGAAGAGGACTTCCAAACCTGATGGCAGCACAAGAGGAGAACCTGTGTCACCTCCCGTGGTCATAATAAGGCGGGTCCATACGTGGCACCTCTACCTGCCGGGAGGGATGGGGAGGAAAGGGCGGGCAGTCCGGCTGCCCCCGCAGCCCGAGCGCTCCTCGGCCAAGGCTATCCCACGGCAGGCTCCCCTCCCTCCATGCCAGCACAGACATCACGCTCTTCTCCTTATTACCGTCTTTATTTAGGGGGCAGCTTTTATTCGGGGGAGAGAAGAAAAAAAAATCAAAACAAAACAAAAAAGAAAAACCATTGTGGCCGAGCGTCAATAAAATGCACACGCACATATATTCTATACAAACACAAAAATAAAATACGAAAAAAAATTACTCTTCTCTTTCCAGTAGCAGTGGTCTTGGCCTTAAATGTACAACGCCAACCAGTACAGGAGACAATCCCTGACATTTCCTTGAGCCCTTTCCCCTCTCCCGCCCCTCCCCCCCCCCCGAGCAATAATTAATTAAAAAACTGCACTCTCTTTGTGTTAAAAACACTACTTTTATAAATAATTTAATGTCCTCCCCACGAAATGCTAGTTGCCGGACAGGAGAAAAGGCTTCTTTTGGCACAGTGATGCATCGCTTTGCAGTACAGACCTACGGTTCCACAGCAGCCCCCGGCCCCCTCCCTTTCTCTCTCCCTGCTCCTCCCGGCAGGCGCCCCCGGCCCCCCTCCCACCTCCCCGCCCTCCCAAGCGCACAGCGCATCCCCCGGCTGCCACCACCGCGCCTCTCCGCGGGGGCGCTCCCCGCTCCGCTGCCCAAGGCTTTGGTGGCAGGACATGCGGGGACAAGAGAGGGGGTAGAAAGGGGGCGGCGAGGGAACGGCTACAGTCAAGTAGTCTCAACGAACAGTAAGAAGCACTTGAGGCTCATGGCTATGTCCAAAACAAGTTGTTTTGGTTTTTTTGATTTTTTTTTGTTTTGGTTTGGTTTAAGTTAAACCCACTGTCATTTCACTAAGGCACCGTCACCGAGGCTTTTGCTTGGAGGCTTTGGTCGCCTCTGGAGTTAAAGTGCGGGATCCAGAGCCTCCTCCTTTCCCCCTCCCCGGGCAGGCCTCTCGCAGGGGAGGAGGGGGGCTCCATTAAGCCAGGGGGGTCTCCACGGCGTACGGCTGGAACGAGGCCGAGCTCCCCGCCGCCGGCTGCAGCGGCCCGCTGAGCCGGAGGGGCCCGTAGAGCGGGGAGCCGGGCGGCAGCCCCCTCCCACCCTTGTGGAGGGCAGCGGGCAAGAGCGGCGGCCGCGGCCGCTCCGCCGGCGACGGCTCGCCCTGGACTAGCGCCTGCCGCCCGCCCCCTAGCAGCAGCGGCGGCGGCGGCTCGCCCAGCCCGTAGGCGCAGAGCTGCAGGAGGCCACCGCCGTAGAGGGCGGCGGCGGGCGGGGGCTGCGCGGCAGGTGGGTAGGGGAGCAGCGGGTAGGGGCCGGGCAGCAGGTGCGGGGGCGCGGGCGGCGCCGGCCAGAGGAGGCGGGCGTGCGGCGGCGGCGGCTGCTGCTGCGGGGCGGCGCGGGGCCCCGCCGGCCGCCGGAGGAGGCTCTCGATGGCGAAGGAGCTGGAGAACTTGGCGCCGCCGCTGCCCCCCGCCGCCGGCCCGCCGCCCACCGCCGCTGCTTTCTTGGCGGCGGCGCCCGGCGCGCAGTTGCAGGGCGAGGAGGCGCAGCAGCACCGCGGGGAACCGCCGGGGGACGCGGCGCCCGCTCCGGCCGCCTCCTGCGGCGGTGGCGGCGGTGGTGGGGCGGCGGCGGGGCGGGCGGGCTGCGGCGGCGGGGCGGCGCGGCTGAGGCGCTTGCGGCGGCGGCGGAAGACGCCGTCGGCGAAGGTGTACTCGCTGCTGGGGTTGAGCATCCAGTAGTTGTCCTTGCCCCAGGGCCGCGCCGGGTCGCGCAGCACCTTGACGAAGCAGTCGTTGAGGGAGAGGTTGTGGCGCACCGAGTTGCGCCAGCCGGTGTAGGCGCCGCGGAAGAAGGGGAAGCGGCTCATCAGGTAGTCGTTGATCTCGGCCAGGGTCAGGCGGCCGCCGGCCGAGTCGCGGATGGCCATGGCGATCAGCGCGATGTAGGAGTAGGGAGGCTTCGGCCGCCGCGTGTAGGGCTTCCCCTTGGCGCTCTCGGCCGGCGGCGGCGGCGGCTGCGGGGCGGGGGGCGGCGGCGGCGGGGGATGCCCCGGCCGCACGGCCCCGCCGCCCGGGCTGTTGGCGGCGCAGTCGCCGTCCGAGCCCAGCTCGCTCTCAGCCGGTGCCGGGGAGAGGGAGCCGCTGCCTTCCTGGTCGCTGCCGGCGCTCAGCTTGTCCTCGTAGTGCTGCGAGAACACCTCCAGCTTCATGGCGGCGGCGCCGGCGGCCCCCCCCGCACCCCGCGGCTCCGCTGGGCGGGCGCGACCCCCGCCCCTCGGCGCGGCCTCACGGGCGGCGGGGGGCGGTGAGACGACCCGGGGGGTTTCTGCCCCCGCGCCGGCTTGGACAGCTCCGCGGCGGCAGGCAGGGCGGGCAGAGCAGGGCAGCGGGGCTGCGCGCCCGCCTCGCCCGGCCGCCCCGGGGGTCGCTGGCAGAGGGATGGCCCCTTCCCCGCCGGCGGGCGCCGAGGACAGGCGGCGAGGAGGGGGGACGGGGCGCTTCCTCCGGCTTCCACCTCCTTCTCGCCCACCGGGGCGCTCGCTCTCTTTCCGCCCCCCTTTTTGTCCTTCTCGCTCTTTACTCTCGCTGCTCCATGGGGCCGGAGGGGCGAGGAGGCCCCCGCGGAGCCGATGCGAGCGGGCGGGCGGCTGCCGGAGCCGGGTCCTCTCCGCGTCCCCCCGAGCCCGGTCCTCCTCGGGGGCGCTGCCGATGTTACCGTCCGGCGTTCCCCGGGCGTGGGGAGAAGCTCTCGAGGGACGTCGGGGTTACTCCGCTTTCTCCGGCTTCGGCCCCCGTCAGTGCCGGGACGCCGGGCTGGCTCCTCGCTGCGGCACGGGCAGCAGCCGGGTTATTAGGGTTATTAGTGTTATTGTCATTATCTCTCTCTTCCCCTGTGGTTCTGTGTCTCTCCACCACTTTCAGACCAGCCCATTATAACGCCGGCGAGAGGCGGAGCCAGGACAAAGATCTGAAAGGGTGGTGGGTGGAGAAGCAAGGTAGCAAAGGTGGGTACGCGCTAATAAGCCGTATCAGAGCCGTAATTAGCTGAGATGACAGCGAGGTCTTGTTGGAAAGTTATTTTACTAAACTTGTTTGTATTTTCTCCTGCCAGGTCCCTCCCCTTCCCGGGTATTTCGAATGAAGCCGCAGTTCGGCGAGACTTCGCAGAGCCGGGCCCGCCTCCCAGGTGTAAAATGCAGAATGACTTATAGGTGGCAGAGCAGAACCTGTTACATGCAGTGATTTGTTTTAATAGCGCCGTATATAGCAACAAGTTGTAGTGTGACAGCTCAACAACCTGTTGGAAAATAATACACGGCTTCCCAGTTGTGAATTCCTAATGATTTATGTAGGCTGACAAAGTTGCTTCAGTCCTGGCCCCTCTTTCCTTCTGTCATAATCACACCCGGTGCAGGGGTAAAATGGGAGCAGGTACGCAATGCAGTGGGCTTTTGCTATGAGAGAATTAGTCAAAACCTTAACCTTAGTTTTAAGTGTGTTAATGCATATAGAGTAACATTGTTTGATCTCTTCCGGATGGTGCGTTTGTAACGTCTCTGTTATAACTGTTGGTCTCCAATAAAATCTTTTATTGTGAGGTTTGTTTTTTTTTTTAAAATAGTGACTTTGCTTTAACTTTTCTTACACATTGTGGATCTATAAATTTTCTGTAAAACCTGTGACAGTATTCTGTAATTTTAGCTGGACACCTTTCTAGAGAAATTAGTTGTGATTTTGGGGTTTGTTTTTAGGTTTAAGTTGTAAGGGTCTTACCCTCCTTCATAGGTTTTGCCTCCTTCAACAGTATGCTCTCTTCAATGAAGAGAGCTATACGGCAGTAGCTTCTCTGAAAACGCCCTATTCAATCCTATCCTGCTTGCGGTTCAAAGTCAATTGCAAAACGCCATTTGACTTCATATGGCAATAGCACTAGTGTCTGCAAAACAATAACAAAACAAAAACATCAGCAGAAATCTAGTGTGGTGCTTGCATTTTATTTCTCATACATACATTTTGAATTTTGTGTCCTGGAGTAAGAGTTGGATTGCTCCATATTTTCTAAAAGCAGTCTTTCTAAATCGGACCTTATTTTAGAATAAATCCTTAATGCAGAGTCACTCCGCTTAAGAGCTGTTGTGATCTGGCTGTTAAGGAGTGTGGAGAGGAACATGAGAAAAGGCAAGTTTAAAAGACACACAGAAAAAACACCACTATTTTCTGTCTCAGTGTCTCTTGAATAGAACATATGTTCCCCCCCACACCTGCATTTTGTTTCAAAGCTTTGCCATTTCTTCAGTCTGCTTGAGTCTTAAATAGTAAATACTGAACAACGAGAGGTTCTTCTGTCTTCCTGGTTGTACTCTTGCTAACTTTAATAATACCAGGCTTGACGTTCTCACTAAAGCTGTACCAGTTCAGAAAAGCTGGCAATTCAGAAAGACAAAAATAAGAGGAGGGAGACCTCTCTTGGTTCCTTGTTGTTGTTGTCTCCATGTAATGTAAACTGAGATCTTTCACTAAAGCGTTGCATTAGCTGTAGGTGCCAATGTTTGTGTTTCAGGGTATGGGAAAAAGCTATCATTCCTTCCAAAACTTGTATTTTCTAAGATGATGCCAATGGCGAGGGTAGGTTTTTTCCTCTTCCTGCTTTTGTTGTAAATAGCAGTGAAGTAGCGATGATTTGCTAGCTTACCTTTGATGTTTATTTTATTACCGTTCCACTATTTGTGTGGAAAATGTACACATTGTCTCTTATCTTTATTCAAAGAACTTAAAAAGTCATTCAAATGCTGTAGGTAAACACGTCAGACATAACAGAAGCTTTTTCACAGCCATACTTCAAGACTAGGAGTGGATGGCAAAGCTGGTTTTGCAAGATTTAAGAGGGGACAGAAGCTTGTGCTCAAAATAATACAATTACAAAGATAGCTATTAACGGCTGGGAGCAGGGAGCCCTTCTGAGATCAGCGCTGGTTCTTGTCGCGGCTCAAGGCCCCTTCGCTGCCTCTGAGCGAGTGCCTGTTGTAACCTGGCCCTTGAAATCTGTGGTGGCTCTTACCTGAGAAAACATATGAAGGTGCTTGTGTCAAGAACTGTGCATGGTTTAAATAGAGCCTGCCTGGCCCAAGTGAGAGCGGCGTCAAGCCCGTTGCTATTGCTGCTCATGAAACAGCAAGCGAAGTTGTAAGAAGTGGCGAAATAGTCCAACTACTCCGGTCTCTCACCACTGAGAGTATATGTAACCTCAAGTCTTTTCCTGCTATAGTTTTTTAAAAGGCACAGTATCGCCTTCAGGTTTATAAAGATTAACACAATCATCGGAAAAACTGATTCTGTTAAGTAAACTTCACATCAAAAGCGCTTTGATGTGCTGTATTATAGCAAAGCCAAACACTCCACCCCCATCACCCCAAGAAAAACCTCCAAAAACCTCTAGTAAAGCAATGTAAAAAAAATCAAATTCTTTGTTCTAAAATGAAATGTCTCTTCCTCTTTAGAGCAGCAGAGCAGGACTTTTTTTGATGTATGACCCCCTCTTTTCCTACCCAAAACAGTCCCTAGTCAAAGACAAAGGGGAGAAATGTAAATGATTGCTTGAAAATCACACGCTCAACTTTACTTCCCATTTTCTGGAGTATTTGACTCATTTAATTCAGAAATAGTGGATATTTGGAGGTAGGACAGTGTAGTCCTTTGCAGTTTGCTCAAGCTATGGGTTCTAAAAATATTCCTTACTAAATGTAGGAAAATGCTGGTGGTTGCGGGTATATTTTTGGTTGATCCAGTTGTGCTGTCTCCATGGTATTTTAAACCATAATTTGGTTTTACACTTCAGCTGCATCGTGCAAAGGTGTGTCACACTGTGGTCTTGCTTTTAATTTTTTTTTTTTTAAATCTTTTTTTTCACCCAATCCTTTCTTACCATCTTGCCTGCCTTCTGTCCCTCCAGACTGCTAACTACATTAGAGAGAGCTCCAGATAAGATCATATAAGTGCAACTGGTCAATAAAGATCTCTCTGTGGTGACTGGGAAAGTCCTATAGTTAGTGGTAGGCAAGCTTATTTGTACATCTGAGATGTCCGGCACACCAGCTGGACAAAGTGCTTCATCATCTCTTCTCCTCCTCCTGTAGCAAGCTGCAGGAGTGCGCTGCCTTGCCAGGAATGATGAAATTGGACAATGCAATAGACTACGCGAGCAACAATAGACCAGTTCAAAGAGTTCTCTTTGGATGGGCTGCTCACAGCAGGAGACGTGCCTAGCATGCATAAATGAACTGCAGAGTCTGTGAAGGTTGACTAATTGCACTATGTGTATTTTTATACTTGAAGGAAATCCAGCTAGAGACCGAGCTGGAGAAAGGAGGTTAGTGGAAATTCATTTAGACCATGAGAGGAAGAGTTTGATCACTGAAGCAGAATGCATGTCTGCGTGAATTCCCACATTGGGAACTCTGCGGATTTGCACTTTTTCACAAGGACAGCCATTCCCCGTGGGCAGAGATCTTCCATATTTTTGGCAGGTTCTAAGAGCTGAATTTACTGTGGGGACTTCCATTTCCACTTTGTTTCACACAGTCTTTATTTTCTTGGGAGCTGTTGCTCAGAATGGAAATTTCCCATGCTGAAAGCTTCGCATTACTTCCTCCCTGTGCCCACTTCATGTCCCATAAAAAAGTCTATATTTAAGCAAATTTCTCTTGCCTACCGTATCATGACAGAGTGGGCCGGGACAGATTTTCACCTGTGAAGATGACAGTATTATTGCCATCATTACTAATGCTTAGTAGCAGAGAAGAAATTCCTGGTTCCTACACTGTCCTTTCCACTCAGAGATCGCAGAGCTCTCACATTTTACAGGCAAGGAGGAGTGAAGGGGAGTCCTGCTGAAAATCGTTCGGCAAGTTGGTTGCAACCCTGTCTGTAGAACTGAGCTCTCAGAGTCCTTATCCTGTGCTGCGTCCACTGAGGTATCCACCATGAGGCCTCATCAGAAGGGTTGTGCCATTTAGCGAGGAGCTGTCAAAATGGAGATTGCTCTGTCTTGAGACTCAGATAATTTATAGCTAATTCTCTCTTTTTACTAGAGCCTCAGGGGCTTGAATGGGGCTCCACACTGGCATAAGATGCACTTCTCTGGAATATATTGCAGGTCTGCAGTCTGAGAAAGTACAGGACATAAAAGAGTGCAGGGTGAGGAGTGAGGTTAAGTCAACACAGTATTTACAACATATTTTGTGATGACTTAATATAGTAACTGTCCCCATAGGCTTTTCTCATAGTTGATTACCTGGTTTCGTGTAACTGCACCAAGAGAGAGAAAATCCAAATGGTGATGGACTTACGGGTTTGTGGATCTCTTCAAGATTATTCTTACAGTAAGAATGAAACTGGTGTTGGAAGGCAGCACAGGTATTGATAAGTCTGGATGTAATTGTCAGGACAGAATTGCTTGCTGAGACACAGGCTCCACCACAATTAGAAGCTATGTTGTGTTATGTTTGTTATGAAGTTATGATGCAGAAGCCATTTGGTGAAATTCTGTGGCTCTCTGCCAGGAATAGTGAATGTTTCTTGCTACTGGTGCCAAACAAACTTAAAAAGAAACCATCATAGCTTGTTATTGCTGGTGCCAGACCAAATATCTGTTGGCGCCAAACTTGGTATTGATGCCAGAGGCTTGCTATCACTGGCCCATGATATGAGAAAACACCGGCTGAGCTGTTACAATAGCCTCTTATTGCCTTTAAGTCCATGCATTGGTGGAGCAGAGCGAACAACATGGTGAAAGAAGTACAGCAAAATTAACCGAAAACTGAAGGGCTTTGAATGTGTGATGGAAAGTCATTGAACTTTGCTAGCCCTTCCTGGAATACACCTAAGCCAACTCAGAAACACATATATTGTACATGGGTAAACAAGGGACTAGAGATATGAAGGATATGTTGCCATTCAACTAAGTTAAAGTACTATTTATAGCACTGCGGATTAACAAATGAATCACCTTGCCAATAATATTCCAGTTGAACAGCAGTAAGTATTCAACATTCTTACTTCTGGGTTGGGTGGTTTTTTGTCTTTTTTTTTTAAGTTTGTTTGGGTTTTGTTGTTTCTTTCTTTGAAAAAGCTATTTCTGGATGGAATCCTATGACTTACATAAGAATTAGCCAAACATGTAAATAAATAAGGGTGCAAAAAACTTCTTGATTTTTTTTTTCTTTTTTCACCAAGACCAAGTCAACTGCATTATAATGGAGCTATTTGGAAGCAGGCTGCTGATGGCCAGGCCTTCCTGTGATAGGCAGGATTCAGCAGAAATTCCCCCCAAATTGCGTCTCTCTTGCGCACGTTCTGTCCTCCATTTGCTGTTTTCCATTTTCCTTCTCTGCTTCAAGATCTGAACTGTCATCCGTTGAGCCGTTTTGATCTAATCCTCCCACTGCCTGGACAGCTCCAGAACAACATTGGTACCTTTGAAATTCTGGTCCATGCTGCTGCTTGCTTACACCTGGGACAGGCAGCATAGTTACACCGAGGGTACAGCTATTACAGTACCTCAGGGTGGTGGGGGACGGAGTGGGGGGTTATAACCTCCAAACCCTGCTCTGGAAATCAGGTGTGTTTTCACCATTTTTCAGGCAGCAGAGAAATGTGGTAAAAGCTTGAGGAGCTGGTTCTTAGCTGCTGCAAACCTGACAAAATCGTTAGTTTTGTTAAACTGCATGGGTTGAGTATCTGATCTCCAGTTCCTAGGTGAGTTCTTGAGGGATTAGCTGAGTTTCAGTCTCGAAGGTGCGAACAAACATGCTGTGGCCTCACACTCATGAAGCTTCTTCCCTAAAGATGCCACAGTGCTTTGTGCAGAGGGTGTTGCTATTTCTGTTCTGTAAGTAAAGGTTCACAGGTTTTAAATGTCTTGGCCAAACTTAGGCGATTTAAGCTGGGAATAGGACATAGGTTTCTTAATTCCTCAACAACTGCTCTACCTACTAACCCCGTTGTTTCCCTGAACCTTTACATATACTTGAGCAGATTAATAATTAACCTCCAAGTGGGGCACTTTGAAGCAAATGTAAAATGAAACCAAACACTTGTCTTGGTTTTTAGTCATACCAGATTTGCAAGTAGGGTGTGTTTAAATGATGCAGGTAGATAAAGTCTTGTTAATTTAGATTAGAGTAAAAGTCAGTGCCTTATCAAAGCAAGTGACTAATTAGGAAAACTATTACCTTTTGGAAAAGAAACAGTCAAACTATCACTCAAAATTATTTTAACTAATTGAACAGTACTAGTATTTATGCTGAATAAAGGCTCGTGCAGCTGTTGGGGAAAGGAGGACTGAGAGCTTTTCCTGGGAATTACCAGTGTTCTTTTTTTTTTTTTTTTTGTTAATTTTGCTTTTAGAAACTTAACAGTACTTGTCATCGGTGTGTAAACATGTGGAAGGGAGGAGAGTCCTGTGAGTCACCAGGGAGCCAAACTTAGAGAATTTAAGTGGAGAGCTGCAGCATTCGTATTAAATATGCAGCCTTCAGTCTCTTCCCCTTACCAAGCCAACAGGACAGCAAAGTGCTTGTGAATGGTTTGAAATGATCCAGTGAATCTCAGGTTTGTAATAACTATGATCGGGCATTTGAGAACCTGCAAGGGTGGAAACACTAGGGCAAATACATGGTGTGAAAAGAAAGATTACGATCAGACTGTATTTATGTTCAGACAGATACATGCAATTGTGAAGAATCATTAAATAACTGTTAACCACACCTGCACAGAGCCTCTGGCAATGCTGGCTTATACAGAATCTCAAGAACTGCCATGTGCCTTACATCATACCTTTGCAAGGAAAGAAAAGTCCTGGGTGTTAGCCCAAGACTGGTAGGTAAAACGTAGTCCACAGAATTGAGCCAGTTTAATGTCTGTTAGTGATTTTCTGATGTGTCACCCAGTACCTTCTCCCCTGTAAATCTGTCAGTAGTCCTGGTTTGTTTGGTTAAGACCAGGTCTTACTAAACATCTCCAAATCTGCTTCAATGCAATGGCCACTACTTACCTATAAGTCAGTCAGGACCGTGAGGGGGGAGTAAGTATACGTGCACAGGGGGAGTCTAGCACAAACAGTATCTTGACTTCTCTGAAGCTTGTAATTGCTGCTGTGACACACAGCTGCTTGTCTGGGTTTCTTTTTACATGGATCATTTTCCCTTTTAAAAGCATTGGGGGTTTTTGATGTTTTTTGTGGTGGAAATGACATTACAGAACATTTTTAGTTTTACTGTAAAAAAAAAAAAAAAGGAAGCCTATGGGGAAGGGAAGCAAGCAGAGGAAAAGGAAAAGAGGACTGGAGTAAAGCTGAGATGAAGAGATGGAGATGTGGAGAGAGTTGGAGATAGCTCCAACTGAGACCACATGGCAAAGCAGTTCTACTCAGACTGTAGAAAATTTCCAAGATGCCCAAAGATCTCAGATTTGGCTGCTTCTGCTGGTGGAATTTTTTGGACTGCTCACCTCTACAGCTTTCCTCAGGCTAGGGAGTTCTCTGGGTTTTCATTTCCCATGGTGCGTTTGGAAGCAATAGTCTTTCATCTGCATTTTCTCTGTTCGAGTGTACTTTTCCTGTCTTTCATGGCTAGGGGTGATTGAGGAGTTTGGGGTTTTTTATTGAATAAAAAGTATAAAAAATGCAAAAGTGGAGGTTGAACAGCAGTGTGTAATTCCTGAAAGGGGCTGCTATGCATCTGTTTGTTATCTCTTTCCAGTTGCAATTTCTGTACAAAATATTTTTTTTTTGTTTTTTCCCCCTAATGAAAATCTCCAGCAACTGTGAAGAATGGGAGACTGTGAACCAGAAACTGAGTATGACTGATGCACAGAGGGGTTTTCCAGAAGGTAGAATAATATTTCAAAAACTTGCAGACTTCAGTATTCATTTCAGAGGAGCATAAGCCCCAGCACTTGCCATTGATAGATCAGACTATGGAGATATTTACTTATCACTTATGAGAGTCCTTATTCATAATTTAATTTATTTATGCCATAGGGGTTTGGAAGACAGTCCATTTTTACTTTCGCCAGTTGAGATGGAGTCAATGCCAAGAAACTTAGCAAAACCCAACATATATTAAAACTTTTGAGAGTTATCAAAGGAAAAATGCTCTCCCACCGTGCTACTTTAAATACCCATCAACTCTCTGTAAGTAAATCTTGGTGACTTGGACAGACTTTATTTTGAAGGCAGGATATGAAGTAGTACACCCTGTACCCTCTTACTCCCACTTTGGCCTTTAAATGTGTTACCGTTAAAGGTTGGCCCCTTGACGAAGTTGGGTGGAGTTGAGTGCAGAGGCAAACTGAATAGGTGGGGCTTTCACTCCAGTGGGCCTGAAGTCAAACCTTCAAAACTTTGGCCAGACTCATGACTATTCACAGTTGAGACTTTAATTAAATGGTGTTGGATATGAGAGTTAAATGTGGAAACTGTATTCTATTATACTAGCTCATGTTGCCGAAAGAAATAGAGGTATGCTTCTTGATGGAAGAGACAGAGCTAAGTAAATAATTCGCAACAAATAATTAATCTAAATGTTTCTAAATGATTCTTACAGAATCTGATTATGGTTGAGAAAGATCCCTATTTATTAATGCTATGGGACTCCCTTTCACAAGGGGAAAGTTTATTTATATAAGATTAATGGGTTGAGGTATAGACTTGCAAGTTCTTCCTGAGTCATCAGACCCAGAAAACATGTATTTTCTATTAAGGTTAGTACAATCTTCCAAGCGAAAGCATTTATGAGTGTACTTTAACTGATGGCTGTATGATGACTGACATTCCAAAACGTCTTCTGCAAACACCTACGCTGGCATACTTTTATACATAGGAGTAATCCTAATTAATTTGAGAAAATTACTCTTGTGCATGAATGTATTAATTAGTATTTGAAACATCATGGTCTTCGTATGGTGAGTCTTGCAGATACAATCTTGATCTTAGACTTAAAGATGCCCACAGTGTCCCATCCGGTCTTTATGGCTATCTCAGCACTAGTAAATAAACGAGGCCAGCACACAGTCTTTGCCCCGGAGGACTCACGTCCACATGGCTAAATTCTCTTCCTCCCAAAGAAGTGGCCCCATCTGTACTGCCTAGAGGGGATGGTCCTTCGTCCATGCCATCTCCTGAACCATGCCTCTGCGTTGTGTGAGAACGTACTAGGTGACAGGGGAAAGCCCATGTCAGGGAGCTTGTTGCTCGTTAAACAGTGTGGATAATCACATGCCAGCTCTTGAGTCCTTTTAGTTTGCAAGTGCAGGATGTAGCTTACATGAATATTTGTGTTCATTTCACATCTTGAAGTTTTGATACTGTGTTATTGTTCTCATCTGTTCTGTACAGGAAACGGTAGTGCTGCTGTTCTCTTCAGCAGTGTACTTTTGGGGATGTGTTGGCAGGGTTTCTGTTCCAGTGATGCTGAAGGGTTTTGCCCAAGAACATTGCAGGGAAAGCGTCTTTCTCAGTGTGTTGTGAGTCTTCCCTTCCAGAGGTAAGATCTGATGACAGCTTGAGTAATTTTGGTTTTATAAACACCATTTCAGTCCATCACAAGAAAAATATTGGCGAGGGTATTAAATGATTGGAAAGGTATAGCACTAAGGAGAGTGGCTTTATTTTAAACAGAGGAGAAGGTAGAGAAATTCATAGGCAAGAAGAAAATGAAACCTATGAACCGAAGACATAATAGTAAGTTTGAACTGAGAATTTGTATCTAACAATTTCTAAATACGTAGATTCTGCTTTGCAGGTAGTGAGTACTCAGAGCTGCTGCCTGAAATTCTAAATGCCTGCAGGTGTGGTCACACCAGAGAATTGTCCTTGTCTTATCCCAAAGCAGGTGCCTGTAGTACATGATGAGATTTGCACCTTGCAGCGCTCATTTCTGTCAGCTGAAAGGAAGCTTAAGGCTTCCCAGGTGATCACCTGGGATGTATTACAGAGCTCTAGAAGTATTTAAGGTGAATTCCAGCCTGCCTATCTTTTCCTAGGAAGCACCTAAAATGGAGGTACCTCAGTTTTTAGATGGTCAAGATAATTTGCTTAGTGGAGTTTATGTATATAAGATAATCAACTGTGAAAGAAAATCTACTTTAATCACTAATTGAACTTCATCTTGAAGTTAAGATATGATTGAACAGTAGTAGACTAGACTGGAACACTGTGTAAGGTGAGAGGGATTGCCCCTCAAAAACTTATTTGCTGCTTAAAAGTCACACGCTGTGTTCCACCTTGATCGCTGCAGTTATTCTCTTCCTTTGCCTGGCTACCACTTGCTTATCATTCCTTCTGATATGACTCATGCAGAAGGACAAGTCAAATTAGACTGTTTTGTAAGTCTGTCCATGAAATGCCAGAACATCGGTGCTTGCTCCAGGAAAAGGTGAGCTAATGTATGTTTTTATGTGCCCTGATGGTTGCTGTGCTTAATCAATAGTAAAAAGGATGTCTTTATTGACACTGAGAGCTTTCCAAAAATGTTATTTCCACTGTTAGTGATATGTTGCTTAATAGAGCTAGCTTCAGCTTGCCACACTGATTTTTGCATTGTTTGCGTTGTATTGGTTGGTTACCTCTTCTGTTAACTTTCCATGTACAATTTAATTAGGTTGTGAATAATAGGATATGTTATCAGATGGTATGGATTTATTAACATCAGTGAAGTGTTGTGTGATGAACTAGCAAAAGATTTGGACAATAATTTATACATTTTTTTGTATTTAACTGTCTCTGTGCATTTTGGATGAAGATAACTGCCAGCACATGTGATTGCAACTCTCTTGCCAAAAGAGGTGTGTCTGTTTATGCCAGCGAGTTGCTTGACTGTTGATATAAATATAATAGCATGGTAATTACTGGTTATAGATACAATAAAGATCAAACTATTTTCTATACAGAATGCTTTTATTGTCCTGGAAGCATATCTCTTGTCTCTTCGTGTGAAGAATAGTAACCAAGAGCATGACATTTCAGAGTTGGAAACTAGAGTAAAAACACCATAATGCTTTATTTCTGCACGTAATTTGGATTTATTAGTTACCTACGAGCTCCGAACAGTGTTCTCAGGTGTCCTATTGTACAAATGAAACGTGACTTATTTTGGCCAAAAAGTAACAAAGACAAGAACGCCTTTATAATGCCTGTAGTGCTTATGCTTGCTAGTTGTGTAAGAAAAATGGTATGGCTTCTCTTTTCTGATTAGATAATTTATGGAATAAATTAATCTAATGCATATGTGAATAATAGGGGAAATGGTAAATATGCCAACCATATGTAGCTTTAAAATAGTTTTGCTCATGTATCTGACAACTGATGTAAGTCTAGTCTGATCTCTTAACAAAGCAAATAAAACTTACCTATCAATAGAACTCAAACTGTTCACAAATGTGTTCAGATGGAAGTTGGCTTTTAATAGCAAATGGTAATCCCGTGTTTTCCTACTCCATTTGGTTCATACTTCTCCACTGAAAGGTATATGCAGTATGACACATCATGTTGTGACTCCCCAGCAAAATGTTGCAATACATATTGGTCAAAGTATGTAGTATTTCAGAGCTATGCATAATTTATGATTGCAACAGTCTCAAATAGGATACAAGCAATGGGAGCACATAAAATGTGCTCAGTGTTTCCATCTCATTCATAATTTTGACTCAGCAGTTCCAGCTGATTATTACTAGTTTCTCCAACAAGCCTGGATTGACTAAGTGAATTCACTTTAACGTACTCAAGTGGTTTCATTAACCTTGGCCTATGCAAAAGTGACTTTCTAAATTGGATTCACTGCACTAATCTTGGTGCCTGTGCTATTGTGTATTGCATCGAACAACAAAATAAGCAAGAAACAAAGTGGTAAAAAATATTATTTAAACTGGAAGTGAGGCCGAATTCATTAAAAAAAGAATATGCACCGTGCTCATTATAGGATTTGCTAATGCTCACAAGTTCTTCCAGCTAAATTTAATGTATGCAAATGATTATTTATGAGCAGTTATTATCAACAATGCTAATAACTTCTATACTAGTAATAATAGTGATCTGGACTAATTAACTGTTTCGAATTGAATTTTGTAATATTTGCAAGTTTTCTTAGTTTTATGGGAACTAAACAAAATCAGGCCCATTGGCTAACACAAAACCGTGTTTCGCAGAATACAATTCTGGGTTTGGAGACAACATTTGAACCAGAATAAAGAGGTGGCTGAGAAAGGTTCTGCTTGTGCCAACAAAATGGATAGAGGAATAAAGTCAACATAAATGCATTCAGCATGTTTTTTCTGTTTATGTGAAACCAATACATTCTGGTAAAGTGCAGAAGGTTCACTTGAGAGTTTTGTACTGGAAATTCTGTATTTTGATGGTTTTGGGGTATTCTGTTCTTGTGTTGATTCTTTTCTGGTTAGAAAGAAAAACCTTTTATGATCTACAGGCAAGATTTTTTTTTTATTCCTTCCTGGCTGGGGTTGGGGGGGGGGGTGGGCAGAAGAGAAATCTTGACCTGACTATAAACAGAAGGCAAGTTCATGGGAGCACAGAAAAGGGGAACTCCGAACTTTTACAACAATCTATTCAATATGGTTTAATGATGGGAATATTGTGTATCCGTCTGCAGGTTCCATGGGACCTTGTTCTGTCTGTTTGGGCAGTGAGGTACCATGCACATGAGCCCTGTGTAAGACATAAAAATAAGTGTGAATGATAGCAATGCAGATAGTATTGCTTCTTATAAATAATAATTAATGCTAATTGATGTTGACTCTGTATGTTGTGGCTTGGATGAAACTCTGGCAGGAATTGGCAGACATGCTGATATGAAATCTCCACCCACAAAGATCTGCTGAAAGAGCAGTATCTGCTGTAAGGGGATCTGCCCTTGTAAGTGCAAAGAATACAAAGTTTTCCTAATTACTTTCTTTTTTTACAGAGAAATCAGGCTTACAGCTTTAGAGTTTGCCTGTCTGCATGCATGGGTCCCTAGGATCTGCAGATGTGGAACAAATGCAAGATCAGATCATGTTCCTTATGCAAGCTTATAAATAGTGTTTCATGCTAACTGAAAATAGCACAGGTAATACAGTGTTCTATAATACCTGCCCCTTCACATATGAACGTGTAGATGCCGACGCATTTGTTCCAGACGGGTGATGCCCTTTCCTAAATGGGGCGGAGGAGCAGCTGAGCCGTGCTGCTGTGGCCGTACCACAAGATGCAGGAATGCATGCTACACAAACTGGTGCTGATAGGGAGGCTGACGCCTCCTCACTAGTCCTTGGTAAATCTGTATCTGCATATGTGTCTGCACATATGCATGCTATTTTTCCTCTGCCGCTTCCCTCCCACTCCCAGCTGCCTTCCTTTCCACACTGTCCTCGAGCCAGGAGGTCAGTGCTACCACTTCTTTTTTGCCAGTCATGCTTTTCTTTCTACATTTTCTCCTCTAGTTGTTACTTCCCCCCTTTCGAGTGGAGAGGCAGCAAGAGCAATTTGGCTGATTTAATGTTTTTTCTGGGAAGGAAAGGATAAGACTTAGAAAAATAGGATGCTGACTTTTACCTCCAGGCAAAATGTGTAGGGGGGGGCATTCTTTTTCTTGAGGGAGGAGATTTTTATTACTAGGGAGGGAATTTCCCCTAACAGAGCAGTTTTACCTGCATTCCCCTGAGACACAGGAGTCAGGAGCCTGTGCGCTGCTGCTATTATGGAGGATATGGGGCTGAATGACCAGTTGCCATCACAAAATAATCCAGCTTCCCAGAGGGAGAGAAAGGGTTGTGTGTGACCAAGAAGAAAAAGGAGAAGAGGAAGTGCCTGGTTGTTCCTGGCTTGACGGAAGAGTTGTGGGGTCCCTGATCACTGTGTGACCAGCAAACACCCTTGTCAAGAGCTGTAGACCAGGCCATTTACTAGAGCAGCTCCATGACTCCGTCAGCTGCCTCGCAGCGGGTATATGCTAGAGAAAAACTGGGCCTGGGGAGCTGTGTTAGCTGGCATTTCAAAGGTAAGATATTCTGCTTTCTTGTTTGTTCGCCTTCCACTGGGGGATCAGTTATATGTTGAGATGACTTGGCTCGATACACACGTCCTCAGCAAATATGTTGATTCAACATTTAGAGGATCATGTTTCTTTGTGGTGCAGAGTTATTTATTACAATATTTGTGGTAGGCTGATGACACTCTTGTGATGATCAGAAAGAATAAGTTGTGCATTTTTTTAAGACTGTGTTAAACCAGTTCTGTCAAAATAGAGCTAATAAATACCAGTAATTGTTTAGACAGTTGAGAAGGAATAATTCCCCACAATTTTTGAAAACATTGTAGGCAATGATTTGGCTGAATGTGTATGAAGACCTTTACTCACCTCTACATTTCTGAAGCTGAGTGTAGAGTAGTGCACTTGTTTTGTGCGAGTCTGGAATCTGAAAAACTAGAATTTTTCCATGAACATGCTGAAGAATATCTGTGTAAAATAGGCTAAATTTAAATGTTCAGATTTCATCTGCTAAACGGCTTTGGCGGGAGTGAAACACCAGGAAAGCAAATATAGACTACACCTCTCTTCTTAAACTGAGGAAGCTGGTAGGAAGGTGGGCAGGGACCAGGGAGATGGCACAGGTTCTGCCAGTTTAGTGGAGATCTTCACAGGCCAGCCTGGGACTGATATTACTTAACACTTGCATTAATGTCTTGGGTGTAGAAGGTTGGAACAGGCTGATGAAATTCTCTGCTGACATAAGGTGAGGAGGCATTGTCAATGTAGAGATCATGTCCAGTTCTTCCCATACAAGGAGTGTGAGGGCAGGAATGATGAAAACAGACTAAAAGTTTAATAGCTGAGGGCTTCTGCCTTTACTGAAAATTACTAGTCCCTACAAGCCAATACAGCATGAATCACAGAATGGTTTGGGTTGGAAGGGACCTCAAAGATCATCTAGTTCCAACCCCCCTGCTATGGGCAGGGACACCCTCCACTAGACCACGTTGCCCAAAGCCCCATCCAACCTGGCCTTCAACACTTCCAGGGATGGGGCATCCACAGCTTCTCTGGGCAACCTGTTCCAGTACCTCACCACCCTCACAGTAAAGAATTTCTTTCTAACATCTAATCTAAATCGACCCTCCTTCAGCTCAAACCCATTACCCCTTGTCCTGTCACCACACCCCCTGATAAACAGTCCCTCACCATCTTTCCTGTAGGCCCCTTCAGGTACTGGTAAGCTGCAATTAGATCTCCCCTGAGCCTTCTCTTCTCCAGGCTGAACAACCCCAACTCTCTCAGCCTGTCCTCATAGGAGAGGTGCTCCAGCCCTCTGATCAGCTTCATGGCCCTCCTCTGGACTCTCTCCAACAGCTCCATGTCTCTCCTGTGCTGGGGCCCCCAGAGCTGGACGTAGTACTCCAGGTGGGGTCTCACAAGAGCGGAGTAGAGGGGCAGGATCACCTCCCTTGACCTGCTGGTCACAAGAGGTGGGAAATAACTTGGTGGAGAAAGAGATGGATATGCTAATTAGCTGCAGAATAACTGTGAGCTTCTGGTGTAATCTGGGAAAAGCTAAGTGGAAACAGACTGGTCATTAATGGATTAGGTTTGTAATTAGGAGGTTACTAAAAATGAGATTCTGTAATAACCTCTCAGATGGAGCAGGAAGAGCAGCAAACCTAACTGGAGCTTCATGAACCGATGAACAGGGCCTCTTGATGCAAGAGCTAACAGTATCAGGGGATAGTCTAATGACACAAGGCTAACTCAGACTTTATTCCAATGAAAGAGGAGTGTGTGGTTTATTTAGCTATACAGTGCATATAGAAAGGGAAATTGTTGTAGGCATTGCTGATTAAAATTCTAAAAATCCAATAAATAAATTTAATATTGAATGATGATATCCATTTTATTCCTCTTAATTTTCATTAATTTCTCCATGTATGACATATTCTAGACTTTATGGAACTCATTATCTGTCATTGGTCTTGTGTCAACAAGCAGTGAAGATCAGACTGTCTGCCATTAGTGACAGTTGGCTTAATTTAGTAATAGTACTTAGCAGTTATGTAGTGCTTTAAATTTTCAAATCCTTGTTCAAATATTAGCTAATTAGTCATCACACCAATTGTTTTAAATATTATCAGGCCTTCTATAGAGATGGGTAAATATCTGTTGTTATCCATATTTCAGAGACAAGGAAATTGAGACACAGATAGGCAAGTTACATCTCTCTCTATATAGGTATTTCCAAGGCACCTACCATTTCGAGGTCTAACAAGTTGATCGAGGTCTGACAAGCTGATTCAGCGTCCACTGAAGGCAATGGAAATAATTCAAGCGACTTCAAAGGGTCCCCTTGCTGTCTAATTGGATTACCCTGCAAAGGCCAGCTTCCTAATATTACCTGGCTTGTATAGTGCACTTTGATATCAGCTGATGAAAAGCACATCTGCCTGGCAGTCAGCACCCTTAGTGTTGCTGTAAGGGACAAACAGAAGGACTCAGAAATGATGAGGTTTGCTCAGTCACCCAGTGAGCGAGTCCCAGAGGTGAGACTCTGGGATTCTTGAGGCTGAGATGAGTGCTTGGTTTTCTAGAAAAGTTATCTAAGAGCTTGAAAATATTGATAAACTAATGATGAGATTTTCAGAAGTTCCTAGGTAAGCATCACTTCTTGATTTTGGAAGGACTAACCAGGTATTTTGACAGTCCCAACATATATTTCTTAGTCTGTTCAGGCATCCACATGACTTCTAAAACCTAGCTCTACACTTCAGTGGTATGTGGGACTTAAAACTTGGATAGGAAAACATCAATGGAAAATTGTCTGAAAATTCTAAGACAGCAATGTGTTTTTTGTGTTGCTTCTTAAAACCTGAAGGTCTGCGAAGAAAAAAAGAAAAGAAATCTTAGCCTCAAGTGTAATGCTGAAGGATCCTAGAAATCCTTTATCTATGAAGTGGCAGGCAGCTTTGTAGTGTCAACTAAATGTGACATACCTAATCAGATTGACCAGTTATGTGCAGTCTTGTGGTTCAGCTGTGTTCCTTGAAAGATGGAAATAACTCTTCACAGATTCAAGAGTGTGTTGTCATGTATATTAATTCAAAGTTTTCATTCCTTGAGCATTTACTGTGCTTTGCATAAGAACTGTCTGTTTCTACAACTGTTCCTGCCCTTAAACTTGTTGGGATTTGTGACAGATAGCATAAAACAAGTGAAAGAGCATATGGAAAACAGGCTTTTATCAAAATGTATCAATGAATAATCAGGGTTTCATTTCTTCTTTTAATGTTAATGTTTGCTTGACCCTGTTAGTCAATAGTGCAGCATTCCCCAGGATTTGAAAGATGAACTTAGATATGGGAAAGCAGCACAGATAGCATTTTGCTCCCTGTCCTGCCACAGGCTGCTAAATACATGTTAAATACAGCCAGGGATATTGTTGTGCTTGGGAAATATCACAGTAACAAGAACATACAGAACAATCTTCTCTTTGGGTCAAAGCCCTGTACTACGCTCACAAATAAAGCTTTTTGTGCTTGTTACGCCTTACTCAGCAGTCATGAAATGACAGACGTTGTAAGGCAGACCCCTCCTTAGGCTTATGTCTGTAAAGAAAAAATGATGAGAGAGATATGTGTTCCTCCACATGCTTCAAGATGTCAGATGTTACTGGGGCATTGCAGTCAAACCAGTGTGTGTGTGCAGCAGAGCAAAGAGGTGAAATGAGCTGGGGAGATGAAGGCTGCTGAACCGAACTCCTTCTTTCTGGTGGCGTGTTAGTGGCACATGTCAGGCTGTAGACTCAATGTGAGACATACGAACGCAATAACAAATGGCAGCTGTTGCACCCAGTCTCTGTTTTCAGTTACCCTTGAGCATATGAGGGGTTGGTTCTTTATGACCGTGTGAATCTTGTTAAGAACTTTAGCTCTGGCTAGCTATGCCTTCTGAAAAATGAAATCTGAATCGTATCCAGGATCTGTATGGCCACAGGCACCAGCCTCCAACATGGGAGCAGAGGGAGGCCTCGATCTCCTCACCAGGACGGCTGCTTGCTCTCCAGAGCAGCTGCGTTCCCCATTTCCCTTTACTTCTGGCTACGATGTTCCTGCTGCCTGGTTGGTGTTCAGGAGGGCATTGTGCTGTGGAAATCCAGGATGGCAGATGTTTTCCTTTGCATCTGACAGAAGAGCAGCAGCTATGTTCTGGCCATGCTGGCAGTTTTATTGGCTGCTCCACCACTCCCATCCCTCTTCTTGTCCTGGAGGGGGGTCTGCCTTTGTTATTTTAGGTTCACTCAATACCAAAATTCCTCCAGATACCTTTATATACTCTCCTCATAACTTACATCCACGTAAGTAATTTTTCTGAATGGCTTGGGAATATTTAGATGAAGGTTTAATTTCCTCACTCTCATATGGCTTTTTTTAGCCGTGTGGGATTTTTTTCCTCCTTATGTGTTTTCTCCATTATCAATATTGTTGCTTTTTGTTTAAGAGCCATTTAGAAGGAGACTCTCCTTTCCTGTCACCCAGATACAACGTAAGTTTCAGCCCACACTTTCTTCCACAGTTCCCCTTCCCCCTTGTGTTCCTGCCCCGTGATAAAAGATTAGTCCAGACGGCACACCAGAAAGCAATTGTAGTGGAGAAACCAGTTTTGATTTGGCAATGTGATAGACTGCAGATGATCTAAGGAAAAAGCATGGCTTCAGTATATGGCTAGGGCACAAGAGTTTGTTTCTTAATCTGACTTGTTAGTTCTCCCTCTCCTTGGCCTAAGCATGTCATTTAACTCTGTGCCCCAGTTCTCCAACCTGCAGCATGAGGATGATGGTAAGGATTCACATGTTTCATAAGGCTTAGAATGAAAGTGTAGTAGATGGCTTCTCTTCCAAATGAAAAGGAGGTCCCAATCATCTGATCTTTCTAATGGCCAATTTTATGCCATTAAAATCTGTGGAAGTAAGGTGTATTTCTATTATGAGAACGTCATGAGTTGTAGGGAGATGCGTAAAAAGTCAGGTGGAGCTTCTGTCCTGGAAAAGTGTGAGGTTAGCAAAATTGGTTTAAAAAAATTGGCTGCTATTCCAAATTGTGCAAAAACTGTAAATGGATAATAATTTCTGGTTTGCTTGAAATGAAACTTGCTAACGGCAGTCTCAGGCTGTCTTCTATAGTCAAGCAAATTTCTTATTAAGAAAATGAATAGGAGTTTATTGAAATTATTGGATCAGAGTTATCGGTTCTTTCTTTTCTGGTAGTCCTTCCATTTCTCTCCCCACAGTGCCTGAAGCCATACTTAGGTTTTACAAATCTACATATGCAGAGAGAGAAATGAGATTATTGTGCATAAATCACTATCTCCCTAGAATACACAAAAAAATTATGTACACATACACAAGCTCTGAGATGCATACACATAGAGCGAGAAAAGATGACAGCCTACTCTAAATTAGTGTAGCTTAATTGAAGTCAATCAAACTGCTAATTTGATTTAGTCAAACTGTACTAATTTACACCAGCAGCTGAGATTTTGGCCCTTACTGCTTTAATTTTGTACTAATCTGTTTATAGCTTTCAAATATTTGGAGCCAGTTGATTGCTAAACTGTTTATTGGGTGTGGTTCCAGGATTACAACAGTAATTATTTTACTGAAGCCCTTTATTTTCAAAAATGCATTTTTCAGATTTACATAATAGGACTAGACAATGACTAAGGGGCAAATTATACCAAGATTATTGCATGCACTTACGCATGTGTTATGTTTTTATGACTCAGAATGGAGCTTGTTTGTGTTCCACCTTTGGACAGAGGTGTCTTGGGGGGGGGAACATTGTAGAGCACAAGAATTACAAAAGAGTCTCAGCCTGTGGAATTCTGTGCCAAGAGATGATGCTAGGCGATAAAATATTACTTAAGTGTGAAGGTGGGGGACCTGGTTATGAAATGCCAAACGGTTTTCCACAGCTCTGCTCCCTCAGCATGGTGTTTATTCCCTCCTGAGAGCTGAGCCCTTCAGTGCCGATCCTGACGGCCAAACACCTCTCCTCTTTGCTACCTGATTCCAAGTGCTGGCACGGGAGCATTCAGAATGGTATTTGGGGTGGTGTTTGCCTGGAATTACCTGCTCTCAGTGCCTTTCCCCATGCCAAAGGGTGATGTTGATAAGGAGAGTGGCCCAGTGCTTTGAACAAGCTTTGAAATACTGTTTTTCCTCCTTTTCCTTTGGTGTGCTTCACAGAATAGTTTGCATCCATTTGATACGCAGGAAAGCTGCCAGCAATCTTCTGTCTGCAGAACCGCTGCAGCAAGAAGAGCTTCAGTTCAGGAGCGGTGCCTGCATTGGGGCTGACAGAGGCCACATCTCCTCCTTGCCTGGCGATCGGGCTTAGTCCTCCCCTTCCCTTCCCTGCGGAGCCTTGTCAATCAGTGAGCCAGTTACTACTAGGTTTGATGGATGCTGATGGTGGTGAGGATGCTTTCATGTAGGTTGGATACTTGAATGAACCTGTTCAGCCTGGTTGTTGATCTACAGTCTGAAGGTGAAAGGCTGTAGACTCTCATCTCTTGAGCTGCGCAGCCTCTCTCCTGGCTTCTTGGTGTTTATGATAATTACCTTAACAAAACAGATCATCATCTGCTTGCTGTCATCAAGTGTGCAAAATGGTTGTTGGAGAGCTCAGAACTGCAAGATTTGCTTTCTTGCAGCCAGAAAAGAAATTAATGAAAACATTGCTCCAATAATCCCCAGCCCTGACCTCTTCAATGCATCCTCAAAACTAAATGCATATAAATAATTATCTAGATTTTGTAAACAGAGCTAAGTAGAAAGATGTAAATCACTTTGGTATCACCAACTTTGACAGCATCTCTTAAAAAAAAAAAAAGTGTCTGTGAAGCAACTTACTGTAACTCTTATAAATTTGTAAAATAACCTCAATCTTCATAACTGCTTGTTAAAGGATTTTCTAAAAAGAGCAGCAACACCTGGAGACTCATTTATCACTGTCTCTGCCTACTGGCGATCCCACCTACACACTGAAGAATGACTGCTAACATAATATTTATGCAATAAACCAGCTGAAATATGTAAAAAGAAAAGCCTTCTGTAGGGATGGTAGAGATTAAAGAAGTATTTGAAGTCATTGGGGTTTTTTTGCTGCTTGATAAACAGGGAAGATTCTTTTGGTTTCATGGCAGTTCTCTAGAAGAGAAAACTTCTTGGTATCCATTCTGACACAGGAAGGCCACCTAAGATCAAGCAGGTTTTCCTATTATGAAAAAGGTTCTTCCCCCCCATCTTCATACTTGTAAACTATACTGTAGTCTTCTGCAACTCAAATCTATGGAGCAGGGGCATTCTGGAAATCTCTTGAAGGCATTTGCTGCCTCTTGAGCCTCTTCAATGTCCAAAGGTATCCATCTTGCAAAGACCAGCCTGATAATTCCTAGAGATCTTAAACTTCTTGTCTAACTGAAAAATGCTGCGAAGATTCCACTTCAGACTCAGGTGTTTCAAGTGTCCAGTAATAGAGGTGCAAAGCTTATAGAGGAATCAAAGCCATAGGCAGAACTGGAGCCCTGGAGGTGCATTAGTAAGCATAGTCTCAGCCTAAACCCTACAGAGTTGAGTGGAATGACCCTGTGTTAACTTCAGTCAGTCCAGCAGCTTTGGTCATGAACGACAATGGGGGTGTCTGTATAGCAACTCTGACTTTCTGCTTGCAAATGTAAGGGCTCTTTCCCTAAGCTTCTGTCTCTCCTGTGTGGTGGCCTTGTGTGTTGAAATTCAGGAATGGCCATGAAAACCAAATTTTATCTTAGATCTCCAGGTCATCAACCCATGAGGTTCTTAAACAATAAGAGTCCATTAGTGGCAGTACAAGTACACGGTAGCTATGTTGGTCAGTATAAATGAAGAGGACTATCAGTTCAGATCGTGTTGGTCAGTCTAAATTATGTTGGTCAGTCTAAATAAAAAGGACTATCTCTTCAGATCTAGGAGTATTGGCACCGCTGGACTATCACTTTAAAACCATGTATGATAATTCTGTTGGGCCACATGTTCGTGTACAGTGCAAGTAAATTGTACAAAGGAGGTGCAATTTGTATACAGAGCAAAGGCAACATAGATGCCAAAGATGAGCTGAGAGACACAGTCCTCATGGCCTCATGGAAGCATTAGTGACTGACCACAGAGCAGCTATGCAAGTACGTTGTAGTCAGCAAGGACACTCACTGAATGGGATGATCTGTCTTCTGTATGTATCCTCTCCCCGTCCACCAACTTTGTTAAAAAACCAACAAAAACCCCAACAAACAAAAAACCCCCAAAACAATAAAACAACAACAAACACCTAAAACAAAGCACTGTAATAAAACAAACCAAAACAAGCAAAAAAAGCCTCCTAGAGCACATAGAAGTAATATAGTAGATCTCCTCAATACCTCTGCATCAAGGCTCTGATCAGGGATGGTTTGCCCTTTAGTTGTGTTATTTCAGCAGTGTCTGTTAGTGAAGAACATCAACAAGTCATCAGTTTACATGGGTGAGTAGCTGGGAAATACTTCTTCAGAAAAAAACCTTGCAGGTTGTAGTGGATCACAAGTGTGAACATGAGTTGGGAATGCTATGTTTAAAAAAAAAAAAAAAATTGCCAGCCTGGGACTTACAAACAGGAATATAGCTGACAAGACATGTGAAGTAATCCTGCTTCACTCAGTGCTGATAAGGCATCAGCTGGAGCACTGGATCTGATTTTGGGCTGTGCCTTTCTAATAGGATGTGAGCTCATTGGAGAGAATCCAAAGTGAACAAGGGAATTATTGAAAGTCCGGAAGACCTAATGGTAAGGAGAGATTGACTGAATTGGTTTTTTTGGCCCAAAGAATGAATGGAGGATTTCAAAGAGAGAGTTTAGGGGTCCTCAAATATATAAAAAGCTCTGACAGAGAGGGGACTAATCAGAAGATAATTGTATATAGTATAATCCTATGCTGTTATTCTTCATATCAGGCTAACTGGCTCTAATTGCAATATGTTAGACAATAGGGTGGATATTCAGGAGTAATTTGTAGCAATAAGGATAGTGATTGCCTGGAGAAGTAGCAGACTTTCTGTAAATGGAAATCTTTCAGAAAAGGTGGGTAAATATCTTTCAAGAATCATGTAGGAGCAGATGACTTTGCCTTGGAGCACCAAAATGAATAAGATTATTAGATCCTTTTTTGTGTTGTTTTTCTGTTATTTCATGGAGAAGGGGAAACAACAAAGAAAAGACTGCCAAAAGTTTACGATGATTTGTGCAAATTTTAAGGTGCAATTCTAACACAGTGCCACATATATAGATAGCTTCATTATCATGTATCTTGATGGCAACCCACGTAGACCTGCATGGGCTGGTAAGAGGAGTATCACAATTAGGGTGGTACCCGCACAGCGCAGAAGATGTGATATGGGTTAATCTCAGAATGTTTTGTCTAGAGCATCTCCATGTGGTATAACTCATGGGTTTTTCTTTCTCCTTGTAAGAAAATAGATAAGAATTTAATTGAAACTAGTAGAGAAGAGGTTGACTAGATATTGGCTATAAGTTGTGCATAAGATGCTACTTGCAAATGCAACTAGGAACTTGTGATAAGTGAATATAAGCCATTGATTTAATGTTTAGAGTCAGCCAATAAGGGAAAAGCAGAACCTGAAACTAAGCAACCTTCTTGGCAGTTGGCATTTAGCTAGGACTGCTCTTTGGAAAGTTACCTTTTTTGTTTTGCAAGAGGAGGGGTAAGAAGAGGAAGAAGGTGGTGATAAAAGTTAGTGTTTTGATTAAAACAGATGGAGAGTTGGCTTTCTCTGGAAATCTTCATGTTCCACAAAAAAATGAAGTACTAGAAATCTGTGAGAGTTTTGCTTTTCAGATAATATCAGCAAGTTGACTGAATGTTGAAAATGTAATTTCAGGACTGTATTGTGAGTCCTTGGGGAATGTGAGGGCAAGTACCCCCTGTGCCCTATTATATGTCGGAGTCAAGGTTTCTGGCCAGATGTTTCTCTCCTGTGGTGAACTACTATATCTCAGCAGGAGGTGAGGCCATCAGGTGTTACAAGAGAGGGAGCCTGGCCAGCCAGTTTGATAAAGGAAAAAGCATACAAGTACCAGGAAGTATAACCATGAAGCTCTATGGTGATATATCAAAATCTTCAGTATTTAGACACAAGTTGGAAGGTTTTTTGAAAGATATTATTTCCTGAAGGAAAACAATTCTCTGGATAGCTCTACTTGAGAAGAAAGTGTAGATGGCATAGCTGTTTTATAGGACAGAAGGCTGCTCCTGCATCTCTGATGATTTCTAGTTTTCTTTGGGAGACAGTAAAATGTGCACAATAGTTGTCAACTGTTTTGTTTATCTTGAAAAGTATACAGAGATGAGTGAGCTGTCTTTTTTTGATGTTTTTAAATTGTTCTGTACCATGTACAGTGGGAAATGACTGGATAACATCTTTAGATCTCTACTTTGCTGTTCTGAAGAGATGCATTTACCTAGCCTACCAGAAAATGTCAGGTGGGTCACACCAACTACATGGGATCCTGTGGTGGGTTGGCCCTGATCAGCAGCCAAACACCCACCTTCCCTCTTGCTCACCCCTCTCTCCTGTGCGATGGGGAGAAAAAGGGAGGAAGGTGAAAAGACTTGGGTGTTGAGATAATGACAACAGGAAAGCAAAAGTTGAGCATGCAAGCAAAGCAAAAAGAGGAGTTCATTCACTACTTTCCATTGGTGGGCAGATGTCTGGCCTCTTCCTGAGAAGCAGGGCCTCAGCACAACTAACAGTTGCTTGAGAAGATAAATACCATAACCATTAATGTCCTTCCCTCCCTCATCCTTTTCCCTGAGTTTTTATTGCTGAGCATGATGTCTTATGGTATGCAATATCCTTTTGGTCAGTTGGGGTCAGCTGCCTTGGTTGTGTCCCCTCCCAAAATCTTGCTCACCCTCCAGCCTGCTGGCTTTGTGGGGAAGAGAGAAAGCCTTGATGCTGTGCAAGCACTGCTCAGCGACAGCCAAAACACTGGTGTGTTATCAACGCTGTTTTAGGCGCAGATGCAAAAGCGCAGCACCACGCAGGCTGCTGTGAAGGAAGCGAACTCCATCCCAGCCAGACCCAGTACAGATCCCAGGAATAATACTGGTCCCGTGGCTACATAGCTCCTTGCAGGGTTTGCATCAGTGTTTCAGTTGCTTGATATCATACTTCTACCTTTTAGTTTTATCTCATTTTTTGGAGATGTGGGCGGAGAGGCCCTGAAAAAAATCTGCGCTAAGAGTTGCATGTGCAAAAGGCAAATGCAGGAAGCTGTAAATGTGACGAAATGACAGAGGCAAAAAAAAAAAAAAAACCTGCTGCGGGCCTTGCCCTTTAAATAAACAATTGTGAAAGACCAGATATTGAAGCACTCTTATTTTATAATTTTTATAGTTTTTTAGTAATATTTATATATTTAAATAATATAGAATATTTTTTGTTTATAACATTTTTAAAAGTGGTTTGATATTGTTTAAAAAATAATCAATGAAACCATTCATCTTGCTATTCCCATCATGCAAAAGGAGAAAGGAGCTTAGTGTTAATGTTACTTTCTCTAGCACACTGCTGGCTTTTCAAATTGCTTGAGATTGGAACATGATGAAAGACAATTATCCAAAGGAAGCAAAAGCATTCCAGGAAAGGTAATGCATATATGTTTTCACTCCTATGGCAGAACAGAGGTGCACACAGGCTTAAATACCAGCAATGTCATAACATTATCCTCTATAGTTAAGTGGTTGTGGTGCTAAATGTAAGGATTTACTGTTTTGACCTCTCTGAACCAACTTGACTACTGGACTGATATCAACCGATTTATCATAGTGTGCCAAAAATCAGCAGAAATAGCCATCTTTTTACCCAAGAGGCAGGTTTAGGTAAAACATCAGAGCATTTCAAATGCTATTTTCTTTCAATTCTTCTCCTAACCTTTCCATGAAGGTACAGCATATATTTTAGCTTTTGTCTAGAGTTTTTGAAATTCAAATACAAAATAGGACATCTTTCAGTAAAATCTGTGACCTACACGTAGAGGGGGGGAAAAAAAATAAAAAAATTGTTGATGTTTAAAGAGCTGGCATGGGACTTCAGAGCCTTAGGTTTGGTTCTCTGCTCTGCCACAGATTTCACCTGTGAGCTTTGTACAGGAATTTAATTTTCCTGTGTCTCTGTGCTCCATCTGTAGATGGGATAACAGCTTTTCCTTGCTTCACAGTCATCATTACCTGCATGTTTCATGGGCTGCTGACTAGCAAATCCCACTTGTCCCCCTGAAACTGCCACATTGCATGTGGAAAGATTTGAAAACCACACTCACCTGTGTGACAAAATGGGATCCTTCTTTTAGAGTAATTTCAGTTTGATAATTGGCCTCCTTATTGCATGATTTACAATTTGCAGCAATAACAATGGGTATTCTCAGGCCATCATTTCTGATGAGACTATAAATGGGGATATAATTTTAATCTCATAATGAAACGATGACAGATATACATAAACATATAGTAATACGTTAAAAATTCCCACAGAACTGCAAGTCAAGTGTCATCTAGAAGAGGCTGGGAGACTAAGCTACCATGTTATTACAAGCAGACCTGGTAATGACATGGACAATTAAGACTGACTAACTTTTTTCATTATGTGACTTTTGTTGCAATTGCTGATAACATTGCCAAAGTTTAAACCACTTAGGCTCAGATTTTCCATGCTAGCTATTTGGCTAAAGTAGATAGATTGTTGTTGGTTTTGAGGAACATTTAGTAAAAAATGGTTCAACTAATTCTGAGAATGAAGTAAGGAAGAAAATATATTGCTTTTTCACTGAGTTCTGTGCTTTTGAGCAAAGGCTTGACTCTTAACTTGGGAAGCTGGCCTGACCTGAGATGTATGCCTCTTTCTGATCTTATAAGAAGACCTGGTAGAAGAATAAGGGAAAAGACAACCTGCAGTTGGTCACTAAGGTTAGAGAGGCTGAAAGGTAAGAAATGGAAATAAAAAATCTTAAAAACTAGGCTCCAGAGCTTCCAAACTTGGCATAGTCCTGTTATGCTTTGGTAGCTGTAGAATGTGTCTGCAGAATGATACCTTGACCAGCCCATACTGAGGACAGCATCCAGCCATCAGTTATCCATAACTCTGTTAAAGACATAAAGGTTTGTGCTACAGACTGTAGAAACAGGACAGGTCTGTGCGGTACAAGTTTATAAATTCATATTTTGTATACAGAGGCACAGCCTGTATACATAGAAGAATGTACCAAAAAAAAAAAAGCTGCATTAGAAGGATGGAAAGTTGCAAAGTTAAGTGTTGAGATGTTAGGACATGTTTGAGTAAGGGCTGTCAATGTATCCTGCTTTCACCTGGGATAGAGTAAATTTTCTCCCTAGTAGCTGGTGTAGTGCTGTGTTTTGGGTTTAGGATGAGAATAATGTTGATAACACACTGATGTTTAGTTGTTGCTAGGCAACGTTTACGATCAAGTCAAGGACTTTTCAGCTTTTCTCCTACTGCCCTGCCAGCGGGGAGGCATGAGCCTTCCACAGGAGGTGCACAAGAAGCTGGGAGGGGACACAGCCAGGATGGCTGACCCAAACTGGCCAAAGGGATATTCCATACCGTATGACATCATGCTCCGTATATAAGCTAAGGGGAGTTGGCCGGAGAGGGCTGCAGCTTGGGAACTAGCTGGGCATTGGTCAGTGGTTGGTGAGCAATTGTCTGTGCATCACTTGTTTTGTATATATTTTTTTATTATTATTATTCTCTTCCTTTTCTGTCCTATTAAACTGTTTTTATCTCAACCATGAGTTGGTTTTGGTTTGGGGTTTTTTGTTGTGTTTTTTTTTTTCCAATTTTGTTCCCCATCCCACTGAGGGAGGTGTATGTGAGCAAACGGCTGTGTGGTTGTTTCAGCTGCCTGCTGGATTAAACCACAACACAGTGCAATGCTGCAGCAGTGCCATGACGTACGTGCATTCAGAAGTCATTTCTAATCACATGACTGCATGCTGTTCTCTTCTAGTGGGTGTCTATTACATTAAGAACAGAGATGGACCATGAGACATGATGTTTAGAGGTCCATGCAATTGAATGCTGCCCTAGAGTAGTTCATATGTCAGTAGGAGCTAAGCTTTAAACATAGAAAAAATTGCAAAAATCTGGAGGAGAAAAAAAAATATTATGAGCAGGGAATGCAAAATTAGGAGGTAATTTTGAGATACACCAGTGTGTCAGCTCTGGTCTGTATGATTGGGACAGGATAGCTCTTCCTTTGTCAAAGGAAAGATGTTTTGTGATTATAAATTCACCAGCATTTGTGTGGGTTTTTTTCTCTCTACGAAAGCACTTAAATGCTGTAATGACAGCTATGACAGAGAAACCTATGAATCCATTCATGAATGCTGGTTTTTTTGTGGTGTTTTAAGATGTTGTGCTGGCAATCCTGAGTGAATGAGGCAGAGGTCCTGGGGAAAATCACCTGTCATCATGTCATTGCAGAATGCATACATGCGAGGAAGGCTTATGTGAATTTACACAAGCAACCATAAGCCTGATGCTCCGTCCTATTCATTTTTGCACCCTCAGCTTTTCTTTAATGTTTTTTATCATTCACGGTAGGGGGGGGTTATGTGCAGTTTTCAACATAAAGCTGTACAATTGAAAATAAAAACCTAAAAAGTCCTCTTCAAGTTTAGAATGAATACAATATTCTTAATATAGCCTCAAATGTGGCTTTTCAGTGTGCAAGCGATCCATCTATGGCTAACCTCCAGTTTCAATTGCACTTGATGGAGAAGCAGGGGATGGACTTTTGGAGTGTCCCTACTGATTCCAGATATTTCATACAAAGGCTTTGTGTTAATTATGCAATGTATTTGATGGATATCTAGTTATAATGCACCCACTGGTGGATTCACCTCAGTGTAAGCAAGATCAGAATAAAGCCTCACAGAAAGCTTATGAAAGCTATTCAAAGGCCTCGCTCTTTACTTGTTGCTTTTATTACTGCAGTTTGCTCTGATGGCTTGTGCTATGCACTGTAGAAAACCAGAATAAAAGGCAGTGCTTCTCTCAGATTTTACAATAGAAGCAAAAGTCAAGCGACAACAGGTAGATACAGATATAATGAAAGGGGAGAAATAAAAGCAGAAATTAAGACAATATTGGCTAATATGGTAGGTAGTGTGAAGGCAGTTTGGTATCATCACTGTTGTCAATGTCTTGAGAGCTTTTGCAAGCAAGTGAAGAGCAGAGGACAGTTATGGAGGAAGATAATGAAGTAGCCTTGGAAACATTAGAGACATCTCCTAGACAAGCACAGCAATATGAGAGCGCCCAAAATTCCTGGTCTGAAAACTTACCGAGTACAATGATGGAGTCTGGTCTCCGTGGCTAACGGCAGGCAGAGTCTCTCTGCATGAGACTGGTGAGAAATCTGTGGTGAAGCCTTCACAGCCTACTAGTAGCTTGCTCCATGAAAAAAAAAAGGTTCTTGGGAGAAACAGATTCTTTTCTCTTTCCTTTTGGCGTTCGCTGGACTTGACTGCAGCAGGCTAAATCCTTCTGCTAGTATGCACTATGTAATAGTGGCAGCGCTTTTCAGGAGCAGTGGTATGACAGACCTTGAACACTGTTGGCTTTGAGGCAGTTTGCCACTGAATTGTGTTCCAAGAGAAATGGGGTAGTGTTTGCAAAAAGGTGGCAAGCAGGAGGAAAAAAAAAAGAGAAAATATGTGAAAAACAGAACAGATATTAGTCACAGGGAGAAATGAACATAGAAGGGTAATAAGGGGAAAAGTGGAATGAGAAAGGGGAGTGTGCCAGACAGATCTTCAGAATACCATGCCTTGTGGAAGATTAGCTTCTATAGGTAACAGAGGTAGATCATCTCATTTTATTTACTTTGATGTCTTTCATGTAGAAAAATGTTGATTTTTCTCTTCCCCTTTTAATTGAACCACCTCTGAAAAAAAATACAGGATTAAGTTACAAAAATAAGGTCTATTGTAGTCAAACAAGTTTTGCAGACACAAACATTACTCAGAAGCTTGCAAAACCTGGAACTGTGAAAGATTGTTCTAAGTCAATACTTCTCAGTATCTCTTTTGCCTTCTGAATACAGTTTCACATCCTCTGACTAGTTTTACTGTGAATATCCTGGAGACAGAAAAGTCTCTTTGGTCACTGTCTCAAGTGATGACAAACTTATTTTTCTGAGCAATTGTCTGCTCTGCTCTGAAATAGTTGCAAGTAGTATAAATCATTTTAAGAAGCATTAGCTTCAGCAGTCAGCCCTGAGCTGCATGGGTTGCTTGGAATCTCAGACCTTTTCCAGTAGCCCCGACCATTCTTTTATTGTTCCTCTGGTTTAGGTAGCCTGAGTGAATCAGGCCCATGTCGTTCGTTATAGGCACCTAGCAGTCATAGATATCAAGGTGATTAACTTCCCATATAGATCTGAGGTCAGTAGCTTTTTCTGCACCCAGGAGGGCTGACAGGTCATTCATGATTTATGAATATATTGAGTTGTCCCTGCTCCTGTTGCCACAGAAATCAGTGGCCAGTCTCCATTGGACTTCCATGCACTCAGATGCTCACATGAAAAAATTTGCGTTTGATTTACTTTTGTGTCCCATATACTGGCTAGAGCAAAGAAAGCATGAGAGCTGCTCTAAGTGACTTCTCGCACCACCCTTCTGCTTATGGAGTTACTTGTCAGAACTACAAGAGGTGCAAAAACCTTTGAGTTTCAATCCAGTGTGTGTGGGCTTAGGAGCTCAAAGGATGAAACTGAGGATACTTATGAATTGTTTCATAAGTTATCTCAAAAATTTCTCATAAAAGATGGCCAGAATTCCCTTCCTCTTTTCTTGTGACTGGCTATCACTGACCTGTATTCAGTTGTGCATTTAGCACTTTCACCAACTTGACACAGGCTCTGACTTCTGGAGCACTGCAAAAATTACCTGTTAAAGTGGTTGTAGGAGGAGAGCTGAAGCAAATAGGTTTGTGCTCCTGTTTCAGTCTGAAATAAGAGGGTAAAGGAGGGAGGGAGGTTTAATTAAAATTAGGCCTGATCTTTATTAAAATTTTAAATGCAATTTAATTAAGTGTAATGTGAGAGAATGGGAAGCGGGAAAGCATGGTTTCTTTGTTTAACTTGTGCTTTTAAAATGGTACAGGGAATTCTATATGTGCAATCTTTAGTAGGATATTTAAAAAAAAAAGATAAATATGTCATATTGTCATGACAGGTGTAACCAGGATATTTACTCCAATGAATACTTATTCAGTATGTCATGGGTAAGAAGAAAGCTCAAGAGCTGGGAGAACAGCTAAACAGAAAGATGGAGGGAGGCATCTCATGGGAAGATGCAAGAGAGAAGAGCCAGGGGAATTACAAATTTGTCCATCCACAGTGATGATATCATGCTTTCTCTAATAATACATGTAACGTGTCTTTGTTTTTCTCCTCAGATGTGTCATCGTTAACAACAGGATGAATGTGGTATCAGTCAACAGGTTTGGAAGAGTTTTTTCACTCGCCATACTTTGCCCCAATGCATCTTTGCATATGGCTTGTTTGGTAGGAACGTGGGGAATGAAACATTCTGTGTCTAATTCACCCCAACTATAAATCTGGTTGACATTAAGTGATTTACAGCATGGGTGTACTTGACTCAGTATAGCTACTGGAAGGAAATTATTTATTTTAGACTGTTATTTTTAAGTGTTACAGAAATGGAACAACCTGATCCTGGTGGGGGAAGAGAAAGCATGATTCTCTACCCACATAAGTTGAATGCCTGGCTTGGTTTTAGTGGGTACTAGCTTAGATTTAATTTCTTAGAGGAAGAAATTCCTTAGTAACCTAGGTTTGTTCATTGGTTTGCTCAGAGGAAAGGTTTGTTGTTGGGGTTTTTTGGGTGTTTTTTTGGTTTTCAAAAAGAAATGCTGTCTGCTTTCCTCCTCTAACGTGCTCTGCTACTTGTCCAAGCAGTTTTTCTATTTCAGCCATCTCTTCTTCTGCCACTACATCAACTGAGAAGGGGAGGAAGTCACTTCAGACTTTCAGCTATACGTGTGTCTGTGTAAGCCCCTATTAAAAGCAACAAAGAATGTATAAATGTAGAAAGATACCCATTTTAACTAGGTTGACAAAAGAGCTGTTTCCCCTTAGCCCCAAAACTACCTAGAAGCCTAGCCCTTCATTTTAGAGGGAAAGAAAAGTTGCTCGTGTTTGACTTCACAAGACATTAATTTCCTATATCTGAAGAATGAGTCTAAAGACGTTAATTTTTACCAACTGATGTTCTAGGAACTTGCCCAACAGAAGCTAAAGCTGATGTTAGAATATTTCATACAGGCTACTCAGCGTCTAAGAGATGATTTGATTATTATTACCACAATGTATATTCTCCCTTCATTATTTCTATGTACACGTGAAGTGCACATATGCTGCCCAGAACTGGAAAATAAATGGAATCAAACTGTGCGCGAGCTCTATGAATAGTCAGGATGTGCAGCAGTGCCTTTTGCTTCCTTTAGCTGTAAACTCTCCTAGTACAGTGCATAGTTCAAGTAATCGAGACTTTTGTATCACCCCTTGAGTCTCATCAGAAGTCACTGGCTCTTAATTTGTACCTAACTTGAAAATCCATTCATCCATCTAGTTAGCTCACTGGAGCAATGCATTGATTGGCTATTCTCTTCCATGCGCAGCAGTGATGACTATTTGCAAAATCAATGTTAAATAGAGTAAGACCTCCTTAGCTCAGTCAGACTTCTACCTGGAAATGCAGCACCCCTTTTTGGTGCTGCATGCCCACTCTCCCCATTGACTTTAATGTAGGTTATAGGTAGGTAGGTTAGAGGACCAGTATTGGGAACCAAGTTTAGTAGTTTGGAGTGATGTGTGAAAATTAAATTTTATTTGGGTTATTTGAGAGAGTCAACAGGTTTTCCTACCTGATCCATAGATCAGCCTACTTCTTATCATCTATTTCTCCTGAGGAAAATGCAAGTTAAACAGTTTCAATTGGGATTACTGTTAGTGATCCCTGTTAGACTTGTGAATTCACTGGATTTGTTTATAGATCTGTGGAGGAAAAAAAGGCAGAAGACCATACTATTTCAAGGTACCTTGCAAAAATCTTTGGAGTTCACTAAACCATATTACCTCACTAAATCTTTGGAGGTGAAGTAAGGTGAACCTCAGAGACCAATGACTTGCATACACAATTAAGGTAAAGTGTTTGCATCCAAAAATAAAGGGTGTCATCTGTGGTGACTAGCCCAATATACCAATATACATGCAGAGTCAGTTTTGGAGATGAGCAACCAGAATAGCTGCTGAAGGCCCCAAAGCCTGGAGACATCCCGTCAGGCTGAGTTAAGAAATTATAAGTCATCTAATGTGGGAATGAAAAGAAGGGTAGCTTAGCCTCTGCCTAGAGCCCCAACAGGTAAATGGCTCTGCATAAATGTCTGGATCAATTAAATTGCTTAACAATAACTATTGTGGCATTGCTGCTTTTGTTAGACTAGAGTCAGTTGTTACAAGTAATGAGCATCACATACAGTTTTAAGTCCTGACATTGTAAATTCCCGCTGGTAGCACCCTCAGGCTTGATCCAAAGTGGGACTTTGATGCTGCAACACTGAGTGTTATATTGCCGAGCTTTCATGTGGCTGGCCCAAGGTAAGCAGACACCTCTGTTAAGTGCCTTGGCACCCTACAGGTATGTGGGAAGAGTGAGGTACATCAGGATCAGGTAGTCAGCTTTCTATTAGGAAATGCTGAGGATACTGTGGGATCTCTACCAGCACGTAGCCACCTGTTACACCCTTTATTCCAAAAACGGAGCTTGTCTCTCTCTTCTAAAATATGGCAGAAGAGTAGGTGGGGGTGGCCTTTTGAACAGGAGCCTAGTGATTAAAGTACTCCCCCAGGTTGTGGGAAATCTTGCTCAGTTACTGCTTTTGCCTGAGGGAACTCAAACTCACCTCCCAGAGAGTTTCCTAAATAATGTGTCTATCTGTTCTCTGCAGTGCAGATACTGACTCCGCTGTGGAATTAAAGAGAACTGAAGGTGAACTAAGCTAGAAACCAAGAATAGGACAGTGCTTCCAGGGAGCACAGTGACTTGTGTTCAGCTGCCCTCTCCAAGAGCCATTTCATTCAAAACTCCTTTGCCATGCATCGAGTAGGAACCCGTACTCAAGATTTCCTTCCCCATGTAAGAGGAAAGTGAGGTCTTTTACTTCTGACCAGTGAAACCTCTCTAGTGAGAGGAGAGAAGAGGGTAGAGTTCAGAGGCTGGGGGTTTTGCATGGCAGATGAAGAATGTGCATTTGAACTCTGGGGCTGACTCTGGCGTTGTGGTGGCAGGCAAGATCCCAAGTTTCTTCCACACTAGCAGATTGGTCTGACAATTGAACTAAGAATGATATGGCAACTGTATCTAGAAAGAAAACAGTAGCATGTTTTGTGTTGCCTGGTGTGTAGGAGTACTCTGCAGACTCTTGATGGATCAAGGCAATGGGGAGAGAGGAACAAAAGAATGACCAACTTTTAGATTTTGCTTGGTTTAGGTAGGAGATTCTCAGTGCTGTTGAGGCTAGGGTGCTTCTTGGCACATGCAGAAGCAGAGCTTTAGGTGTCCTGACAACTTGAAGTTCACATATGAAGGAACCTGTAGAATACAGGCATTAAGGAGCAGCTGAATGAGGTATTGTGGTTCCACAGTCTTGGATTTTGGTGGAGTTTAGTATTTTGGTCCTTTTTGGATCTATATTCTTGTCCTGTATCTGATCATTTTGGTAATCTGTAGGACTGTGTAAGCAAATTGCTTCTGCCAAAAGTGAATTTGTACCATAAGATTTGGGCCATGTAAAGCAGTGTAAGCCAGCATTTGCTCATGGCGCATTTCTACACACACTCTGGAGTCCTCATAGGAGCAAGTGTTGACAGAAGTAAATGTGAACACATCATGAGTTACTAGATGGATGTGTCTTTGGACAGTCTTAGCAGGATGATTATGCTTGTAACAGTTACCAATTCTGTTGGTTCAGTAACTTTCAGCTCAGAGTCTACTGAAAATTGAACCACGCTGGCGCTGTGAAATTAGCGTTCTCTTCTAGTCACCTAGCGGTGTTAAGGCATTACCACTTCTTTCAAAACCAGTACCTGAAAGCAGCCAAAATGAAGGCAATGACATCTTAAAAGAGAATTGGCTAGCCGCTGTATGTAATATTGAAGAGCGTTACAGACAGAACTAAGCAGCAAAATCTAAGTCCACACCATTGACACTGTCCATATGTCATTATATGGTAAAGTGTCATCAGGTGTTACACTTCCTAGTACAGCAGGATCTTGGAAAGCAGAGAGATTTAGATCACATTCCAAATATCAGTGCTATCTGGGAGAAATATTTCTTCATTTGCAGCAGCTAGAGTTTTGTAATGATCTTTATAAAGTGAAGCCCTTAAAGGGCCTTTAAAGCATGGCTGGCTGAACAATCCTTTAGAAGTAGGGCTGAGCAAAATTAAGAATATTTTCTCCTTATGAAAATTTACATTTAGTCTGAGCTGGGGCAAAATAACTAACATTCTCAAGGAACAAAAAGATCCAGGGCATGACAGTTTAAAAATTTGTTGTTGGTATAAAATTACTTTTTCTTTTTTTTTTCCAGGTTCTAAAATGGCACAAGGAAGTTGTAGCACATTCATCTGCCAGGGATCCAACTGACTAAATGTCAGATCATATGATGTAGACATCCCCACCTGAGTATGTCACTCTGGGCTCCATTTTAGTCACTGTACAGAAGGAGGCATTTCCAGAATGACATTCATTTCAAGCTAAAGCAAACTTTTAAGTAGATCAGATGAATCAGACTCTAGAAGTGTAGTTGTCCAAAGTTGTGGTATGAATCCTACCTCTTATATATTCACTCTTGTCCCATAGCCAGGGAGAAGTACCTCTCCTGTGGTGTAGGTGCTGTTATGGCTCCAGTAGCTCAGTCAGAGGGAGGGACTGTGGTTCCCTGTTGGAAGTGTTATCTGACCAAAATTCTAGATCAGCTGCAATTATAGATGAGATGATAAAGTATAGGGTCATCTTCTCTTAGCAAAACATTCCTAAATCCACCCTGTTCCTGCACCCTCTCTGCATCAACTCACACCAGGTGACAGGCTATAGGCCATTAATGAAGATCTTATTTAAATTATTGCTCTTTGCATTATCTGCTGGGCCACACCATTTTTCCTGCAGTCCTGATGCCTGCACATCTTCCCCCCCCCCCGGGTAATAATGAATAGCAAATGAGACAGTTCTGGCAGAAGTTTTCTGAGAGAGTCTCATTTGTGCTAAAATTCATGAAACCTTTTAACAAATACTTGGCAGTTGTCCAAATACTCTTAGGAAAGAAAAAGAGAAAATGTGATATCACAAATCATTGGTGAGCTGAAGTCAGCATTCTGGACTTGCTTTGAATTTTTTTCCTAAACTACATGACCCACACTTCCTTGCATCCGCTTGTGGCAAAGGCTCAAACTGCCTTCTGCCTAGTGATTCTTACACTTCCTAATGAGTAAACAGCTGCCAGGAGCACGTGTGTGTGTTTGCATGAGTTTTTGATAACTATAATCAACAAATGTATTTGAAATATAGCATAACTTCATCAACAAATAGCCCGCTAGTTCTGTTAGCTCCTTCTAACCCAAGAGTTGCTTTCAAAGGTTGGATCTTCTTCAATACAATGATACTGTGTGAGAGCTTATAAGTGGTTAGATGTGAATGCATTCTGGATGCCTTACATCCTTGGGATGGTAGCTTTCCATTCACTTGAATTAAGACCTTGGATTAGAAAGAAGTCTTCAAATGACCTGCACACCAATAATATACAGGCAATTACAATGATCCTTCTTGTCCAGGCTACGTAGTCAGGAATATTCAGCTACAAAGCTCAAATTTAACAGTGGAGAGACTACTACCTCCTGGCATTGTAGACAAATAGACAAAAATCATCCAACCTGGGTGGCTGAAGTTAGCCAGGGCCATATGTAGAGTCTAGACTGCTCTTGATCCAGTGGCATTATTAATAATAATAAAAAAAAGAGAATGCATTTTTATAGGATGCTTGTATGTGAAAGCCTTTGGGCGTTTCACAAAATACAACCAAACACAACAGTTATTTTCCATTAAAACCTGCAACATACCCCAGTGAAATTGGAAACTGGCAAGAGTGCAAAAAATACCTACTAAGCACCTAACAAAGCACAGAAGATAGAACAACCACCCACAATTAATTAGATTTCTACACATGCCAACCCCTCCTGGCCATACTGACATCAGAGGGAGATTTTTCACGACATCAATGGGAGAAAGATCAAGCTCAAAGTGAACTGTAGGAGAGGTCTTAGTGAGGGAATACGGACAGCAGTGCACTCAGCTGTGCCTGAGCAGATTGAAATGAATCATGTATTTCTCAGAGCCAGTTGTACCTGGATTAATGATATTGCTGCCTGTTAGAATTTAAACTTCCTTTTGCTAGAGGATGATAATGAGATGGGAGCCCTCTGCGTTGACGTTTAGACCTAGGCTGAAGACTGAGATATGTATTTGAAATATCTTGTGGTGTAAAGGAATTCTGTACCACCTCTTTATGGTTTTCCTTGATGTTTTGCTCTTTGTACATATTTTGGCAAACTCTTGTTATCATAGCCAAAAGATAATCAAAATAAGCTTTGATTTTTAAGGGAGACTTTTTCAAGTCTTCAGAGCTGATAAAAATGCTGGTTTTCCAAAAGGGTTGACCCACTGGAGATGTAACTACTTTTTTGATTGGATTGAAAAGGAGATAAACTGCTTAAAAAAAATGTTGTGCTGCTCTTAAAATGTCTGCAATTTTTCCTTAGGCTTGTAAATCCTCATTTATGTAAACCACAGTCTTTTGTGGTGAAACTGCTCTAACAGTTTTCAGCATTGTAATATGCTGTTTCTTTCTCAGTTGTTTTGGGTAAGGATATGGTCTGAATTACCGCGTTATCAAAAAACACCCCCACAAACAGCTTTCACTTCCAGCAATCATAAACGGCATAGTTTTTCCTATTTTAGCAGACAGTACCTTCACAACATTGCACACTGGATCAGATCAAAGCAAAAAAACCATCGCTGCCACAAAATGAAAAGGAACAGATATCACAAAGCTTGCATTTGTTCAATTCAGGAAGGGAGAATAAAGATTCCAAATGAATTGGAGAATAAAAGCACGATCATTAAGAAGGTGGCCTTTGGTGTGGTCACCTCTGTTGAGATTCAGTCTAACAGAACGTTGTTGTTGTCTCTACTTGTTCTGTAATGGCCCCACCCTATTCATTTGTGTAGAAGAATGGATCAAAGTGAGCTTGAAGATAGACAAAGTTTATAAAAACAGAAAACTCATTTTCTCATACATTCTTCAGTGCCTGGGGCAATGGTATTGATTGTAAGGCAACCGAAACAAGCTAAGCTATTCTTGCCTTCTATATGTTTGAACACTTGTAATTGTGCAATAGGCAGTGAAACAACCCAGAATGACGCACAAAGTGCAGTACAAATGACAGACAAAAGGAGCTGAATTGTTTAAATAAGGCAAGGCTGTGAAACTGAGATTCAGATGGGATTTCGTCTTGTAGATGCTTCATAGAAAGGAAAAAAAATCATTAACTTGCTGAGTGGTTTTGTCTTAACTGTCAGTTCATATGGCAACTGTATACTCTATAAATAAGTGTTTGGGGTTTTTCTTTTTTTTTTTTTTTTTTAGCATGACAAGTCAGTGCACTTTGCACAGGCCCATTAACTTGTCTATTACAAAACTGGCTTGTGTTAGATCCAGGAGTAGGATGTTGAGGAGAAAATGAAAAGGATCTTTTGTAATAGTGTGTCTCTTTTGCCCTGCTTAGCGCCTGTGCGAGTCTCTTAGGTGTGACTCTGAGGGCTCAGAGGGACTTAGTGATTTCAGGAACCCTAAAGAAATAGGTTCTCTACATTAGGTAATTGTATTTCCCATAAGAAGGTGTAATTCAAGGTTGTTTGCTGAATCAATTGCACTTAAAATTTATAGAGCAGATCCATGATGTATGTATTGCCTAATCCTAATCGATTTTTACCGTTTTGCCTCTGTTTGCCTGTACACCATCTGAACTGTAGCAGCACGTATCTACTGCTCATCTCATGTCCACAGGACTGGTTTGTGGACAGCCTGTCAGACATGTTTGATGGTCCGCTAACCTCCTTTATGTGTCCAGGCATGCTCTGGTCTACGTGTTTCAGCTGTGTCAGCACCTCCGAGTACTGGTTTGCTGCCTGTATGGTCACGAAGCTGGTTTTGAAGAGGGCTTTGAGGTTGCCCTCTGCAGGGTGCATAATATACACATGGTGGACAGATCTGTGCAGAGATGAAAGTGCTTCTCTGAGGATAACTTATTCTATTTGAGGGAGTGGAATAAGTTCTGCTGCTGTGAGATGCCCTGATACTGGTGTAACTGTATTCTTGCTAGGACTGATCCTCATCCCTGGCTGGTGTACTTCTATTGCTGCCATTTTACTGGTATGGACCAACAGTAAAGCGACTTGTGTTGCTGTGGCAGCATAGAGGAACCTCAGTGAGGGAATAAATTATATTTACACCCAACTGAAGGCTTCTGTTTAATCCTAATGCAGTAGAGAGCAGTCAGAGTGTAAAGAGGAGCTAGGCTCCCAACTTGTGCAAAAAAGGGTTCATCACCAAGCCTCCTCAGCCCCTCCCTTGGATTCACCTGGACATGTGCTGCTTCAGTAAGATAAATTGTGTTCACTTTCCAATCTGCTGACTTTGGGGTAAGGGGGGGAAACAGTCAAATCAGATATGTTCTTTTTTATTTTAATTAAGTCATCTGTATTTGAAGGTGGTGACAACTCTGCTTCAGGCTCCTCTTGTTCATCCCATACTCTGGGAAAAGTTCCAGTCTGATTTTAGCTTTGCTCATAACAGAAAGCTTGTATGGTTTCCTAGTCCTATAATAAATTATGAATTCTGTCATCAGCTCTAATGGTATAATGAAATTCCAACAGTTACACAACGTGCAATGTTCTTGTCTATAAGGTCCCCAGCTGAATGGCCAGCTACTGCTGGGGAAGGTGAGAGCTCTGTACAACATGGAAACTTTGTTTTGGATGAGAGTGGATTTGCTGTTATTGAGAATTCCCATTATGCCTCAAGGGGCTCTGCCCTGCTCTTTGTTTTCTCTAGCAACATGAAATCTGCCACGTCAATGCAGATCATTAAGATTTCAAGCCTGGTATCCTGCCTGTAGCTAAATTTAAGGCACTATGGTTCACAGATAGCTGAAATCCCACTGGTTCAATCCTCCACGCTTCTACCTTTGCTGTAGTTAACTTTGCTAATGCTCTGTCCTGTGCTCTTACCTCCTCCCTGGTCACTGAATGTGCCGGAGATGCTGGTTCAAATGTTGCTGGGTATAAGCAGAAGAATATGCAATGTAATTGCTCATGGCTGTGGACTTGAGGACCAGCTCTTCCCAAGATTTTTTTGGGGATTGCTTTACACCCTTGGGTAAGAAGCTTAAATTCTCCCTTCAGGCCCCATCCATAGAATGATTCCTCCCTTTCTTAAATCCATTAATAGCATATATCTTCACATCCATGATTGTAGTGAGTACCCTGACAGACTCTGGGGTAAATTATCTCTTGCATTGTACTGTCTTGTGTTTCCTAGCCAAGTCACTTAATCTTATCCTTGAGTTGTTTAATATAACAAGCTGATCAGATTTTGCTTCTTGGTGCTTTTATTTGAGATTAACAGCATTAGGCACTGTTCTGTCTTCCAGTTTTGTCACCTCATGGCACTGTGAAAAACAATGTAAAGTTGGCTGATGAAAAATTATTCCTGCATAGGTGAATGTAGATAGATATTCCATTTGTGGGGAGCATCTCGGCAGATAAGGAGAAGATAGTCACAGCCTTTACGCTCCAGTGGTGCTCAGATGCTGGAGTAGCAGTAACTTTACCAGCTGTTCAAGTGACTTAATCCTGTGTTGGTAGTAAACCCACAAAATTAGATAGCTATAATGAAAATATAAATGCCTTTCTCTCCTCTTACCCATATTCTGCAGTTAAGAATCAAAACTATCCTTGTGTTGACTTTTCTTAAAGATGTCTTTGCATTTCATTGCTGACATTTAATGAAATCCCTTTGGATTTGTGGAAATTATCTAGCCAACATTGCATTACTGCTTATTAGGGCAACCAGCAGGTAATACGGACAGATAAAGCATCCAAGCTGTAGTGAACTAGATGCTTGAAACCATGCTAGGCTTATTTCAGCCTTCAGAGCTTCTACCTGAGGTTATGGGCAGGTAGGGGATATGGCCAGGGACAGAATTAAGTCAAGATTTGTCACTGTAACAACATTGCCAGGTATAGGAAATATTTATTGCCACAAAGATTCATGTGTGACATAAATGTTCTTAATCTGACAAACTGAAGGGGAATCTCTTATTCTGATGGAGATGGCTGTATGATTTGATGGTCTTAGGGCACAGAATGGCTACACACTTCTCTGATGAAGTATATGCTGTAATACGGTAGTACCTAGAAACACTGAATAGTGTTCTTGATCCCATTGTGCTGTATACTGTATAGACAAAGAAACCCCTAGAAGGTAATAAATGAAGGCCTTAAAGTATCTTTCTGCTGCTGATTGATAGACTGCTAGAATTCTGGTGTGTCACCTTCCGTTTTTATACTTTCCATAGCAGACATTCTAACAAGATACTCACAGGTTTCTTTTAAAGAAACTTGATCTGTGGAGTTTCTGATGGGTGGTGCAGCTCCTGTTGGATCCTGTCAAATTTGTGGGTGCACAGCACCTTCCCCAGTTAAATCCTTGCTGACTAGGCCTTCTCCATTTCTTCCCTTGCCATCTGGAATGTGCTATGCATGATGCTCAGTCAGAAAAAAAATGCATTTTTTCTATAACACTTGGCAGGGAGCTGACAACAAGAAACCTTTGTTGCCAGAATCCATGTTCTCTGTGGGGGTGGCTCAGATGGCCCTGAGTTAACTTGGAGACTTAAAAATGAAAAGATTTATGATAATTTTCATTGATGGTAACTAACCCTACCTCTAGGGCAACTAATCAAATTAGCTTTAAAAACAGGAAAATGGTCCTCTCTGAGTGGCCCTTTGACTTTGTTCTTATGAAGACATCCATTGGTCCATTCCACAATAATTCTTCTTCAACTTACACAGTGACTGGTTCCTAGGAATCAAGACTTTATGTCAGAAGGCATACCTTTATTCCTTTCTATACAATTTGTTAATTCCTTGGTCAAATTAGATAGGAGATAGTGTCACGGGGTAAAAGACAAAATGACTTTAGGTGTCTACAGTTTTAATGCCTGTCAATAACTGGTTGGAAAAGACGGTCTCCTATTAATGCCTTCTTTCTATTAGAGTGCTTTATTCCCTCCTAATAAAGCGAAGGACTAGCATTAATGATCAATCCCTTACCTATCCCGAGACCACAGCCCACTGACCACTCAGCACATGTAGCTCCAAATCAGATGCAGCATGCACTATTGCTTGTGCAGGCTAACAGGTGAGCACATGGAAGGGAACTGAGGGGTACCATAATTACAAAGGAAAGTGGTTGTAATTGGGGGATGTAGGGCATACATCTGCAGAAAACTCAGCTTCATCAGTTGTGTTGCTCATAGAACAGCTCATTGACCTTATGCCTATTAGTTCCCTAATTCTCCACCCCGTTCTGTGAGGACTCGAAGAACAATAGGGAGAATGTCAACCTAGTGAATCACTGTTGACTCTGTCCTCCACATTTTCCTTATTTGGGCAGCCATTTTTGCTCAGGTATGCTGAACATCCACAAAGTGGCTAGGTACTAAGCCCTCAGACACTCAGACAGGTGTCTTAAAAGACATTTAGGAGACTTACTCCAAGGTTCATGAACTAGATTTTTAAATAAGTCTAAATAATTCAGATGTGGGATTTGGGACCAAATTCCCTTAGGCTTCTTTACTCTCTAAAGGCAAGATATTCAAACAATCTTGACCAAATTAGGATAATTAGAGTCCTTCATCTTACCCCTGCAGCATATCTATTATACTCTTCTAATGAGTGTACTATTCAACTGCGTCAGGGATCTTTGTTAATTTAGTGGGAATGAAGAACTAATCATCAGTATCTCTGCTAAGGAGTTTGTGTTTACCATCAACATGCCCAGTAGATGTGCAGATGTTACCCTGATGTGAAATTATAGTTAGACATCATCTTGCACTTGGCCAGTTCACTAACCCATGTCTTATAGGCCTTTGAGACTGCATTTGGCACAGCGTTAGAGATTTCAAGATGTGCTGGTATTTGTTTACTGAATGCGGTTGGGATAACGTACCAAAGAGAGAGAAGCATAATTCATGCTTCAGTTTACTTATAGACTTGTAGCTTTGAGGTGCTCTTTGGGTACAACTGTTCTCCTGCGTACCATGAAGCTTCATATTGCATTGATGTATCTGGGACAAAATCCTGTGTCAGGTGATGCAGAGTTGCCAGACAGCTCTCCTGGTTGAAGAACTGGATAAGCTGGGATTACTTTCTTTACTTTTTGATTTATCTAGTAGCTGTTAAGAGCCTTAAAGCCTGAAGTTCACTGGAGTATCATTTTTGTCTCTTTTTACAGCCAGAGTTGCAGAAGTTCGAGGACTGCTTGTTTTCTTCATTTGTCATTTTTATTCCCATATCCAATCCACAGAGCAGGAATACACAGACAAGTGCCAAATCAGACAAAGCAGTTCCTGTTAGTGTGTGTGCATGTGTTATATTACATGCCTTAAAAAAAGCACAAAACCCAAACCAAACAAAAAACCCCGAGTTCTATGCTCCATGTTTGTCTTTGGGGGAGTGTATGAATGAATTACATTGACTTTCCACTCAGTTTTTTTTCACCGGATTACATTTGAAAGGTTTTTTGGAAGAGATACTTCTATTTTGTTTTATTGTTTGTGTTGCTCCCCTTTTGTTCGTCTAGTGTCAGCATCTCATCCGGATCCAACAAGAGGCTAATAAACGAAGCCTGACTGTCCTGTGGCAAGAGCTCCAAGATGGGTGAAAGCCAAAGAAGTCTTGGAACTATTAGCAGTGTTTAACAGTGCTTTCAACACTGTTTTCAATTGAAAAAGTCAACTGAGAAGATTTATACGGTGGTTTGTGAGAAATATTGATAGCTGGTAGTCTGTGACTGAATATATTGATTTTTTGTTCAAGGGACACAGATCACCTGACCTAGTGCTCATCTGTGAATATTTGCCCAGGAGGGTATTATATGAAATATAGAGATGTTATATGGATTTTTTCCCCAAAAAAAAGTCTTTATTCATCAGTGGCACAGTTACTCATAGGTATTGAAGAAGTATTTTAGAACAACATCGTCTAGAGGTAGATAATCCATCAGATTAATGGAAAAGTTGAGGATGTAAAACCTCTCTGCTGCTTTGAAATGCCATTTTCCAAGTCATTGGCAGCTGTACTCTATGTGCTATTTGGGCTTTAGACCAGCTCCTTCATGTTGCTTTATGTGAAATAAAAGGCTCAGTTACTGCCAGCCTTGGGTGGTCAGCCACATCTGTCACAGGTCTTACACTTACCTTCCTCAGGATTAATTTACTAATGTCAGCGGGGTTACAGTGATGTGAGGTGAATAGGTACGAGAGCTCATGCAGGCCTTAGGTGTCCAGAGCACTGATCTGGTAACAAAGAACCTTGCTTCGGTTTCAGGAACGACCCCTCTCTCCTCATCTCTTTCTTGCCACTGCCCAACTGACCATTCCTTCATGAAAGATCGTTAGGTTTGTAAGCCAGTTTGTTTCTGGTGTAACCCCACTGGGTGCGATGCAGTTACACCGGGGAGAGACTTGGGACGTTTTTACTGTACTCAGTCACATGGGCCATGTAAAGACAGCCTTCCCACGCAGAGTATTTGCACAATGCTTTCCTGGAATTTGAGGGTGAAACACATCTTGCCTGTTGTGCTTCAGGCATTTCACCCGATGAGACAGAGCCGTGCTTGCTCGATCGCATTAGCTGGATTAGATCAGCAGTGACAGTCTCCCAACTGTATCACTGTGAGTTTGTCTTCATCTTGTACCTGTTGACCATCGTCCAAGACAAGGTACTGGCCCAGATGAACTATTTTTATACTTTTTGACCACCTGGTATGCTTTTGAAAACATTTGGGGATGTTACAGGAAAATTGATTTGGAGGTGTTTGAAAAGGATTGTGAAGAAAATTCCTGAAGTGCAGCTACTGCTGATAACTTGTGATGACAGTTAGCACTGTTTGAGAAACGTCACTCTGGTCAGCTTTCATGTGGTCCATTAGGTTGAATGGACCTAAGCAGTTTCTCCCCTAACTACGTCAACCAAGGGTCCTTTTACTGCCTGTTACTATCTTTGGGTTGGACTAGGTTGCTGAAGCACTGCTGTGTCCCCTGATTTTGTCCTCACTATGTGGGGTGCTAGAGCTGTTTCCATAGAATTGGAGGGACTCATCCACTTCCCTCCTTGGGGTATAATCAGAGAAACTTAGTTTGGAAGCTCCCCAGGGGTTTTGCCTGTTTGTAGTTGAGGTCACATGGGAGCAAGCCAATTGCTGGTTATCAGTTGCTGAAATCAGGGCTGATCCCCAACATAAACAAGGACGAAGGCTCTTCAACCTCCCAAGAACTGGAGGTCTACTATTTTTTTTTAATAGACTATTCATCCATAGTTTAAGAGCTGTCACTGATTTAAACTTTTTTTTTCATTCCACCTATCCCAAGCTCTGGGCAATCATACCCTGGGGGATTTCTTTTCCACTCTGTTATCTCCCTAAGTATTTTAAATACATATCTTCATTCCAAATAATCTTGTAAAGAGAATTTCTTCTTGGTTCCTCCTCAAGTCAGATTCTGCCTTTGTCCTTTTGTAATCAAATGCTGAAACAGAACCTACAGAGAGGCTGCTGGGGAGTTGTTCTGTTTGAGGCACATTTGGGGAAGATTTGTGCCCAGAAAAGAAATAATTGGGTCACGAGTCCAGAACAGATACAACCCTCTTAATATGCTTCAATTATTTGAGTTATGTTGAAGTGTGTGAGAGAAAGACAATGCAAACTCCTGACAAATGGAGATGACAAATTATGAGGTGTTTATTTACCCAAGACCTGATGTATCTATTTACTTGATTAATCCCTGTAGAAGATATATTTTGGTGATAAAATCAGCCCAAACTTCCCCAGCTGTCTCCTTTGGTCAGTATCCAGTAGATTGCTGGTGGTGTCCAAAATGTCCCCTTAGCAGTGGGTAAAGTCAGTGGAATGTCACAGTCCCCAAGGGGGCTGAGTGAGTCTGTGGGGCTTTTTTTGGTGTGTGTCCCTTCCCCCCACTGCGCTCCCCGCCCCCCAGAGGTTGCAGGTAATGAAAATGGTATAGGTTACTACATTACAGTGTTTACAGTTGATCAGGTCCTATATGTCTGAATAGCCCTTTTGCTAATGTGTGTAGCTGATTTTGTCACAGAGAACTCCTGTCCCTTATATAATTTATGCTCTCTCTAATAGAGTATCATTTTTGCTTAGGTAATGCATGCAGTCACACAATTTATGCTGGGATTCATGCCTCACTTCCTAGCATTCTCATCTCTTCTTCCCAAGTGAGGCTATGATTTTGTTTAGCTTTTTTTGTTAGGTAGGCTTAAAACTACAAAACTCATAAGATTCTTTGTTTATACAGGCCTATCTTTGTTTTTTTGCTTTCAGTTTCAGGCAAAACCACAGCTGTAAATACCCATCACAAACTGTAAAAAGCATAGGAATAGCCCTGTTATCCTGAGATGAGCACCTGCTCTTCATTCCTCTGCTTCTTTGAAGTGTTCCGAGGTTGCCAGGTGAGTCATTTAATATATCATTCAATATGACAGGATTTAAATAGATCTGCTTATTATGATATTTCTCCAATCTTTAAACAGAGGGGGGATCCCATTAAAAAAAAATCTCTGCTGTAGCAGGTGTACATGTGAGTCTGAGCTGCAATCTAGAGCTCTGAATGACACTGGTAATGAATATTAAGAACTTCATTTGAAAAAAATACTTTTAATTGTACTCCTCAGTGAGGGAAGAAACAGCACTACCTAATTATGAATTAAAGACACATGCTGGAAAGACTCATACTACAGCCATGAAAGAAAACACAAACATGAGAATAAGTACAGGAAAAGAATAGCAAGTAGTCATCTTAACATAGACTGTATTAGGATGCCTAGTGTACAAGAGGGACACATTAGCATTGCACTGCTAGTTTGTAAGGTCTTAAACCTTGACTTTACCCGCTGAAAATATTTTTTTTTAACATAAAGAGTTACAGCAAACCCTTGGTTTGTATTTTGAGGTGGAATAGAGAAACAAAATGCTGAAATGCAACATTAGAATGATACCCCCGTGCAGCTGAGCCAGGTAACCCCATATCCTGGCCTTTGTTGCAGGAGCCCACATTCATTCTTTCTTCCCAGTAGTGCTGGATTGGTGTCCCATGTCTCCTCCCTTTCTCCACTGCTGCCTGGCTCCTCATTCCGGCCTCTGACCAGCTGGCTGTGAGCTCTCCTCTTCCCTCACATTTGGTATAGCATATTCCTTCTACCAGCTAACCTGATTCTGGCTAGGCCTTTTTCTTTACTGGCTTCCAACTGCGTTCTCTTTGCCCAAATGGTTCCAGTATCCCTTTCTTTCACTCATTTGCTATTTCTTTCCCTCCCCTCTAGCTTGGCTTTTTTGTTTGGTTTTTTTTTTAGTTTTTTTCTCTATGTTCTTGTCCAAAAGCTGCTTCTTCCATACTGCCTGGGAGTGAGAAAGTAGGCAACTGCTAACATAGGTGATGGAGGATGGCGAGTCTGTTGTAATGCCTAACCCTGGTCCAGAGTAACCAGGAGCCTCAGCTGTGGAAGGGCGGGGGGGGGGGGGGGGGGGGGGCAGGCAGGCGAGAAATCTGTATTTTTCCTCTGTACCTAGGCTGAAGGATTTTCAGTTGTTCTTTGGGGAAGGGGCATGAGCAGTCTGAACACAATAGGGCTCTATTGAGTTGGAAGACATTTGATGAAATTACACCAGGAATATAATTATTCAGTGTGTTCAGCTAGCAGCTTTGCTAAAAATGCCAGAAAGATTGAAGGCGAAATTAATTATGTAGAGCACAGTAAATCTTCTCTTACTCAACACCTCCATAGCCTATATATGGCTCCCTTTTTAAGATTCAGCGTGGGCTTATTGTAGAGCTTAATGGCTGAGTTACCCAATCATAATGAGCTACTGTGTGCATCAGCTGAGCATGATAAAGAACTCCTAATGTGTCTACAATGCAAGGTATTTTAATTCTGACATGAGTGTTGCGGGAAGATACGGCACTCTTCCACACCAACACATAGACAGACTTAGGTGGGTGGTGGTGCCATTGATGGAATAAAACTCCTCAGAAGTGGTGACGTATTTCTCACTGGGTCCTATATATAATAGCTGAAAAACCTAACTTATATTTGGCTGGCTTTATAAAAGTGCCAGTTCTTGTTTATATTAGAAAATATGTTAAATACATTTTTGTGCCCTTAGTAAAATTTGTAATTCTTTGCTTCTTTTTAGAGCCTCTCAGTGAAGAAAGTGGTTCTGTTCCACTTACAAGCTAAGAACTGCAAAATTACAGCATGAGTCAATTCTTCAGAACAAGTACTTGGGCATCTGCCTAATTTTTGCCACGCAGAGCACCTCCTCAGATTTCAGTGGTGTGAGATCAGACTCTTGACTCCAGAACTATTCAGCTGTCTTACCTCACTTTGGCCCCTTTATGTTTGTAAGGATCCTACTTTTACCAGGTGCTTTCTAATTCACTCTTCTCAGGAAGAGCACAAATCCCTAACACGGAGATCTACCTTCTTTCAGTATCTCTGGGACACATCTCTGGCATTCCTTTTGTCTTCCTTTTCTGACTCTATTGTTTTCTTTCTGAGTCTCGGGCATTGGAGACAGCTAGAGTAATATCAGGAAAATTATTATGGAAGCACAGAATACCCGGGATAGGGACCTTATTGTCTCAGGTGTATAAGTCTAGAATAAAACCTCTTGCTGTTCGGCAGGGTTGGTCTAGCTTATGAAAGGTTTTCTTCTGTGCTCACCACTGCAATATCTGTGTATTGGCAGTCTGAAGAAACAGACAAGACATGGAGGAAGCTCGGGAGCAAAGAACTGATGTAGTTTCCCAAATCACGTGGTTATGACAAACCAGTTGGGTTGTTTAGACTGAGGCTCAAGGAATCGGGAATGGAAAGGACGCTGGAAGAGGAATAGCTACAGATCATTGTGTGTGGGTGCAATTGTTGGCACTATCCTTGGCTCTAGGAATGGCATTTCCATCTCTTCTCTTTTTGTGCATCCATTTGCCTTCTTTCACAACCCTCTTCTGCCCAGCACTAAATTTAATGATTGTTCTGGGGAAGGAGATATATATATTCCTTGGCTTCTGAGCCCCTCAGGTTAGCTCAGGCCTCTGTCCTTTGCCTCTGGTGCTCCTTTGCCCTGTGGTAGCACTTCCTGAGCAATGTGTAAATGCCTGTGTTTGTAAGGGTCCTATTTCTGTTTCACAGTTTATAGCGTATTCTTTGCCAGATGCAAAGGGGATGGTGGTTATCACCCATCATGGTGTGGGTTGCTGGAGGGAGTGCCTGTGACCCAGGTCACACAGCATGAAACGTGCTGCTTTGTACAAGGGAACCCTCCTGGGCAGCGTGAGGTTGAGATTACCACAGGTATATCCCTCAGTAAATGTAATCCTGCATTTACAAGTTCAGTGCTGTTTACATGTGAGGCAAATATGTTTCATCAGGAAGTGGGGAAAAAAAAATAATCCATGCTTATTGATAAAGAAGTACAAAACAGTGTTGGCACAATGATTTCTGAATCTATTTGGGAGTCCTATCATGCACTGTTATAATAAGATAGCTGGAAGATAGTAACTTTGCACTTGATGGAAAAACATATTGTGCAGCTTAATGAAATTTCGTCATGCACTTTGATTTCAGCAAGAGAGACCTTTTCAAAGCAAATATAGCTATTAATCTAATTAGTGCTTCAGCTAATATACTGAAATTATATTTGTATATCAATATATCAGACAAATATTTGTATGAGATAGGCATTTCAATGACTACTCAGCTGAAATGAACAAATTAACTTCTTCAATTATAAGGGCCTTGTTTCCTACAGCTGTACTTCGCAGTTCATTTTCCAGTGTGAATGCTTAAATTAGGCTGCTAAATTCACAGTTAATCTGGAATAACTGGCTTTTTTTTTTCCCCAACTCATTTGGGTAGTAAGACAACTGAGCAATACTGCTTGTTGACCCTCAGTCTGTTTTTCGTGAGGACCATGCTAACGGATCGAAGTCACTGGGTCCATCCAGAGTGTGGCAAGAGCCCTTTGGAATGTGGTTAGTTGGCTTCATACTATTACCCTTTCTGGATAAGACGAGGACGAGTGATGGATGCACAGCATGACTTACTCTGGTACCTTGTTCTTCTGACTGTCCAGCATGAGAACCAAATTTCTTTTCCTTTGAAGCAACCAAGATGATGTTGATGGTGGATATTATTCCTGTATGGGGCCAGGACAAGGCTGTGGCTGAGACCTGGATGCTCAGAAGCATTTCAGGGTTTGCTGCTTTGGTTATAATATCTGTTTCCACCAATCTCAAATGCTGCTGGACAGCTTCCAGTGGACATAAATACAAGGGAAAAAATAATCATGCGCAGTTAGTTGTAGGCCCTCACTTGATTGTTGTGTTGACTTCTGTGGTGCCTTGAACCACCCTGAGTGCAATCCAGACCTTTGGTGTCTGGTGCTTTAGAGCTCTGTATAGTAATTAAGGACAGTTAGACACTTCAGAATGAGATCCAAAACAGTCAGCAGTCTCAAGAAGTGCCAGGTACCAGCTAAAAGAAATACTGAAAACAAGAATATGTCTGGAATCTTACCACTGTCTTGGGCTAGGGCACCACACAATACTCCAATCAAACATGACTTCATGCACCCACCTGATATCCTGAAGAGGTAGGTGCAGAGACCTGAAGTATCTCTTGTTGATAGGTTTCCACAGTTTTGGTTCTAAAGTGCTGAAGAAGACTCACTCCTCTCTTAAAATTTGACCGAAAGAGCTGTATTCTTACATTTTATACAACACCTTAGTGGCTGGAGCTCATCTGAAATCTGGCAGATCCAAGTTCAGTTCCCCACTTTGCCTGGTAAGTGTTCTTACCATTGTCTCCCATCTCCAAGGGGAGCGTGGGAATGTTCCCCACTGCTCCTGCGAAAACTATTCCACTAGTCAGGCAATAATTCAAGGGAGCCATAGAGGGCATGTAGTGAAGCTTGTCTTCGTAGCCTTGTGGTTAGGGAACTCAGCCAAGGAGGAGGAATCCAGGATTTTGATCCCTGTTTCTAGGACTGTTCACATATTATTGCTTGATGTAAAGCTCGAAGGAGCAAGGGCCAGATCTCAGGGCTTCCCCTTCTCAGGTAAGTAAATTCCTTCCAAGCCCCCCCTTTGATACCCAAATCCTTTATCAGATCTCTAACTGTTTCAGAATTCAAAGATTTTTCACAAGGCTGTGGATCTGCCAGGTGCACCTCCCGGAAATTAATGGATCCCATCTTTGGACAGAAAGATTACCTGAATTTTTCAATGCAAATTCAACCTTCACTTTGAATCTTCCTTCGAGTTCTGTGCGAAGTCATTCTACCTCAGCGAGAATTAACTGTTATGTTGAACTTTAGTGTAGTTATGGCAGTTCTCATGGGTCCTCTGTTATGACTCATAGTATCATGTTCTTTCTTTTGTGTGTAAGTAGTTGGCAAATTCTCCCCAGCTATGGCATAAAAAAACCCTTAAATGCTGTACTTACATGGGGCAGAATTTAAGAACCACAGCTGCTTGTGTCTGGGGTTACTGCCATGACAGAATACACTGGATGGGACCATGTGAAGAGGAATACCTGATGAAAATGTTGGATAGAAATTGGGATGAAAGTAGATGAATAGAAGGGATGAAAAGGAGAATGTGGAGTGAACATATCTGTTACAGGAGCCTAAAAGAAATAATCCATGCTGGGATTCCTATTACTTTTGCATTGTGCCATCTTATTTGCTATTTCTGCTGAGAAAGGTTAGAGACACAATTTTCAGGAACAATGAAAATATAGGAACTTCTCTGTGTAATGGGAGTCTTGGAGCGGCATTGCAGGTAGCAGTTGCTTGAATTATCAGTTTGAAAACTCTTTGCTTTGGTGTACGCTCTAGAAAAGAGAGACTGCAGTTAAGAAAATGTACATTAGCCAACTCATTTTGCGATGAGTTCTAATACCATAGATTGCTAAAAATGAAAAGCAATAAATGTCAAATAACATTTCTCTGTAGGTTTCTGTCCTGCTTTCATTTCAGCTTGCGCAGCAAAGGGAAATATCGGTATAAGCTTCTATTGGGAGTCAGTTGTTCTGTAGTAGAGATGCAGTTCTGCAGTCACAGATGCTGTGGAGGCTCTTCGTTTTGTTTCTTAAGAAAATATTCCACTGCAGCTGCAGAAAAAGGATGGAAATATTTTTCTAGTCTTGTATTTTTCTGGTTTCATAAAAGCCTACATTTTTACTTGAGGATATGGACCTTTAAATGGAGTAAACTACTGTCATTATTAAAAACACCTTCCTGGAAAGAATTCAGAGATGTTCAAGACTATTCTTTTTTTTCCCCTGGCATAGTATTCTAATTAAATCTCAACCATTTCTTGTGTAATGTTTTTAAGGTCACTAGCTTGGCTGGGTATTTGGTAATAAAAATTACACCCCATGTCTGCAATAGGACCACTAATTTAAAATAGCCATTTGATTCAAACTGACCTGTTTGCCAGCATAACTAATGAAGTGTCACTTTAATATTTAAAATACTGTTCTTTCAAGGTAATTGCTATTTACTGGTAATTCTTCTTCATTTGATGGTTTATTAGGTACCTATAGGAATTTAAATTGGGCAACTGAAAAACTGTAATTGTCTAACTAGCATAATACTTTGCTATAAATATGCCTGGGCACCTGTTTAAGGAAGTTTTTTTGTTTCTGTTTTTTTCCACTGTGAAAGAATGGGGAAGGCTGATTTGGGAAAGATTTTACCTATTAATAAGATATTAGGGAAGAGCCAGCAGAAGGGGGCTGACATCCTAAGGAATGCAGGGACTTGTTTTGGCTAATTCTGCACCCACCCATGTGGGCGTCAACATTCCACTCAAACGTGGCAGGGCTTGGCCTCTCCTTGTGGAGGGTGGGGGAGGGAAGTAGATTTGGGAGAGGAGAGAGGAGGAGAACAGCCAGTAAAGAATTGATCTGAAAAGTAATTGCAGAAAAGGTATAATACCAACATTCTCTTACAAAAGGAAAACTGTAGTGGGATAAAAAACATAGCTGGTAAAATAAATACATCACTTGCTTGTTCCTTTTCTATTCTGGCCTGTTAGCAAATACCTTCTTTTGTCCTCAATATGTCATAATGCTTTATTTTGCCCACAAAATGTAGCTATTTAAATTAGCCTTCTTGCTAAAGAGATGTGGAGTTTTGTGATGTCCTCCACAATCTGATAAATGCTTTAGAAAAGGGCCAGAAAACACCTCTCTGAGAAATTCCTTCTTTCTTTTGTTGATACTTGCCTCTTAAAAGAGATATCTGAGTGGGCATTGCAGGTTACAGTTTTATTGACCTTTTCTTTCTTCCCATTTGTGACTGGTTCTTTTTATTGAAGCTTGAGTCCCCAGCCCTGTGTCCTTAAGTGATTTTTAGGATTGTTTGTGACACCTGTGTTGTTAGTCTTTACCAGTAATAGCTATTGAACAACGTTTAGATTACATGACTCTCAAAGCAAGAGCTCTTGTATCTGCCTTCTTATTTTCCTGGTATAACATGAGTGCTTCAATTATTAGTGAATTTATCATTTTCATACTTGTAGATTGGGAGCTAAGAACCAAAGCAGCCTCTGTTTCACTAGCTTATGCAGGACTTTTTCATGAAGTGGGAATCTCTGTTTCCCAAGGTTAGGAGCTGATTTGTTTATACTATCTTAATTTCAAAGGGAAAAAAAATAATAATTGGAAGCAGATCTTGGCATGGAAATTTCACCCCTGATAACTGAAGTTTAGCCAATTTATAGTTGACCAAAAATGAAGTACTTAGGGTTGTCCAGCATTTCCCATTCTATCTTTTGGTAGTTCTATCAGTGCTTTTTCTCTGCTAGCATTTAATGTTAAGAAAGATAGCAGTAGTGTTCCCTCCCTCCAAAGATACAGCACGTTAGGTTTGATTTGTGGCTTGTCCGTGCTTGGGCAATGGGGATCACTGAAATGTCTGTCTGCACCTGAATTCCAGTCCAGTGGTGTATCCAGTGGGTGGTGTGAATATGCTATGTCATTCACTCCTAGGTGCATCACCCAGTGGAGATTTGCCAGATGACTTCATCATCCCACTCAGTCTTGCTACTGTATTTTATATTTTTGCAAGCAAGGAGACAGCACAATATCCTGGCAATCTGTGTATGCATTAATGAAGTGTCTGCCCACACTTCTTAACGTAGGGTTACTAACGATGATTGCTAACATAATGCACTATTTAAATGGCCTGTACAGTCTAATGTAGCTATATACATGCATAAACCACAAATTATTTTGTCATGGTTGCTATACTTTGTGCAAACATTTAATGAAAAGCACTGTTGCAATACATAGAAAACTGACTTATTTTGTTGATTTTTTTGTGACTGAAGATCTTAATTCTTCATAGCTGTGTTAATACTGTTTTGTTCCACAAGTTTGATGAGTTAATATAGACATGTTTTGATCTGTGACAGATCCATGGAAAGCCCAGACACAGACACTTTTGTGGTCAAACTTGGGAGACAGTTGAACATGAATTCAGATTTGCTGCTTAGGCCCATTATTTAGATCCGGTACTTAAACCAATTCAAAAAAGGATGTTCTTACTGAAAGTGCTGTTTTCAAAAGTATATATGGAACTCCCCTAGAAAGAGTGGTAGTCGTTGCCTCTGGGCGTGTGTATATGTGAACGCGTATGTGTTTGTGTTGCATGTTCATGCATGCAAAGGAACACACGTTGCTTGTGTGTGATGGGTCTTGTGTCGATACACAGCAAAAGCTGTATACTTTATATTTTCTAATTTTTTCTCATGTAGCAACTTTTCTATATGCTAACAGAAAACTCAATGTGAAGAAGTAAAAGAGACTTTCTTTGCACTCTTAAACTGGTTTTCCCCCTCTTCCTCATTCTACATCAGAAAAACCCGCTTTCAGAATAAGAGGGAAACACAGATGTGAAGTGAACTGCTATGAAAGAAGCTCATGTAGTGTTTGCTTTTTTCCTGTCATGGCGCGAGCTCACAAATACCATTCTGAGCTCTTGAGGCTTGCTTTCTTTATTGACTTAGCTCCTCTTACGTGCAGAGTCAATGGGAAACCTTGTGAAGGCTTAAATACATACATCCAAATTGAAACCGAGCTGGCTTCCAGCAGTCAGGGTTTCCATTATCTCATCTTGTTTCAGTCAAAACTTTTGTTTGAAGCAATCCAGTTGTATCAGAGTAAACAACATTGCGTACAAATTTATAAAGACTCTGCCTTGCCCACAACAGTTCTATGCTTGAATAAGGAGCTTCCCTGTCTTAAATGGATGCTGTGTCCTGCAGTACTGAGTAGCTGCTGTTGCTTTCATGTAGGTAGTTTTATCAGCTACGGAATATGGGGGGAAGGTGCTGAGATGTCACTCCTGTCCACCCTTCATTGATATGTTGTCTGCGTTCAGAGAAAGAAAAGTTGAAGGATATTCACGAAGGTGACAAATCCTTCCATGGTTGGCTATTGGAAGATGGTTCCCAGGAGTATGCTCTTCTCCTGATAAATAGTGCAAGTGGCAGGGTTTCTGTCCCTTGGGAGAGAGAAAGTTCGGGAAGGAAATTTATCTTTACCTTTCCTTTTTTCTCTCATAGACAGTTCGGTTTTTGTCCCATTTCTTAATGGCTTCCCTTTATGTAGTCTCATGTGTCAGAGGTCTGTGTAATCTTGTCTCATAACACTGAAGACTGGCACAGCTACATTCCTGCAACATTTAGCTTCTGGTCAGAGAAAAGCTGAGATGTGGAAGGCTTAGTCAACAGGAGGTTGCATGAGGGGTCTGCAGATAATGGAGGCTGGTGTCAACAGCTTTCCTGAGAGTAGCTCCTAAGGGAAGTCTCTGCTCTGAAACTCATTCGATGTGATCTCAACACATGGTGGGAGGAGAGAGGACGTGCTTGGTGCTTGCTGTGTGTTTGGTGCCGGACATTCTCCTGTGAAGCATCTGTTGCCTTCTGTTTTCTGACTGCCCTCTGGTCCTGGGCTTCTCCACTCTCTTGCAGGGAGGATGGAAGGTGCTGTATATGGGTAAGCTACTACTTAGTTGTATTTCCCTTTCGCCTAAGCACCTGGTCCCTTTTTCATATGATTTCCATCATTCCTCACACTTATAGGAGGCAATTGTGTGTCCCAGAGGTTCAGCAGGTCTTTGGCTCTCACCATCTCCTTCTAATCCTCCTCACAAAATGATGTTTTTAATGTCAGCTCCAGTTCCCCATACTCAATATCAAATTAACTTAACTTGAAAGATTTTGATGAGTTTTGTTGGCTTGTACAGATAGCACCATCTCCCAAACCTGTGACACAGGCAAGTTTCCACTGCAGTGTTTGCTCACAGCAGGAGTATGTGAAAGGAGTGCATTTCAAGAATGACTAAACATCAAAGTGGTTGTATGTGAGCTGTCCTGAGAAGTGTAATGCTTATCCTGGAAGACAGCAGAAGTGTTTATGTTATGTTAATGGCCACAGGTCTCAGTTCACATTTAGGTTCTTCTCTACCGCAGCTAATAGAAATAGAGATGAGAAATCTTTCTGATGCAGACCCAGATTTGTTGATCTCTCTCTGCTTAATTACAGTAAAGAGAAGTCAGGAGTATCTGTGATCATCGTTCCTGCCTGGTTACACTCTATCATCTTTTACAGAAGTGCATTTTTGCAACTCTAGGGAGAAAAGGCTTTTTTTTTTTCCCCCCCCATGGGCTTGCCTAGGAAGATACCCATCTTTAATATGAACCTTTGAAGCATTATTATGGTAATGTCAGGTAACTGCTCTTCAACATAGATTGACAGCTAGCTATTAAATAAGGGTAGGGAAGAATGTGGCATCTGTGTAGTGAATGATGCATGTGGTTATTTTAAAATGTTTTTTTATAAGCAGAGACACGGCAATTGCAGGTTTTCTTTGCCTTTTTGGTTTAACAGCATTTCAGAGTCTTTTGCCAAACCACAAGTAAAAGCAACATTTAGATCAAACTCCAGTCTCAAAATATTTTCCCCACTCTGATTCAAGCACAAAAGATTTAATTTCTAATCAATTGCAAAATGGGCTACTGGAAAATAGTATCTTTTGCATGTGCCCATTTGAGCCTCTGAAACAAGCAGAAATGTATTGGTTTCTAAAGTCACTCAATTTCTGACCGTTTTTCACCAAGGTTTAAATTGGCAGGTACCTGACAGCTGTAATAGATTCATCTTCAATAACAAGCAGAGTTCTGAATTGCTACTAGTTGGCACTGGCCGGGATACCAAGATGAGCTTGCAGAGCTCGGTACCATGTGCTCCTTTTCACAGTCGAAATTACATGTTCTGCCAACTCAAATAAAATTGTCAGCAGGAAACATAACATTTTCCTCTATGCCATGGGTTCTGGGACTGGCATCTTTTTCCCATGCCTGGTTAACATATTTCTTGTTTTCATGTAGCAAAGGGTATGGCAAGGAGCTGGACTGGACTATGGAAGTAGTGACCACCTACAGACAGAACATTGAAAAAGAGTGAGAGCTACGTTGTGTCTGGAGTTGGTAGTATGGCAGGTATTTTTTATGACTCTCTCCTTTGGTTCCAGAAGACTCCTGCGAAGAGCCATCTACTGCTCATGTATCACTTGCATAGCCTGACTCTTCACTCTGTGTAAGTCCTCTAAGCAGAGGAATGCAAATTCCATTTTCATTGTTATTTGGCTAAGAAAATGGCGAACCCCTGAACTTTTTTCTCCTACAATTTTAACTGAACTTGACCTAAATATAAAGGTTAAAAGCTGAATTAACTTTTTCCTCCCTGTTGTTGTGGTTGAGAAATGGAAGGTAGAAATATCAGACTGACTGCTTGTTCCTGCAGCCTGTCCAGCCTGGGAGGCTGGTGGGAATGCCCGTCGGTCTCCCACCCAGCTTGCTGGTTCCTTGGGGCAAAATATGAAGTGGGTCTGACATGGTGTAACTTGCATTCTAGTAAGCAGTTGCTCGCTGGCTGAAGTACTCCTGAAAGTTGTTTGTTCAGTTTTCCTTGTTTGCAGGTACTTTAACATAGCTTATAAAGTCTGTAAGTCATATCATTTCCAGTTCCACCACACAGAGCTAAGTAGGTATAAAAGCAACTGTAAGAGAGTCTGTCTTGATTTTTAGAGTGACATTAGCTATAGCATGGGAGTATAATTAAGTACCACTGCATATATTCACTGCTGAGTCTGGTCCAGGAGAATGGCTGCTGAGAAATCTCAGGCCCATTGCAGTAAAGACTTCTTCCCACATGTTTCTTAGATTTTTTTGGCATCGCACATTGATGCGGTACATTTAAACACTTACAGATCAAAAGCACAAGGAGAACGTTGAGAGGTTTCAAAAACATGAAGGATAAGAGAATTGGCTTTACTTTTTTTCTCAGGAAGAGAAGATAAATATGACTGATTAAAAAGTCATTATGAAGAGGACAACGATCAATCTGTAGCTATTCACTGAGAATAGGAGAGATTGACTTAGTTAGCAACCAAGTTAGTTGACATTGGCTGTTAGGAGAAATAGTCATCTTCCGAGAGATGTTTAAACGTTGCAACAGGCTATTTGCACAAGCTGTTGGCGCTCTTCTTCATGAGAGGATTCAAGGACCAAGTTAGATAAACCTTTGCTTGGAACAGTCTAGGGATACTTGTTCCTGTTTCCTGAAACTTTTTCAGTTTTCTTTTGGTCTGGCATTCCTGTGAGCTTCAGCTTTAACCCTGTAACTTCTGAATAGCTATTCCCAACATATGCTGTAGAAAATTGCCTAAACGAATACCAGCAACACAACAGGGCATTTAAAAGGACCTCCCATGAATCCTCAGCCTCCAGTGGTGAAGAGCACATCAATGTGTACCCACAATCCTTAGAAGGCCTGTAGAGTTTATTGGAAAATAAAGCAGTGATGGTATCTAATCTGTTAACCCTAGCAGAGAATCTGCTCCCCTGCCTCAGATTGCAGGCATACCATGAAGTGCTGAGATTGGCATGAGCAGCACACATTTTTATTTGAGGGGAACATAAATCCTAAGTATCTTGTTTGTGTATAATTATTCTTGCCCTGAGGTTGCAGCATCTTGTGCACACAGCTGCATTGTGAACATTTTTCCAAGTTTATTTAGCACCGAGTGCAAGTACTTTACATGTCAGAGCTGGGAACGCTCCTGTTTCAGCTGACTCCACTCCTTTGGGGTGTTGTAGAGCGCTTAGGTGACTAAGCGAGAAGCAGTTGCACAAGCCTGGAGAGACGGGGAGCTTATTTAATCACTTTAGAGAAAGAGAGAGTAGGCGCCCAGGAACAGACACAACTAATCTGTGAGGAGAACGAGAGTGAGCAAGTATGTCTTACAGAAAGGATTTGGAGGTGAATGGATTGGCAAAGTCAGTGCACCTTTGACAGAGGATTTATATGTTCTTTCTTGATTCACATATGTCCATATTTAAGAACCTAGAAAGACACAGCAGCCAACAGCTTACGATCTGAAACTATGCTCCAACAGGAGAGTTTATTCCTTGTTTGTTTTTGCTCCTCGCCCATCACAATTTTAAAGAAATTAGCGTATTTATCGGTGGCAGCGGCCTGAGATTTGATTCACCAGTACCTTGGTGGTTTCCTGTCCTCTAAATTGCTTTGTTCTTGTTAAATGGCGTGCCTGCTGTGTGGCAGAGATGCCACCTGGAAATAAAGATCCCAGCAGTAGCACTGGGATTTTTGAGGCTCTCTAGCCTCAGTTTTACTGAGGATATGATGGACAGGTTGAGGGGTTGGGCTGTTATTTTATAGAATTAACCCAAGTCTGTCCTTGGTGGAAACAGACACAGGGTAAAGATGTGATCTGTGTGATTCTGACTAAATGGCAGTAACAGAGCACATCTGAAATGCCTACGTGTATATTGTAAAAGCATCTAGGCACTCACGTATTATGGCCCTTGCAGCTTACTTTTTTTTATATTTCCTGGAGTAATATTTTTGTAGTAACTGATAAATTAATTTTATTCTTCACTCAGCCCTTTTATAATATGTTATTAATGGAAGTACATAATGTGACAAGTCCAGATGTACCCATAGACCGGGTCACTATGTGCACTGCAGGCAAAGATGCCCAGTGTAGAATGCAGGAGGGCGAGAACAAGGAAGAAATGTCTATAATATGTATACATCCTTAGCAATACTTCTGGTTATGGTTTGTAATCATTTTTGTTTTCAGAGTCAGATGTGGGACATAACGTATAAATGAACTCCATCTTTCAGCCTCTTTTCTGTGTAGAGCTTTGAGGGAACCTTTTCTTTTGTGGGTGTATACATATATAAAAAAATATATATGTATGTATCACTCCTTGCCCTCCCATCTGCAGGCAGTCCAGGAATAGTGTAATTGATTGAGACTTGTTGTGGGGAAAAAATTTGATCATCGTGTGATTTTTATGAGGTGACTGATCTCTTGAATGATGTCAGTATGCCATGAGGCCAGCCACATGAGCAAGATATCATGTTTTAATATGGCTTTGGAAATAGAGGGAGCGGTCAGACCCATGTTGGAAGCAATGTCGTTAGAGCAGGTATGAAACTGAGTCACGTGAAGTATTCAAAGAGCTGGAATTCAGAACCTGAGTTGTGGCTCATTTCAAACCAGCACCAGTTCCTTGTAAAACAGAAACAGGGATGGCTACAACAGTAACAGCAGTGTAACATACAGCTCTTTAAAAGTCCTGATGCAGTTTTCTCCAGGTGACAATATCGGAAAATCCACTCCTGTTGCTTTTCTTTGGGGTGTCAGAAGGACCAAGCAGGTAGTTTTGTAAAGCAATTGTCATAAACATTCAAACTAGATGATTTTCCATTTCAGGTTTTATTGCAGCCTTGCAATTTGGGCTAGGTTCTCTGAACTTTGCTAACCTTGGCAGATCTACAGGGAAAGCCTGCAAAATCCTTGAGTTCAAAGCAGGCAAAATATATGACACCTTTTGAAAGTTTGGCTTTGAGTGTTGAGTTTATTTGAACTTATGTTAACCAAAGCCAATAAAAAATGGTTTGCATGAGCTCCCGCAAGGTGAAATTCCAGCAAACAGAGAGAAGAGAATGAGAATAGACAACCTGTTTGCCAAACAGCGTTATTTTTATTTGTGTTAAAAGGAGAAAGTTGATAGAGTTTGAGTACTTTTATGTTTGATTTAAGGTATGAATAAGGAAGATTATAGCTTAAGGATATTATGTAAGAAATATTATCCCTCTGTGAAGATATCCTGAGCAACCTGGACTGTATCTATTAGGTCATAACACAGAAGACTCCTCTTTCTGAGCAGTTTACATTTCATTATGCTGATACCTGTGAATACTGATAAAGAGAATAAAGCACGAGGCAGAGATCAAAATATGAATAGTTAATTAGCCATATTAAAAAAAAAATCTGGCCAAAATAAATTGCATTTTGCAGTGGCAGAAACAATTTATGGACATCATGCTTAAATGAATCATACAGTCATAGAATGGTACGAGTTGGAAGGGACCTTAAATATCATCTAGTTCCAACCCCCCTGCTGCAGGCAGGGACACCCTCCACCAGACCAGGTTGCCCAAAGCCTCATCCAACCTGGCCTTGAACACTTCCAGGCATGGGGCATCCACAGCTTCTCTGGGCAACCTGTTCCAGTGCGTCACCACCTTCATAGAGAAGAATTTCTTCCTAATATCTAATCTAAATCTACCTTCCTTCAGCTTAAGGGGCTAAGGTTGTACTAGGCAAGAAATGAGATTGAATAGCCAAGAGCCAGGGGTAGAAAAAGATCACACAGATACGGAATTAAAGGTTGGATACCTGGGGGACAGAGGGATGCCTTTTTTTTTAAACTAAGAACTCTGACAAGGAATGATAAATGAGGATGACTACTGAGATGCAGCAGAGATGGCAAAACAATTGTGGAGATAATTAAGGCAGCTGCTGGGTGCACGTTATCCCTGAGTAGGTACTTCACAGAAACTATTCAGGTATGACGTATTAGTGAACTGAGGTCCCAGAAGAGTATATCGCAGGTCTGCAGTTTCACCTGGAAATGGTGGAAGGAGTTTAAGTGAATATTGAAGTATAAGACAAAGGAGATGGGGCAGGGGGCTACATATGTATTTGTAGATCTGCAAAAAGTTACTGAAGGAGCGGGTGGCGTAGGAGAGGAATAGCAGGAGTGCAGGTACTGGAGCATACCTAACTTGTGAAAGACAGAAGTCAAGGTAAACAGTGTGATGTTACTGTAAGCCTTTAATGAGATAAATAAGGAGAGATAATATGAGTTAAATAACCAACCTAATAGAGCCAAAGACATTCTGGGGAAGTATGATTGCTCAGGCAGTGTGGTATACCTGCCAATGACCTCGAGAACTGGATTTGGTAGATACAGATCTTTCTTGTTAGAGGTCTGTCATTATGGGAGTCTTTGACTTCCCGGATTATCTGGGGGAACAAATAGCTAAATTCAGACACTTCTGAATGCAATAACCAACAGAGTTCCCTTCCAGTCAGTGAAACAGCAAGAAACAATACTTTTTTAGATCCGACACTGTTAAGTCGTAGAATGAAGTAGAAAATAACCTTGGTTTGAGTGACTTCAGTTTCAATTAAAGTGAAGGATAAACAAGTGCGGATCTATAGCTAAGCTTCTCAGTTCCAGACAGATGGCATTTGTTACATTTAGGGAACTAGCTAAAGCCTGAAGAGCTCAAGAGGACTGGATTGTAAAGCAAGGCTGGCCCTTCTTGGAGTCAAAGGTGCAAAAAATGCCTGGAACAGGCATATCTTGCAAAGTGAAAACACAGAAGAAAAGTTATCAGATATGATTGAATAAGGAGTAGAAAAAAGAACAGGTCAGCAAAGGAAGCCACATGTGAGAGGTTCGGAAATGTATGGGTAGAATGAGAATTGGCAGGACTCAAGCTGAGTTTGACTGCAAAAGAAATTAAAACAAATAGCAAAAGATCCTTCAGCCACATAAATAAAAGGGAAAAAAGAAAGTAGTTGGGTATGGCCCAATAATTTATCAGATAGTTTGCTTCTGTTTCAGTTTGGATGCCAATTCTGAATATGCAGGCATAGCAGGTTTTTTAGTGGCAAAGACGACCTGGAAATTGAAATGGCTTCAGCCAAAGTGAAAGAAAAAACTCAAGGTGTTAAATATTGGAGGTAAGGCTGGATCATTGTCATCTTGGTATCTGGAAGGAACTGATACACATAATTGCAGGCTCAAGAACAATGTTTTGATCAGACTTAACAGAGGAAGGAAGACACCATTCAACTGGAGAATGTAAGTCTGTCTTTGTCAAAGGGACAAGGACAGCACTGTTGGAGTGCATGCTATTGGTAGCAACTATTCTATTATTCTAAAAGAAAGAACAGGGCATGTGGTAACTGAAAAAGGAAAGAAAACACAGGAGGCTAGATCTAGCATGGTCTTGGTAAACCTAATCACTGCTTCGAACAAAAGCACTGGTATTTCTAGTCATGGAAATGCAGTCCTTGTTTAGCTTCTAGTATGGTGTAGCATGTGAAATTGAGAGAGATGCTGGGTAATGGCAGAAAAATTGTGACTAATAGGTAAGCTAGAGTGCAGATTTAAGTGAAAAGAGACCTTTCAGACTAGAGGGAAGTTGTTATTGAAATCTCTTAATGGTTGATCTTGGGACAACTCTTCTATGCTAATTTTACTAGAGACTATCACCCTGAAAGTAGAAGCCTGCTAGTGAAACCAGCTGCAACAGAGTTGGGAGGTAATGTCGGAAGAACTAATGTGCTGATTTTGGCTGAGACAGAGTTAATTTTCTTCATAGTAGCTAGCACAGGGCTGTGTTTTGGATTTGTGCTGGAAAGAGTGTTGATAACACAGGCATGTTTTAGTTATTGCTGAGCAGTGCTTACACAGAGCCAAGGCCTTTTCTGCCTCTCACCCCACCCCACCGGCGGGATGGCTGGGGGTGCACAAGGAGCTGGGAGGGGGCACAGCCAGGACAGCTGACCACAACTGACCCAAGGGATATTCCATGCCATATGACATCATGCTCAGCATATAAAGCTGGTGGAAGAAGGAGGAAGTGGGGGGATGCGTTCAGAGTGATGTTGTTTTGTCTTCCCAAGTAACCATTACATGTGATGGAGCCCTGCTTTCCTGGAGATGGCTGAACACCTGCCTGCCCATGGGAAGTGGTGAATGAATTCCTTGTTTTGCTTTGCTTACGCATGTGGCTTTTGCTTTACTTATCAAACTTTATCTCAACCCACAAGTTTTCTCACTTTCACCCTTCCAGTTCTCTCCCCCATCCCACTATGGGGGAATGAGTGAGTGGCTGCGTGGTGCTTAGCTGCCATCTGGGGTTAAACCATGACAACTAAATACCTGGAGAACACATCAAAGCATAAAATGAGAGAGACAGAGATAAAATAGATGTGAGATCAGTTATAGTAGAAGTAAATGCAAGGCTCTTGCTAAACAAATTACTGCTCTAAGTGGATGGTTCACCAGTCAGAAGTAGCTGAAGAGGAAGAAAACACTGATGTGATAGATAGACTATAACTGAATGTCACCAGCATGGTACGTATGTCAGTGAAACAGGCGTCCAGGTTCTGGAGTGTAGCAAGCAGGCAATTTTCAGTATGCACATGTATAAATACTGTTGTGCTCAGTCTGACTCCTAGGATGGGATACCAACTGACAGGCATTTCTGATTTGTGTTCAAATATGAATACAGCCATTTGCATGCATTACTCACCATGTTCCTTCTCCTTTGATGCTGAGCCTGGGATTTAGAAGAGCACAGAGCTGTCCAATGTTTCTTAATCCAAAATTCGGTTTTGACTGTCATTGGCAGGTTGTATTTTTAAGAAGCCTGCTTTGAAATGTCAAATCTTATCCTAATTGAAATCCTCTTACCTGCTACAGGATTTGTCAAACCAATTCACTCAGGATGTCTTGGCATGAGAAGATGTACCACTGTTGCCTATGGAGAGGAGTCCCTTGGGCTCCAGCTAGAGGCAGATAAGGATTGACCAGCTTTAACATTGTATCCTCTATCTTTCATCTCCATCCCAGCTACCCGTTCCTCTTCTCTGCTGTCCTCTCTTCTTCCTCATAGGACATGTTTTGTTTTCCTTTCCCGTAGTAGTTGTCAAGATAATACGTGAGATTGATTGATATCTAGAGTTTATCTTTTCAGTGTTTCATCACATTTTGATGTACTGGAGTAGAAACTGCCTCTGCCTCTATTTGTGTCTCTGATGGGCAACATAGTCCCTCCCCTTGGGTTAAGACAGTGCTTTATACCTGGAGGCTTACAACATCAGTTGTAAAAACAGCTTCTGCCATGTACTGGGAGTTAGCTTCCATTTGCACCCCTTTTTCCCTTGGATGGGGATGATGTGCAGCATGGTAAATCTGGTCAAGGCTCTGCAAAGGTCTACCTCAATGCTGGTTTTGATTTTTCCTTTAGATAAGCAGGTGATTATACCTACCACAACCATTCTGTGTTTGAGCAAGAGTGGTTTCTTCAATAGGAAGATTAAAGCAATCAAGCGTGGCTTGTGATGCTGTATACCTTAATGCCATATAGGCCTGTCATGGGAGGGGAGAACTCAGAATTAATTTTTGATCCTCTTGTGCTTTGAGAGAGGAGGGACATTTTCTGCTTTGGCTGAGACGGCACCTAGAAATGTCTGTTATTTTCTCTGTTTCGTAGCAGGCCTGTTTGTTCCCAGTCTGATCTGCTGCCATTGCATGCAGAGTAGGTATAGTTGAGAGGAATGCTAAAGATTTCAGTTGTTTGAGAAGAGGTGGGTGGGGGCCTTCAGAGCCCGTGAATTCATTAAAATTCCATGTTGTGTTGCAGGGTAAATGCGTGGGCCTTAACATGCAGGGCTCCAACAGGTTAATACTTGAATCTTGGATACAAGACGTAGCAAGTTTTTACCTGCCCTTCATCCAAAAAGCTCACTGAGTACTCTCCACCCACCCAAAAGGCAGTGTTCACCGCTACCTGAATATAATGCAAACTGATAGATGCGAGCACAGGTTAGGGGCACCTTCAGATGGGTACCTGCCACAAGTGTGTGCATGTGTTTACACTTAAGAAAACTCGTTCTCTGTTTTGAAGAAATCAGACACTCTTTATATTGCTGTTCTCTTTGAACACGTGTTGCTTTGCTGACAGCATCCATTTGCGCTGTGGATTGTATAAACAACTCTCAGTACCTCTTGCCGCCTTCCCAAACCCCGAAAGTCACAAAGCATCCACCGGGCAATTAGTCTCATGGTTCAGAAGTGCTGAGAATAGGGGCCAAGGACTGCCTGCAGGCGCCCTGCCTTTGTGCACTCTTGTTGAACCCTGTGAGGTAATTTGGCCCTTTTCAGGCGCAGTCTGCTCTGTACGCGGCGATCCTCTCATACCGAAGCTGGTAACTTTGCTCAGAGCAATTTCACCGCAGACCTGACTCCGCAGTCCCCGAGCCCACAGCAGCGCTCCTTGCAACAGGCGGGGGACCGAGCTGGCTGCGGTGCTCTCCATCCGGTCTCATAGTCCAGGTGCAGTACAGTAACGTGGGACCAAATTCGCTCTTCTCGCCTGCAAATACGCAAACATGCAAAGGTGGCTCGTGAACCCAGGGCGGCACAGAAAAGGGAGTAGGTAGCCTCAGGAGCTGTACCTGTGGTGGCTCTCACCTGCACTTCTGTAGCTGTGGTTGTCCACAACTTGTGGGGTATCTGGAGGCTCATCCTTCAGTCAGCGTTCCTCTTCTCTTAGTTACTTGCTTCTTTCACTGGACAACTCAACTGGGGGATGTGAAACCACACAGCTTTAGATCTCTTTCATTTATTTCTCTTTTTAAAAATAAAATGAAAGGTTAAAAGAGAGCTGTGGTCACAGAAAAAAATAATTTCTCTACTGTAACAAGGGAACAAAAACATCTGCACGAAGAGAAAACACTGGAAGTAGAGAACTGTGTTATTCTTAGGAGAGAATGTTGGGATTAAGGTTTAAAAAAAATCTTTTTAAGGCGTCCAGTTTCTACGGGTTTCAGTTACTTCAGGGATCAGGCATTTAAAAGACATTTTCTTGATCTAACTTTTTTGCAGGACCTGAGTATTTTGAAAGACTTCCTGTACATACATGCCAGTTATTTGATCTGATCATTGTTTTAATAAAACTATTATTTAACTAACCACGAGTTAATTTCTTTGGCCCTCTGGGAACCAGCCACAAATAGTAGCAAGTTATTGTTTAACCTGGCTAAAGCTGAGCTCCTTGTCTTCCCTGCTAACTCCCACCATTGACAAAACCACTTACAATTGGATCTTTTTTTCTTAATGGAGTTAGATATTTATTCAGAAAAAATCTTGTGAGATTCTGAGAAGTCGTCTTCATGTAACCATTTTCTAATCCCTTTTAATTTGCTTTTTTTTGTGTGTGTCCAAGGATGTGAACAGCTCCTCTGTAAGGACAGAAGGGATTGTCCAAGATCTGTTGTGTATAGCTATTGGCACAGAGAAGCACTAGCTGTAACTGCAGTGTAACTGGCTTCTACTTCAGTGAGAGGATATTAGAAAACTCACTGAAATTGATTCCTTCTGGTAACCTGCAAAATGGGATAACTTGCAAGGAACTTTCCAAGAGGGGAAAATAATTAAACAAAATGAAAGGGTGCTTTATTTAAACTACTCTGGAAAATTTCAGAATCTTGGGTCAGGGTTGGGTAATTCAATTTTGAATTCTCTTTGCTGTCACGTTTCCATGAACATGTCCATCCGTGACGTAGCAGGACCTGGCAGCAGAGCGCAGGAGCAGCAGGTGAGACAGCAGCCTGCAGCCTCGCCGTCACACCCGTGCTGCCGCTGGCAGGGGCAGTCCAGCGGTCAGCAGCTGGCAGCTTTTACATTTCGAAATCATGAAGAGTAGCTGCTACTCAGCACAGACATTCATAGTGACATGAAGCTTTGAAACAAAAAAGATGCCCAGGCAAACAGGCCAGTGAGAGAAGAGCGATGTTTGTTGGGAATGATTGCGTGAGACTATTAAGTTCTATGGTGATGCGTTAGTAAAATATGCAAGACGTATGCAAGAGGCTCTGTTTCTAGCAAACCCGTTCCCCTGCACACAAGCATTAGCTCTGATGTTTACTGCTCACTGAGTCAAGCTATAGCTTGGTTTCGTAGGGACATCAGAGCTGTTGCTTTAGCGTAATGGAGGCCAAAATGCAAAATAAACCAACAGGTTCCAAAAAGATGAGACAGCCGTTGTGCAGTCTGTGAGTGTGCAGTGTAACACAGGAAACTGTGGCTTTGTTTTAGGGAAGACAAGGTGCATAGAACAATCAAGATACATTGGGAAACAGCCTTTCAATGCAAGCAAATGCAAATGGGTGCACCTGGGAACAAAAAGTGCTGGGCCATGCCTACAAAAGGGGTCTGGTGGCAGGAGAAGGTGTGACACTTATCCTGGAGGACAGTGATTCTGCAGAGGATTTCAGATCAGGGTGCAAGTAGCTTCAGAGGACTTCCCAGGCTGGTATTGTGGCCAAAAGGATTAAGACAGACTTTGAATGTAAAAAAAATGCTGTAACAGTAAACAGGAGCCTAAGGCTTATTTCTGCCTGGGTGAAGAGTGCTTTACTGGTGAAGACCACATGGAATGGGATGTCTTCTCGAGCAGCTCACAATCCAAAAGAAAGGTGAAAAACAGGATGGGGGCAGAGAAGACCAAGAAAAGACCTGTTGGGATGGGGAAGTGGGAAATACCTGGGAAAGCTTTTTTTAAAATTTTTTAAAAATATATATTTCTCTGTGGTTGAGGTCATCTGATGACCAAAAATTTTCAGGACGGTGCTAAACTCTTCATTTCCAGAGATGGCCAAATCAAGACCATGAGACCAACTGTCTTCCCAGAGGTCTGCTATGGTTGAGCACAGCACTTAAGCTTAGCTCAGTGGCAACAGCTGAAAATTTCTCAATCTTTTCTACATAACGCCATTTGCAATAAATATCTTTGGCTCAAAAATATATATCTATAGGTAGAGCTAGTAAAGTTATTTGTTGGCTGTGTCAGGCTGCGTCTTTTGCAAAAGCAGCCTGGAAGTACTTCCAAATAACTGCGTGATAAGGCATTTAATAGCCTTGTAGCTGTCCCAGTCAGACACTGGAGAAAAGGCTCTTCTGTTACCATTGGTCAAAGCTAGGCAGACCTTCCTGATTCTGTGCAGTAGGTGAAGCCGATCAAGGAAATACGAAAAATAGCAATGCTATACAACTTGTCCCAATACCACCAGGCTTTAAATAAACCATAAACACTCCCCGGAATGGTTTATAAAACAATGGCAAATAAAACAAAAACAATTTAAAGGTGATAAAACTCTGTTGACATGAATACCATTCAGGTAAACCACTTTGGACATATTTCAAACGTAAGCCAGCACCTATTTAACTTTATCCCAGATGAATGAAACAGTTCACACATGAGGCTTTGCAAATACAAAAGTTCTTATTTGCCTGCAGACTCTGCTGCCTGACAACTGACCTTGACAACAACCCTATGCTTTTTCAAATCGGTTCAGGAAGATTTGGCTGTTGAGCCTCAGTTCTGAGGCTTTCAGAGCATCGCTACTTCCGTGCTCTGTTGATTGGAGACGCTACAGATTTTGGGCTGGAGGGACTTCTGCCACTGGACCCACTCTTGTCAGTGTCTTTGGGAGCCGTAATTGGATCAGGAGGCAGAAGTAAGAGTTTTTGTGAGGACAGATGGTCTATGTAAGAAGAAAAGAGCTGACCTAACCTCATGGGCAAAGTCAAACAAAAAAAGGAAGCCTACAGAGGGTGGAAGCAAGGGCAGGTAGCCTGGGAGGAATACAGAGAAACTGTCCGAGCAGCCAGGGATCAGGTTAGGAAAGCCAAAGCCCTGATAGAAATTAGTCTGGCCAGGGATGTCAAGGACAACAAGAAAAGCTTCTATAGGTATGTTCGTGATAAGAGGAGAACGAGGGAAAATGTGGGTCCCCTCCAGAATGAAACGGGTGACCTGGTTACCCAGGATATGGAGAAGGCTGAGGTACTCAATGACTTCTTTGCCTCAGTCTTCACTGGCAAATCCTTGAGCCACACTGCCCAGGTCACAGAAGGCAGGGACTGGGAGAATGCAGAACCGCCCACTGTAGGAGAAGATCAGGTTCGAGAATATCTAAGGAACCTGAAGGTGCACAAGTCCATGGGACCTGATGAGTTGCATCCGCAGGTCTTGAGGGAACTGGCAGATGAAGTGGCCAGGCCACTCGCCATCATATTTGAGAAGTCCTGGCAGTCTGGCGAAGTTTCCGTCGACTGGAAGAGGGGGAACATAACGCCCATTTTTAAGAAGGGAAAAAAGGAAGACCCAGGGAACTGCAGGCTGGTCAGTCTCACCTCTGTCCCTGGCAAGATCATGGAGCAGACCCTCCTGGAGACTACACTCAGGCACATGGAAAACAAGGAAGTGATTGGTGACAGCCAACATGGCTTCACTAAGGGCAAATCGTGCCTGACAAACTTGGCCTTCTATGATGGGGTTACAGCATTGGTGGATAAGGGAAGGGCAGCTGACGTCATCTGTCTGGACTTGTGCAAGGCATTTGACACTGTCCCGCATGACATCCTTGTCTCTAAATTGGAGAGACGTGGATTCGATAGATGGACTACACGGTGGATAAGGAATTGGCTGGATGGTCACACTCAAAGAGTTGTGGTCAATGGCTCAATGTCCAAGTGGAGAATGGTGACGAGTGGCGTTCCTCAGGGGTCGGTACTGGGACTGGCACTGTTCAACATCTTTGTCGGCGACATGGACAGTGGGATCGAGTGCATCCTCAGCAAGTTTGCCAACGACACCAAGCTGTGTGGTGTGGTCAACACACTGGAGGGAAGGGATGCCATCCAGAGGGACCTTGACAGTCCTGAGAGGTGGGCCCATGTGAACCTCATGAAGTTCAACAAGGCCAAGTGCAAGGTCCTGCACGTGGGTCGGCGCAATCCCAAGCACGACTACAGGCTGGGCGAGGAATGGATTGAAAGCAGCCCCGAGGAGAAGGACTTGGGGGTATTGATTGATGAGAAGCTCAACATGAGCCGGCAGTGTGTGCTTGCAGCCCAGAAAGCCAACCGTGTCCTGGGCTGCATCAAGAGAGGCATGACCAGCAGGTCGAGGGAGGTGATCCTGCCCCTCTACTCTGCTCTTGTGAGACCCTACCTGGAGTACTGCGTCCAGCTCTGGGGGCCCCAGTACAAAACAGACATGGAGCTGTTGGAGCGAGTCCAGAGGAGGGCCATGAAGCTGATCAGAGGGATGGAGCACCTCTCCTATGAGGACAGGCTGAGAGAGTTGGGATTGTTCAGCCTGGAGAAAAGAAGGCTCCGGGGAGATCTAATTGTGGCTTACCAGTATCTGAAGGGGCCTACAGGAAAGATGGTGAGGGACTGTTTATAAGGGAGTGTAGTGACAGGACAAGGGGTAATGGGTTCAAGCTGAAGGAGGGTCGATTTAGATTAGATGTTAGAAAGAAATTCTTTACTGTGAGAGTGGTGAGGCAATGGAAGAGGTTGCCCAGAGAGGTTGTGAATGCCCCCTCCCTGGAAGTGTTCAAGGCCAGGTTGGATGAGGCTTTGGGCAACGTGGCCTAGTGGAGGGTGTCCTTGCCCGTAGCAGGGGGGTTGGAACTAGATGATCTTTGAGGTCCCTTCCAACCCAAACCATTCTATGATTCTATGATTCTATGACCCCATTGTAACTGTTTGAGGGTGTTCCAAAGGGGACCCAAAGTCTTTCCAGGTTTAGTAACACTTTTAAATATTGCTTCATTTTTACAGAAGTAGTACAGAGGAACAAAGTAGGGATGAAGATGTCCTTTCTGGGCTCTTCAGCTCTAAGGAGAAGTCCCGTCGTGGTGCCCATGCCTGTAAGTTTTCTCTTAACAGGGTAGAGCTGCCATTGTAGTTTCCCACTCTGAAGGAGCAATGGTATTTTGTTTTGCAGCAGTCTTCAATGCATTGCTCTAATCTTCAAGTGGGGCTGCTTGTCTGGTGAGTGCATAGCTCTACACCAAGGAGCTCCCTACACACTCGGAAGCATCGTTGTATTTTAGCACTGTTTCTCTTGCAGTTAGCATCATGGATGGGGGTAGATGCCACCTTGAAATTAAAGCCCAGTTTCTGTTGTTTCCCTGGATGAAAATCTGAAGTAACTTCAACACTGCTGGGCAATCAGTCTACATCTCATATCCAGGTAACAGATTTGTCTCAGGATGCTTTCCTCTGAAAAATATGCTTGTACTAAAAGGCCAGGATAATGAATACATAGGCAGCAGCCCATAATCATTGCTCTCTGCACCCATCGCTCCGATCTTACTATTATGAAACCCAGATAAAGAACCAAGAATTCACCATCCCTTTAGGTACCATGAAAATTTAAAAATAAAGAAGCATGCTCCTTGATATCCAGAAATTCTCAGACTAATTATTCCTCAGGGACAAGAATGACTGATGCGTGAAATTTAAGAGTAAAAGGGCGAGAATATTTTTAGACAATGAAGAAATTAATTTGCATAGTTCACAGAGAGCTGGGTTGTTTTGTTGTTTTTGGTCCTGCTCACTTCTCATCAGTTTATTATTTGTCATGTTCGGAAGGGATACAAAACTGGCCCCCGTGAGGAGAGACATCTTTCAAAAGAAAGTTAAATAATGAAGTGAAGGCGAAGTTTGCAAATGTACCTGCTGTAGATAATAAACTGTACCTCTGCACTAGAACAGGTTTGGCTATAGGAGCTATTTGGAGGCCTTGAGGAATAGACTTAAACAAATAACATCCAGGAAATGACCCTACTTTGGGGTACTGGAATGGCCCATATGATTCTTGGGGGGTCCCCTGCAGGTCTGTTCCTCTCTAACTAATAGCAGAATAGTCCACTGATCTTTTTAGTACTGGAAAATCTTGACCTAATGTAGTGACGTGAACCTTTTTCTTTTAATCTTTACATCTCCTGGCCTCATGGTAAAGCATTTTGTCCTTGCTTACTTTATTTCCTCATCTATACCATGGGGATATTTACAGCACTTCCCCAGACACCTTGGGCTAATGTCCTAGAACAGTGCAAACTGTAGGGAGGGTAGAGTCCTGCTCACAGGCTGTGACTGCTGCTCACCAAAACAGGGTCGGGGAGAGAGCTCTGGGCTGCTGATCACCCATGCTGCTCCCCTCTTCATCCCAGGCTTCGTTTGGGCTCACACCAGCCAGCTAGGACCCTCTGGGAGAAGTCTCTGGCTAGAATCCTATCTTCTTTACCTCTGCTTATCTGCCCCTGAACTCATCTTGGGCTTGATTCACAAGTATGTTAATACAGTTCAGCTTTGGTGCAGCCCTGCTGAAGTAAGAGATTTGGAAAAACGCAGTAAAGAACAAGACTTTTAATGGGTTTGCTTATCGCGTTGGTCAATGCTTATCAGAAACAAATATTTTTTAGCTATTTTTATCTGTGCATGGCTAGCCACAAGTAATTCCAATAGCATGCCTAACATCAGCTTGCAGTGGAATTAGTGCAGCCAGCACTGTGTAGCTGGTCATCTAAATCCCATGGCTTTCTTCATCTGCCTTGGCTGGCTAGTAAAGGGTGGGAGGAGTTATGCTGAAACACTATTTTTCTCGTTTCCCTCTTTGATTTGTTACCTTCTGAAACCTACGAGAGACAGTAGGAAAATAGGTGAAATATTTTTAACATGACAACTTTAGACATGCTTAAACATATTACAACATATATTCTTTTATGGACAAATATATAAAAATGTTACATATATGTAGTACATATTGAAGGTATGTAAAATATATATGAGCATAACATAGTAATTATAAATTGTATATTAACAATAGACACACTTATTTGCCTACTTGTCTGTGTACGAGATTCTGTGCAAATATACAGGTGAAGAAAAAATACTTATTAATATACTGATATTAGTGCTGATATTAATATCAGCTTGCACGTGAAGAGAAGATATGGAGTCAGGCCAAAATGTGTTCCATATTTGTTCACTTTCATTTTGTGCTGTTGGGAAAACGTTAGCTACAATGCACATATTAGATGATAGGCTGTATATAATCTGATCTAAATCTGCTGGTGTAATATTGGATTTGAGTTCATGGGTAGGTTTCTTGCTCAATTCTACTTCTATAAAGGTTAATTCAGCATAATTCCAATCTGTATTGGAGTGAATGCTCATATCATTTGTGTGTGCGTGAGTGTCCTAAAGTTTTGGTCTTGCCTATTACAGGGACAGAAGGTGGGATCTGCAGATATGAAAAGGGTCAGAAGACAGGAAGACAGTGAGCTAGCTGTCTCTCATCTAACTTAAATCAGGCTGCTGCGAAAACAAGAGGCTGTATATGCAGATCAAGGTTACCAAGGGACATAGACACCTCTGGCTTGTTATTTTCCTTATTAAACTGGCAATGGAAGAAGAAAGTGGTGTAAAATTCTCTACATCAACTCAAAAGCACTGAAAGATCATCCGTGCCTGGAAAATTAAATTGGCTTTATGGTCAGACAATGCCCAGCAGTGTAATCCAGAGACACAAGAGGATTTGGATTGTGAAGTACTCAAATTAAAGGAGTGCTTGTATTCTGGGAGTTTGATTCTTCCTACCACAAATGGTGTTTGGATCTGGGATTTTTGTTTGGACCTGCCTGTGCCTCTTACAAAACCAAAACAAGCAAGCTGTCATTTTTACAAAAGCCCAGATGTATTTTCATTCCTTTTTCCCTCCTTTCTATGTTTGCCTGATTTTTTGTGCTGTGCAACTTGTTTGCTTGTAAAATCTTCCTTGGGGCCACATTCGTGCAGACAGACTAAAACATTTTTGACTCTGAAGGAATCCCCTGAGGTAAAATTTACTCAGATAATATCTCGGTTACTACCTAACCTGTTTGGGTTATTTTTGAACACTATAAAGCGGTAGCACCAACAAAGAAAAACTCTGCATGGTACGTACCAGTAGCAGCTCACTTCAGGTAACTTTGGAACTCTGCTTTTGCACAAAACACCTACATTTTGTGTCTCTCTGTGGATGTCAGAAATGAGAAACTGAAATGCTCGAAGCGATCCCCTCAACTTCCCATCCAACATTTCAGTTCCTTTGCGTGAAAGCAAAAATCCAGTTAGATTTACCTGATCACGGACATAAACAGGTAAAGGATGCCAAGTATACCTGATCACGGACATAAAGAGGTAAAGGATGCCAAGTATACATAACAGCACAGAAGTAGTACAGAGGCTGCGAGATGAATGAACTGGACAAGCAGTGCTGAGTAATCACTTCATAACCAGCTGTGATTAGGCACGGGGCCCAACCCAAAAGCCAGGCTCTGAACACGCCTGAGTTCTCTGATTCAGATCAAAACCTTATGGCTCTCTGTTTCTATAAAGCGTCAAAACAAGTCCCCGGTTCTTCAATTTGGAAATAAACTCAGATCTGGATTCCAAACCTGTAGCTTAGCTTCATCTCTCATAACGCTGATGTTCCACAGATTTGGATTTCCAGCCGTTCCTCCAGATGCGTGTTGTAAGAGGGATGCTGTTCCAGCGGAGGCTGCCAACCTGGCAGCGCTGCTCCTTCTGCCCTGTGTCACACGGGGGCTGAGAACAGTGGCTCTGCCGACCGGCTCCGCCAGCACTGAGTGTCGGGAGAGAGTGATAGATGAGGAGTTCTTTGCCCGGAAGAGAAAATATCTTTTTTTTTTTTTCCCTCTCTCTCCGCTGCTACAAACTTAGGAGAGAGCACAAATCAAAATTTATCTGCTTTGGGATTGCAAGACAGGGCCTAAAATGGTGGGAAATTTTTTTAAAGGGAAAGCAGGTTAAAAGAAAAGTTATTGGGTATAAGAAAAGACCATGAAGAACAAGTCTGGGCACAGTAGTCAGAATGAATTGAATTATAGCTATGCAACTCTTAAAAATAAATAAATCTCTATTAAGCTCTACAGACCTGTTCCCTAAGAGGAATTTCTATTGTGCAGGAGATTCAGGGTTGTGTTAGGAATACTATAAAGCATAGTCTTGTCAGGTTCCTCTATGGTGCTGAGGTATTCACCCATCAGCTCACAGAGGAAGAAGCCATGGCCCAGAGAGCTCAAACGACTTGATGAGGTTCATCTGCTGGGGCACGTGCAGGAGGAAGAGCCTTACATCTCCTACAGATTACTCTCATGTCTCTGTGCTCCTCTTTGCAGGCAAGAAGCGTGCCTTTTAAAATGTGAAGTGTCTCCTGTTGTGTAAGGATGGTGCTAGCAAAGTTTTCAAGGACAGCTGCTGTTTTGGTTCTGTGTTTGCACAGTGCCAGCAGGGTTCAGGAGAAAAGGCCTTGCTCCTGCAGCTGCAGCAGCAGCAGAGGTAAGTAACCATTGGGTGCATTAATAGTTGCATGCAATGATGGGAGCAGGCCTGACCTAGGGAGGAATCCAGCTGTGAAAAAGTTGGAATTTCACATTTTGGTGAGTTTTGTTAAAAATGGGGGATTGATCCTGCTCTTGGTTTAGATAGCTTTTAACTTCCATTGATTTAAAGGAGGGAGAGGCAGCACAACACATATAGGAATTTAGAGTCAGCTTCGGCTTTCTTTCTTACAATAAGGGCTTTCTTTCAAATAAAATTGTGTAACAATTCACGCAGTAAGAAGCTGTTCCTCCAATAAGTTGCTGGTAAAGATAGGATAAACTCTATACTTCTGTATAGAAAAAGAAATCTCCAAGGGTAAAATTTACTAAAAGAAATTCAGAGAAAATTCTAGCCCAGAGCATTTTTTTAAAGCTGCTTTATCTATCAAAGCCTGTAGGCAGAAATCCTTCCTGGACCAATGCTGGTGCCATGTTTAAAGTCTTGGCTGTATCTGTCCTCTGTCAAATACATACTAAAAGAAAAAAATTATAAATGAGTTCTTCTATATAGATTCTGAGCTTGGGTTTTGGGTCTGTCCTGTCCCATGCCGTTCCACACCCCCCTGCCCCGGCCTAATTCTGAAGTGTCTTTTTTTTTCTTCTTGGGAGTCTAGATTGGAAAGACTGGAATGGTCTTAGTATGATTTCAGAGAATTCTCAGAGATCAAACTATTCCTATTTACTAATCTATATGTGAGTTTAGGGAATTAAATCTAGGTGCCTATCATAAAAAAATGCCAGCACTAGTCAGCACAGTAATGACATGCATTTTTCAGACAGACTCAAGCACTCCAAAGTGTCACAGAGTATCTTGTTGAAGGCCTACAGTGTGATCCAAAGCAGAAAAGTTTGTTTGTTTGGGTTTTTTTAAATGTATTTCAGTTGATAATCTGCTTGGTGTAAACACCAAACTATTGCAATTTGCTGAACAATTAAGTTCTGATTCTGTAAAGCATCTAAGTACGTATGTGTTTTAAGTGTCATTGACCTTAGTAAGTGCTTACATGCCTTGGTTATGTCTTTTATTCAATCAAGACCTTATGGTTGCTTTTTGTACTGAAGCTGCAAATGCCCAATTCAACAGATACAATGACAATCTGTGCATGTTCATGCCTTGTTTACTAATCAAAATAGGCTGGTTTGTTTAAAGCCAAATTAAATTCCATCATTTTGGTTTATGCTTTCAGAAGCAGTCTGGGATGTGTGCAGAGTGCATTACAGACATTGATGTACTCCATGTTCTCCTGTTCTTTTATTATTTATAGCTACCTAGATAAATTCAGGGCAAATTTCTCCTCTTTCTTGAGGAACTTGGGCAGTTCCTCAGATTACCGCTCCTCGCTTTAGCTGGGTGTGCCTTTAGTTTTTAATTAACGCTGTTAAATAAACAAAACAACCAACAAACAAATGCCGAAGGGAAATAAACCACAAGAACAATGTTGAAATACTCATAAGAGCTGAACGCCGAGTCCCAGGATATGCAATGTTATGGCCACGACTCTGCCCTTGACTTGTCCTTTTGCTCTGAGAGGAGGCTTTTGTTCCTGAGCGGAGGGGAAAAAGTGATACAAGGCTCAATGCTGGTTCAGGTACAGGCAGTGACTACCCTCCCAAAATCTGGGGGTGAGCATTGGCCTCTTTTTCCTCAGTTTCTTGTCTGGCAAAAGGAAATTCCAATACAAAATTCCTGTAGGAAATACTTGGAAGCATTGATGCTCTTTGTTTCTGTGGTTTGAGATGAACAGCAAGGTCCACCCCATCTTCTCCCCATGCAAGGTTGGGAGGCGGCGCAGGTAATAAATGCCATGTTGAAAACAGCTGTGGAGAGGTGTCTCCTCCGGCTCCTATTTCTCCCAGTGTGGATCCTGGGCAGAGCCAAAACTGGGCCTCATCTCCTGTTGGTCCTCCATGCCAAGAAAGGAGTTCCCAAAGTTGAATTTGTGGTGTCTTAGAGCGGGAATAAATCCTGTTGATAATGTGGGTTTTGATTGTTATTAGGCATACGGAAACGGTGCATCAGAAGCAACGGGCCTGAGCGCTGCTGAGGCTTGATCCAAAATCCTGGAATAAAGGGGTAGGCTAAAGCTTCCAACTTAATAGCATTTAATTAGTTTAACTTAGAGACTTCAAAATGTTGCTAGAATGGATTTTCCTTTGTTTAGCTTCTTTCGCTGTGGCTTAGCAGATTTTAGCCATCTAAAACTGACTCTTGGTTGGGGGGACCTTAGGTGGTACAGCACATATCCTTTAGTGGAATAATGAAGTGTTTACATTATGCAGTCCTATTGTGAGATCAATCAGGCTACAAGGCTGGATGTATAAACAGAATCTGCAGGTGGTCCCTGCGTCTCCTTGCCCAGAAGACATGCTTTAATCCTCAGGAAGTAGGCAGAGTAGAGGTTGCAGGAGGCAGCCAGCCCAAGCAAAATAAAAGAACAAAACCAGCCTGAACAATGCAACGCATGTCAAGCTCATAGCGCAATCACTACAAATAGCAGATGACAGGAGACTTTATGACAATTCACCCATCAGCTAAAATTGCCAAACTTGGGATCCTGGGATTAATGAGCATCTTACTCAGGCAGTGCAAGCACGAAATGTGAGGCAGAAAGGGTGGATAATGCATCTCACGTGGCCTCCAAATGGTTTGCTCCCTTTCAAGCTGCTTTGTTACTGGGCAAGTTCTCTTGTGGAAAATCTCTCCCTCACTCTGTGTCTTTGCATCTGCTCTGTTTTGCTCAGCTGCTATAGCCCATAAGTATTTCTGCTCCCTGATTCTGCAAGCAGAATGCTAATTATTGAGTTACTTGGATCGCAAGGTGGGAGGCAAATGAGAGAACTGAGTGTTCGCACATGTTAGTACCTTCACTGTGGGGATTGTGCTAATGACTCTCAGGCACACAAGCACTCGAGGGGTGTGAGCAAAAAAGTGTAGTTCAAGCTGGTTTAAATAGAGATATAAATGAATGTCCTCTGAAAAATTTTAGCAATGTTCTCCCAGGGCTCTGTGGAATGGAGGAAAGTTTTGCCAGAGTAAGGACAGAAGGGTCTAACTCATTAAAAAGAGACAGAAAAAGATTTTGAGACTGTGGAATAATGAAAGAAGTAAATGTCAGTTCAGAGGAAGAATAATAATAATACTAAAAAAACCCCAAACCCTAAACCGATGTAGTTGAGTTGGCTTAGATGTAGTTTGCTATAGGGTTGTTTTAATTATAGTCATGAAGCAGGGAACCGCCAACTGAGATGTTCTGCAACAAGAAAAAAAAAAATCATTTTCAAGCTGAAACACGGCATGTAATGGAATTGAGTTGTCCACATGGGTGCATTTTGTTCCTCTTTTTGAAGAGAGCACCTAAACCAGTTGAGTCAGAAGCTAGTGAAGGGTAAAGCTCAAGATGTCTGGAGCTCTCCTGTCTCTTTAGATTCATATCTGAAGTGTATTAAACCTTTGGAAAAGGCTTGCAATCTCATGAGATCTAGTTTGTTCCCCCCAAAGTGTTCACATGTTTCCTGATTATGAAACAGCCAGTCATACCTCATGAGTGGTGGGAGATGGGGACAGCTTTATTTAGTTATTTCTTTATTTTAACACCTTTGCATTTCACCCTGTCCAAAAGCAGGAGGCAGGTATTTATGGTGCGTGGAAAAGGGGAAAAAATGTAAGTCTAGTCCTTTGCTGCTAAAGTAATTCAAGTGAAATTACATGTGAAGGTGTAAGTAGTTTTTGGCTTGCCAAACAAGTCCATCTCAACTGTGTGCGGGTGACCTTTTTTATGGGCGCAAAGATGTTGCCCATACACCTAGCAAGATCAAACTTGCCTGATTCCTGAGGCAGAATTTCTGTTGACAAAATTAGAAATACCAAACTCTACATCAAGACTTATTTCCACTTCCAGCTACTCTTAGATCTCTGTGCCTAGCTCCAGTTCTGATATGTCTTCCTTCCTGCCCCACTTTTATTGTATGCAGGCCAAGAAGGATGACTGGAAGGTAATGCCAATACAAACTTTGTCCCCTCTTCCAGGGAAGCCTAGCATTTCTTCTCCTGTGCTAACTGATTATAACATTTATCTATCACATAATATTTATTCTTTTCAAGCCACTTTAAAGGTAACACAGTGATAGTTTCCAATGATCTTATTCATTTCTGGATCGTACATATTTGGATCTGCTTCAAAGCCTGGGAGATGTTTAGATCTGAGATTCTCTAAAATGGTGTCTTTCTTGAAAAGCATGTATTAGGAATTCCTCATTACACAGAACTTAGGGAAACCTTGCATGGGTTAACCTGCAAATTACAGAGAGCATTTTGGTTGGGGCTGTGAAAATTCTTGTCCTTGCTATTTACTTACTTATAGGAGCATTTATAGCAGCGGAACAACCTTAGCCCAAAACCTCCATGGAACAAAACTCAAAGACAGTTTCTATATTACTTGTGGCTGTTTTCTCTGACCCTACAGCAGTGTGTGAAAGTTCTGCTTTCTGAGCCACTCTGTGAGAGGCAGTGAAACTAAAACTTTGTAAGGTTAAAATCATGCTTTCTCTGTGAAGCCTTGACTTTAGCATGTCACAGGAGGTAATAGGTGGTTGACATGAAGAAGCAAGAATAATTGAGGTGCAAAAGAGGGGAGGGTGCTACTGATAGTTGTTATTGATTTTCTTCATTTTTTATTCTGCTGATAGGGAGACTGTATGTCAGCATGCCCTATGTAAAACAAGTATCACTGTGATAGTCTCCACTAAGCTCTGTTTTAGGTAGATTCCTTTTTGGTCAGAACAGCTTAGGGCTAACAGGCACGCTTAAACTGTGTCAGGTGAAAAGGGTCTCTTAAAACAACAGCTTTATGGGGGTCTGTAAAAATGGTCAGGCTCAAGAACTGTCTAATCATCTCTGGAAGACTGTCTCTGTTGCTCACATTCCTCTCAAGAGAATTTGTATACAGCTCTTGCATAGTTTATGCTTGGCTTTTTGTTCCTGGTTGTCCCAGAGCAGTTCAGTTGTTGTTGTTCTGATAGAGAAGGTCTTTGATGTGTTTGGAATTAATCCATCAATGGTGACATGAGAATATATTCTCCTAAACTAGTGATGTGAACATCATGTACATGCAGACACTTTCAAAAATCATAGCAGATTTTTAGTTGAGACCCCAGATTACCATCTGCACTACCCATTTGTCATGGAGTAAGCTCTGAAGGAAGAGGAAGCAGTGAATTTAGGGATTTTCTAGAATGAGTTGCATAGGGCCATCGTGCATATCAGTACTTGGAAGAGAGTGACAAGGGGGTGGCAGGAGAAGAATACTGATTAAAAGCGTATGAAAAGATTTTCATAGAGCAGGCAGCGTAAAGTTCATTTGTCAGCAACTTCTCAAGGAGTGAAGACAAGAAGGCTGTGTGCGATGGATGGAGAGTGCTAGGTCAGCAGAGGAATGGCATGGACGGAGCTGGGAAACTGACCTAGGCAACTACTTTGACCTGTGTGGAGCACTGGTTGAGGCAGCAGCCAAGGTAGGCTAGGTGGCACAAATAATGAAATACTAACCAAAACATCAGGTGATGAAGGTTTGACTTGGGAGGCTGTAGCGACATGAACAAAATGAAATGAGGTGTTCTGTGGCCGTGATCAGACTGCGAAGCACAAAAGTTTCAGCATGAGGATCTGAATGAAAGGAATAAGGCTTTCAGAAAGTTAAATTGGACACATGGAGCAGTGCTGGCACTGGTTTGCTTTTTGCAAGAGCTCAGAAATGAGGATTTAGTCTTGGAAAACTAAACACAGAAACAGCGTACAATGTACCACTTTTCTGAACTGCTGACTTAAGTCTGTTTAATTAGCTTCGCTTATGAACTTCAATGTAATTAGGAAGGATATACTTTGTTTACCTGTTTTGTTTTTCTTAACCATGGAAGTCTGAAGGTGTTTGGTTTGTCTTAGATTAACTCATCTGCAGAGATATCACTCATCTCTTCCCTTTCTTCACACCCCCCTGCTTTCATCTTAAGTCTCAGAGCAGATAGGCATTATTTCACACTATCTTCCACTGCAAACAACCATTATACCAAAGCCATGCTAGTGTGAAGAGGGTGTATTTGTTTTAGCAGCATTTTAATGCTTATGTAGTTCTGTCATTAAATGTAAAAAGATTGGGATATCTCAGATCATAAGGAAGAAGTCAGACACTACTTAACCCAAAAGACTACATGCATCCCCTGGGTTTGCAAAGTCTTTAAACTGCAGAGTTCCAAAATCCAGAAGGATAACAGGTAGGGTATACATTGCTGTCTGTTTGTCTTGTTCTTATGTTCTTTCACAAATAACTGCCACTGGCTATGAGAGGCAGTGCTCTGATATCCTGTGCTACCAGATAGAAGAGAGCAGCTGAATGTCGTACAGCTTTTCTTCTGTGTACTACAAATCTGATCACACCTGACCAAGGAAGCACATAAAGTAACATCACATGTTTTTTGCAGACCTTTCTGTCAGTGCACTGAGGAAATCACCAAATTCTTCTGAACTCCTAAGTATCATGGAGAAAAAAATTAGAGGAATAGTAGTGGATGTGGGTAATTTTGATCTTAGCAGTTAGCCCCCTTCTCCTCCCAAATATGTAGTCTGTGCAACAAAAGTGATTCTCTCTAAGGCAAGTTGATTCAGCAAGGCTTACAGGTGCCATGTAGCTGCCCAAGCAAAGCAGGGAAAGAAGCTGATGTTCCCTAGAGGGGGGAACCACGTGAGAAAGCATGTACCTAATGTAGCAGGCTGGTCCTGCAGCCTGGAAGCACCACCATGTGATGAGCGCTTATAGGAGAGGCAGGATGTGACTTTGAGGTCTCGGAAAACTGAAAGCGGAAGCAATGAGCGTAGGGTACAGGCACTAACTGAAAGAGTTAACTAAGGCTTAATATGAGATGCTATGAGACAAACACACTGAGTTGGTGCAGTTCTGTTCAAAACCTGGTCTGTAATTCATAGGTGCTAACAAACCATGAATACACTCAGGCTGAACGGGAAACTTTGGCCTTGGTCCATGTATATGAAACAGCTACCAGACCCCTAAGAGTTACATAGTTATATATTGTACCAACATAAGACAAATATGGAAAGATTATTCAGAAGGAAGATGTACTCATCCATTGCCCATGCCCTGACTTGAATAACACTGAAGGTGGACTTACCCTTTCTATGTGGGCTGTCAGCATGTGAAGGGGTGACATAGACAGGCTGGGGAAGCCTTTGACTTTCCCCTTTGCAATCTGCAAGGAATTGAGCCCCTGTGAAGGTGCGGTGCAGTGCCTGATCCAGTTCCACGTTATGAAGAGTCCTTGCTGCATCACTTGGAGAAGTCCTTGAGGGACTCTTAGGTCCCCTTTCTAGTTTATCATGGAGAAACTTGTTTAGGCTAAAGCTCTCCCTGGGACAGAAAAATGGAGGCTACTGGTAACAGGTCTCTTACATGCGCTAACAATCCATAAGGAAAAATGTAAGGATTTTCATAGAGTCATAGAATGGTTAGGGTTGGAAGGGACCTCAAAGATCATCTAGTTCCAACCCCCCTGCTACGGGCAAGGACACCCTCCACTAGGCCACGTTGCCCAAAGCCTCATCCAACCTGGCCTTGAACACTTCCAGGGAGGGGGCATCCACAACTTCTCTGGGCAACCTCTTCCATTGCCTCACCACTCTCACAGTAAAGAATTTCTTTCTAACATCTAATCTAAATCGACCCTCCTTCAGCTTGAACCCATTACCCCTTGTCCTGTCACTACACTCCCTGATAAACAGTCCCTCACCATCTTTCCTGTAGGCACCCTTCAGGTACTGGTAAGCCACAATTAGATCTCCCCGGAGCCTTCTTTTCTCCAGGCTGAACAACCCCAACTCTCTCAGCCTGTCCTCACAGGAGAGGTGCTCCATCCCTCTGATCAGCTTCGTGGCCCTCCTCTGGACTCGCTCCAACAGCTCCATGTCTGTTTTGTACTGGGGCCCCCAGAGCTAAACATAGTACTCCAGGTGGGGTCTCACAAGAGTGGAGCAGAGGGGCAGGATCACCTCCCTCGACCTGCTGGTCACGCCTCTCTTGATGCAGCCCAGGACACGGTTGGCTTTCTGGGCTGCAAGCACACACTGCTGGCTCATGTTGAGCTTCTCATCAATCAATACCCCCAAGTCCTTCTCCTCGGGGCTGCTTTCAATCCATTCCTCGCCCAGCCTGTAGTTGTGCTTGGGATTGCGCCGACCCACGTGCAGGACCTTGCACTTGGCCTTGTTGAACTTCATGAGGTTCACATGGGCCCGCCTCTCAGGACTGTCAAGGTCCCTCTGGATGGCATCCCTTCCCTCCAGTGTGTTGACCACACCACACAGCTTGGTGTCGTTGGCAAACTTGCTGAGGGTGCACTCGATCCCACTGTCCATGTCACCGACAAAGATGTTGAACAGTGCCGGTCCCAGTACTGACCCCTGAGGAACGCCACTCGTCACCATTCTCCACTTGGACATTGAGCCATTGACCACAACTCTTTGAGTGTGACCATCCAGCCAATTCCTTATCCACCGTGTAGTCCATCTATCGAATACATGTCTCTCCAATTTAAAGACAAGGATGTCGTGCGGGACAGTGTCAATGAGAATGCTTCAGTGTCTTACAGATGTGGAAACATAGGGACATGCAACTGAAATGGCTAACATGAGAGCACAAAACATATGAAGGATGGAGCTCGGTTTTGCAGTTTCTCCTCTAGCTGGCAAAGCCCAAGTAAGCAGAAAACTCCACAACTTTTGGTATGCAGAGAGCCGGAAACACCTATTGCTATTTGACCCATAGTCAGTTTATTATTTTCTGCTTCTTGGTCAGACTGTTTATTTGTTTCAGCTGCTTTTCAGGATGACGAGTTGTCTAAGAATGTGCTGGTGTTTAGCAGGAAGGGGGGTTGTCTTACAGCATGCCTAACTACCTGAGAAGTACTGAAAAGTGAACTACATCACTGAGCTTAAATCTTACCCCACAGCCTGATGAGCCAAAAGCATTTGAACAGCAATTAGTATATGACCTTGCATCTGTAGGTGTCGCCTGTTGTATGACTGCATTGAAAGGGATCACCATTAAATTAAATAAAGTTCTGATAACAGGGCTGGATCAAGGAATAATCCTATAGATCAGGGTCCATCATTTTAGACTCTTCCTTACACTGATAATTTTAACTCTTGTAGTAATTTTGTTAGCTAAATGATGATGACTACTTGGGCAATGAGGTTTATGGCCCTCAAACATAAAGAAAAACTCTGAGTGTATTTCTAAGAGACGGGTGAGTCAGGCTCTATAAATACAGTAAGACCTCTTTATGTGTCAGTAGATATTATGAATTTGGATACAGAAACTAACTCCCAACAAAACTCTCTTGCTGAAGAGCCAGGAAGAGGATGTATAAACAAAGGTGATTAGGCAACCACTTGGACTAATGTCTTCTGACTTCTCTGCTTGTCAGTCAATACTGTGTTAACTCCCTTTTTGCTTTGAGTCCAAGCAGGTTTAGGGGAAGGGGCTGTGACTTTATCAGGAGTGGTCTGTGATCAGTACAGTAGATGTCACTTACAGTCACTGCAATATAAAAGCACGCATCTGCTATGAAGTGGGAACAGCCTCCCAGTGTTTTTTGTTGCTTTTGATTGCAGCAGCCCTGAAATCATTCCCTGTTTTACAGGAAAAGGATTCTGCAATGCAGAAGGTTATGCTTTCAGGATATATTGTATTAATAACTTTCTTCCATAATTTTCCCTGTAAACAGGGCTGCCAACTCAGCCTTAATCACAAGATGCACCCGGTTTGTCTCCACCTCCTGCAGCTCCTCCATAGTACCCACAGAACACGCATTAACAGCATAATGCCCTGTGTTTTCTTTGCCTTTAGGCTGTGTCTGGTGTGAGGTCAGAAAACAGGAGGGATGACCCTTGGAGAAGTGTCTTCTGCCCAGGCAGCAGCATCGAATGCTTTCCTCCTGCACAGGACGCGCTGGTCCAAGAGGGAGTCCTGCACGTGACTCTCAGCACAGGGTTCCCCTCAGCCGACCCAGACTCATATTGGTGTCCAGAAAGGGTGAGCGGTTAGCTGTTAAAGTTAGCTGTGGAAACTTGGACACAACTAGCATTACTTCTGGCTTTGTGACTTTTAAATGCAGGGTGTGTGTAGGGAGGCAGCGTGACCAGGAAATTACGGTAATCTCCCCCTTTTTTTCAAAGAAGGTGCCTGTCCAACAGAACAGTGATTTACTCCAAGATTTCCTTTAAATTAAAAAGAAGGAAGAAAGGAGGCTTTTTTCCTACAAATTTTCTTTTAAATGTGAGAAAAGAACAGATGGTTAAATATTACTTAGGTCAGAGACGAGGCAAAAGATAATGTATTTCAAAGGTAGTTTCACCTTGCCAGTTGTTGGTCGTTACAACTAGGTCAGTGCCAATGGGAACACTTCTGTCACTCAGAAACACTTCACATCTCTACAAATAAGGTCTTGTGTTGCACCAGGTAATGACATGTTGGCCGGCTGTGTACTAGTACGAGAGCTGTTGTTTTCAGAAATATTTGGAACCTTTAGCTTTTAAAACATTTTATTCAATAATTGCTGGTTCAGACACTGGAATCTTATTTCCTTTACATGCAGGTGGGAAAATTTTCTTAGAAGGTCACCAGAGGCTGAGAGAAAAGAATCCGAGGTTCACCTGAGCCTAACCACTCCACAGCTATGATTTTCAGTAGACAAAGAGGCCAAATGAAGTGATGTGGCCAGGATCAGCTCAAGCTACCTTTGATTCTTGAGCATCTGGGTAACCATTTACAGGAGCATTGATTTAAGTTAGTTTTGATGGGAGCTTGCAACATGCTATTTGACTTCCAGTTGCTTAAACCTGCTCTACCTTGAAACTTACTTAAAGCAATGTGAAAAACCAGGTTTGCTGGTCATTATCATGGTTTGCAATAACCCCATAACTGTTGAGAACAGAGTACATAGAAAACAGGCAGTTTTGGTTTTGAACTACTTAATCCTCTTCTGGTGTAACTATACTAGGCCCTGTTTGCAGCCTGTTTGTATTCTGACTCACTCTGGCAGTAAGAAACCTTTTAAAAATAATAAATGCTTAATAAATTACACACCAACAATTATTTTAACACAGCCAATGATGTGACTAGAATCATTAGATTGTCCTGATCTTTCAGCTCCATTTGTTCCATTAACAGTGTATTTTAGCATATACCAAATAATGCTTTTTCTGTGTAATATACGGTATAAGTGGAAGGAAGCAAGAGACTCGCGAGATATGTCTGGGTGTTTTTATATGCAGGGGCGTGTGTGCAGAAGCCCTTTTACAGTTAGGCAGATGATGTGAACTTTGTCAAACTTCCTTCACGTGTTCTGCCTGAGTTCAGATTAACATTCATGACTGCTCCCATTAAAGTACAAAGCAGTTCTTCTCATGTACATATCTTTCCAGTAGATCAATCCATTAAATATGAGTTAAAGAGAATGCTTTAAGGTAAAAGTAATGGAACCACCATGAATTTATCTTCGACTTCAGCAGAATACAAAAATGAAGGCCTGGTGTAAAAACAAAGTAAAGCAAAAGCTAGGTATTCACATTAAAAACAAACATCCATCCCACCCCACAAATCCCAGCAAAAAAACCCCATGGATGTGTTGTTGAAATTAAAAGAACAACATTTATTAAACATCCTTTAGGTCTTAGTCTCGAGAAACAAGGCATTAGAGTGTGTAAACTCATGGAGATCACTACAGCTTTTTAGCCAAAGTTCTCAAATCCTTAACACTGAATTAGGATTAAAAAAAAAAAGCTAACAGAAAACCTATCCTTTCCTCTGTCCCCACTGCAAATGTCTATTAAGTACAGGAAATAAAATCACACTTTTTTCTTGTAGGGGAAGCTGGGTGTGGATTTTCCCAGATTGATACTGGCTCTCCTGGCCCAGCCAGGGTGGGGAGCACGCTTACTGCTGCACAGCACCCCAAGCTTACAGCCGCCCGAAGAAGTTATGGTAAACGCTTCTGCGTAACCTCTCCCAATCTGAAAAGGACTCCTGTTGAGAGAAATCTTCCCTACATGACCCGAGAGGTAAATGCTCCTTTGCGCATATGAGCATGGTCTCATCACCTACTTTCAATCTATGTAAATGTCAAGATTAACATATTACTTTTTTCTATAAGATTGATTACAGATTGTCACACACTGCCTCAGAATTACTAAGTCTCTGAAACAAATTATGCAAGTGTAAAGTAATGTAACTGCGTTAATGGAACTGCACTGATTTATACTTACAATGCTATGGCCTTAAAGCATTCTTTTTTAATTTTTTTTTTTTAGGTGGTTAAGCCTCTAGCCTACTCTCCAGACAGATTTGCATAAAATTACTATTAAAACATTAGATTATAAGGACTTGAGAAATCAGTTTTACACTAGAACAGTGTGAAATTTCCATTACAATGGAGAAAATGTAAATATTTAATAGCTACTTTCATTACACAGATAGGTGTGGTTCTTATAGTGCTGTTTCCCCGTGGGGGGAGGAAAAAGCTGCATAAGTTTTTTAACTACAGAACTGTGAACATGTGCAATGAAATCTGTTGAGAGATTTGAAATCCATTTTTTCTTTTATCTTTAAACAAAGCAATTAAATTAAACACATGTACATTAATCTAAAGTCAAAGTTACAATTATGATCACGGAGTCTTTGAAATCAGTGGCAGAATTCCCGTTCTGTAATGATGAAAGCCAACACTCAGGATAAAAAATAGAAACAGGAGACTTGGCAAATATATCTATTTTCCTCCTGGGACTCTAAGGAGAGGCAGACTGAAAGTGCTATCCAGCAATGCTGGATTAAAGGCTCACTTATGCTTGCAATTGTATGATGACTTCTTTTCTCTTTGAAGTGTTGTCTTATAGGAAATTGTTGCTGGTTTGTGTTTTTGAGGGTTTTTTGCTGCTTTGTGTTTTTTTGAGTTTGTTGTTTTGGTTTTTTTTCTCCATGCAAGATGTTCTGTCTTTCATGGAATTTTGTTTAGAACTCTTGTACTTGTTGAGGAGATGATTGCCCCTTGGGCATTTGTAGCTCAGGAGATTTCATATTTCTGTTCTCTTGGACGGATCGGGTACCTTTTTTAGGCTACTTTTGTTGTTACATAGAGTGGGTGCTACCTTCACATCCAAGACTAGTCTGATCAGTACACTCGATCAGGGCTACAGAAAAGACATAGAAGCAGTCTTCTAGAATACAAGGATTGAATCTGCTCCTGGAGATAGCTCTTTGCACTGACAAGAAAGGCAGCCTGGGCCGCTGGTTTAACCCAGACATCTTTTAAACAGTTAAAGTTGGGTGAGATGAGTCCCGCTTTCAACCTCATCTAGGTGTCTCCTTGTATTTCTGTGGGGAATCCATTTAGCTGAAGAGCAGACAGCTACAGAGTGGGGAATAAAGAGACTTGAGCAATGGGGGATCTTCTGATCAGTAAACGTTTTTATATTAAAATTTCATGCTGATTTATAGGGAAGGGCCTTCACTTAGATTGTAGCCAGACTGAAGATGCGGAGGGAAATGTGAATAAGTGTGACACAGCACTGGGTTTCTTGGCTTGTTGCCCTGGGGAAGAGCCCCAGTACCAGCCCTTTCTTGTGGTGGTTGGGTGAGTCAAACTAGACCAGTTTTCTCCTGTATTATTTGTTGCAAATTAACATCTACTCTGTGGTACCACCTTAAGGTCTGACCAGGTCAGGAACTCAGTGTGCTAATCATAAACATGAAGCAAATGACTTTCCCTGTTTCAAAGACTCATTAGAAATTTTCAACAAATTCTTTCTTTGTGTTCCAGCTCTCCAGTGCGTGTTTACTGGCAGGAACGTTTAAGAAAGCTGTGAGTGTTTAGTACAGATGACAAATGCAGAACCATGAGTATTCACTCCAGAAGCCAGCTTCTAGGAGTTAATTCATCAGGGAAGAGAAGCGTAATATTCCAGGTGACCTGTGTATGTAGCTTGAATTACAAATATGAGCTAGTCACAACAAATGGTTCACATGCTCTGTCTGAACAGGGCAGGGAATATCCGTGAGTAAGCCACAGCCTGCTTGTGGGCAGACCAGTGTAAGAGGTAAAACCTAATCTAAATCTCTCTCTCTTTTATCACATGATTATGCATTCATCACAGATCAAGAAGGAAGAATGACTAGGCTTCAGATGCCCATGGGCACTTGTTACTGGCTCTGTAGGATTAAAAGAGACAAAGAAACTGGGTAATAATTGCTAAAAGCCTTCAAGACCACAACTCGCCTTTCGTTCCCTATGCAGGGAAGAGAGTGGGATTTTGGGGGGGGCATTGGGCAGAACTTAACCCAAGGATTCTGGTAACTGTAGCAGAGCAACCCTTGAGGAAGAGTTAGTGTTTCCTGAAGTCCAGAGTTAGGAAGGTAAAGGTTATGGTGAAGTTTCAGGGTTGCAGAACATGCTGTGTTTGATGTGCTGTCTAGGAGAGCGGGATTCCTGCTGGTGTCAGAGATAGATACTGCTCTGCAGAGCCCAGTCCCTGAGCTTCCACCTGTTACCTGGGAATTTGTGCTCTTAAAGGAGTACAGCATCATGGTCTTTTAGGCAGCTATTATAGATTAGATGCATTTATATATGTAATATATGCATGTGTGCTTATTTGTTTATTTCATCTCTCCCTCTCAATCTTACTGTACCTTCTCCATGGTGTCTAGATTGCAGATCCAGTCTTTGGACTGAGTCTTGATCAGAATTTATAGTTTTGAACTCCTAGCCTGCCATGCCTAATGCTGTTACCCCTGTTTTCCAGCAGTCTCTTTGTTTTCGGAAAGAGTTGTGTTGTACCGCAGCTAGAACGGCCACTTTTATGAGCTGTATTTGGTGGAGTGCACCTCTGAAGTAGCCCATGGATGATCAGGTATCCATGTACCACAGATGGAAGTTAATTCTTTTGCGTATATCATAGCTGAGCAAATAAAATAGTGTCAGACTGTGAAAGCCCAGGAATTTCTATTGTAGAGCTTGGAAAGCTATGAAACACATAGAAGAATTCAGGCCATACAGAAACCCATTGTATTTCTTCAGCTCTTTCAGGCAGGTTACAAACACTTCTTTCCTAGGTGAGTCTAGAAATAATCTATCAGTTTGCATAAAGATTTTAAGTTTTTACAATGCCTTCAAAATCTCTGCTGCCGAAAATCAGAAGATGGTTTTTTTACTAGGGCAGCCAGTGATAATATTTGTCTTTCTATGAATGGTGAAATATTGTGCACAGAAACAGTTCATGTTCTTCGTCTGGAAGAACTACTTCTCTTCAGCCTGTCTTGTGGCGTGTACTTTCAAACACTGATGCAACGTGCCTCTGGAGCACGTGATAGATGGTTAAGCAAGGACACTTCAGGTAGTGAATTTGGGGGGTTGGACTAGATGATCTCCAGATGTCCCTTCCAACCCTTACCGTTCTGTGAAATCTGTGAATTTAGACATCTACCCCTCATTGTCGAGTATGTGTTTTTTCTTAATCTCTTGCATGGTAGTGCACTACAAGCACAGGATCTTTGTACATTGAGGAGTAAATCCATATGTACATTCACATACGTGTGTGTATTATCCTTTGTCTTTTGTTGAATGCCAAACTAGAACATAAGGAGTTTATTCAAGTAGTGATGGGCCAGCTTCTCTGGAAACCTTCATAAAGTGTACCTTGAAATAAATATTGGATACATTAGTGAGGTCAGATACTCTCTAATCAAACTGTGAACTTGGAGGCATTGCTGCTTTTTTTTTCAGGCAATTGAGTTTTAACTGTTTGTTCAAGGGTTTGAAATCTTCTGGGAATTCAGATACTCATTCGGCCCTGCTGTTAAGTGTTAACCATCTTCCCTTTGGTTTGAGTTAATGAGAATTGCATATCATCAGCCACTAAAGTGTAATTTGTAGGGATTAAATTGATAGGAAGGAGCAGTTATTAGCTGTCGTTTGTGTTAGTTTCCTATCTACCCTGTGTTTCTGCCTACCCAGTAATTTCACACATCAAACTAGCAGTGGGAATACTGCTGCCCTGCAGTACTGAGTGGTTATACTTTCTGGCACAGTGCCACAACGCAAGATCTGCTCTGTTTCTGACAACACTGCAGAAAGTCAAATGTCATCATGGAGTGCCTAATACCGCATCCATGAAGGGCTATGGCACTATTCGATGTGTTCAATATGACAGAAAAAATGGAGGAGTTTTGCATTTAAAGATAATATTTGCACACTCGTGAAAGAAGCACGGGGATCTGCATCTGCTCGCTGAAAAACCTTGGAGATCACATGCATGCTCGTGACTCATTCTGCTTGGTATTAGACACTGTGTTTGTTTAAATTGCACAACGTACTGATCCCACCGTGTACCGACTGTTTCCTCATGTTATCCGTCTGGATCTGTTGTTGTGCCTCTTCATGTGTGCTCATTGAACAGTGAAGCCAAGTGACACTGTAATTGCTAATTCCATCCTCTCGTTTGGCAGGTCACTCCTATATTATAGCTGTGCAAAAAATAAGTGGTGCTAACTTCAGCCCATACCTTGTCAGCTTGTTTAACGTTGTGGGTAAGCAGTTTGCGCTAATAATTTGATTTGGAGAAATTGCGTTTAATTTCCTTGCAGTTCAGCCATCTGAATATTCTGCTTATCTGCTACATTACCAAAAAGAAAAAAAAAATTCTCCCAGGCAATAATCATTGGTTTTGATGCTCAGCTGAATTCTTAGTACCAGGAGCGTTAGGGTTTAGGAGGTATGGCTGAGTGCTGAGCAGAGATCTGTTGTCAAACCACGTGGCAGGCAAGTGTCTGAAATTCAGGCCAAGCCAAACCAAATTAAACCTCTGTTTCTAAAATGCCATTGAAGTTTCGGTTCCTGTAATTCATTGCCAAGCTATGTGGCAAGGGTTTAAGTGAGCAGGCCAAAAACTATTCCTAGGTGCAAGAGGAACAGTAAGCGTGTAAGCCCACTGGAACTTGCATGCTTGCATTCAGCACTGACAAACTCCAGGTCACGTTGGCTCCAGTTGCTAAGGTCCTATTTCAGTACTCAAGTAGGCCAGTGGGTGTTTTTCTTTCTCTCCACTTTGGAATAGAACCAAGCCTTGTGGAAAGCATTTTTTCCCCCACTGAGTTTATGCTAGAAGTGTTACAGTAATCCACATGCAATAAGGAAACACTATTGCCTGAGAAACTACCCGTGAAACAGAGTCTTCGCGGTATTGAAACCTCATGGTGTTAGTATGGAGAATCCAGAAAGTATCACTGGACTACTTCTTCTTAGGCATTTGGTGTCCACTACAGGCTAATAATAATTTTAACTGTTAAGGGCATTGCATTTTCTTCTGTACTTGTGAGAATATGTTTAGCATATCTTTAACAGACATCATGCTGTCTGTGTTAGTGTTAACAAGCGTAACAGGCAAGTGAGCCTTGTGTGCTGTAATCCTTGACTTATCCAAATTGTACTCAGATTTTGCTGGGTCACTTGTAAGAGTGTTTTCTTTTTATTGTGTACTTTGTCAGATGAGCACACAAAACAGGAGGTTAATCCTCACTGCATCAAAACCCAGGCATACTTCAGTCTACTGCAAATGTTTGGGATCTAAGGCCAGCTAGAAGAGAAAGCAGTCTTCCATAAGCCACGTAGGTTTTGCCAAAATAATTTTTATCAAAGTCCTCTAGTTCTTCATTGAACTGTTCCAGATAGCAAATACAGCAATCTTTTTTTTTTTTTTTCCTCCATACAAAATGTCTCCTGTAGATAACTCAGTCCAAGAGTGAAATTGTTTTCATACCCAGAGAAAATTGCTTGATGTCTGGTCATTAGCATAGTTCAAAGCTGGAGCTGTTCTATAGATATTTAGCATTTGGAGCAGTGCGTGGAACCAGTTGGGGATAAGAACACAATGTACTTCCAAACAAGAAATCTTTCTGTTAAGCAGAGGATAAGTTAATTGCTGGGAATTTCTTTCTCAAATCCCAAATGTTCTATTTTCTTATTAAAATTACAGAAATGTCTTCAGCCTCTTTAAATCTCAATATTAAAATGTTCATATCAGTGAAATTTCTGACTCAAATGTCAGTTATTCATGTTTTGATGAGCAATTCTTGGTTGACTAAAAGGAATATGTAGGCTGCTATAATTTGTTTTAAAGTTACTTGCTTGATAGGGCAAGCTGATTCATATTGTCCTTGCTAGGGTCATTCTTCATTTTCTTTGTTGTTATATAACTGCAATACTGCTAATGCATTTATGTATCGTGAATTGCATTTTGCAGTGGAACAGATATTTGTGCAATGTGTAACTAACAATATCCAGCTTCCCTTCAGATTGGTTCTTTGAACAGTAAAATAGAATCCTTCTTCATGGCTTCACCTTGGTGAATTTGAGGTGGATTATGAGGCTGATAGTGAAGATGATAGCAGCAACGTTCAGCTTTATTATTAATTCAGTGGAAATAGTCTGATAACTGGAAAATTGGACCCGTGTGTGTCAGTGGGAGACAGGACTCTGGGTTGTTACGATGGCCTCTCAGGAGATGCCCTGAAGCAGAAGGTCTCAGGGAAGCTACATCAGCCTCTGCAGCTGCATGGGCTGGAGCCCCATTTTGGGGACATGCCTCCTGGGCTGTAAAGTTGGTGGTGGTGTCTCTGTTCCCTGACACAGGGAGAGGTACGCTCCCAGCCCTTCCGTGCCCTTCCTCAGGGACATGGGCTCAGCTAGTGTGCAAAGGGTGAAGCAGTTAGAGCAGAGTGGGCTTCCTGAAGAGGCCCTCAATGTCTCCCGTGGATGTGGAAAACACAGGTATGGTGGGCCTAAGCAAGGGTGTAGGTGCACTGGACAAGGCAACCTTTAGTTGGATGTTGAGCTGGTTTTCTTCATCCAGTAGTACTGTATCTCACCTGAAACCACAGTTAAAGGGCAGCATCCTCCGTGTGGATACCATATGACCGAGCATTATGAGGAGTGATGTGTGGCAAAGGTGCTCCAGATGTCACCAACATGTGATGTTCAATACAAATGCTTTCTCCTGATACAGCTATTGTCTTTGAGTGAGTGATGTCTGTAGATGTATTTGGGTTATCTTCAAAAGGAATATTAGGGATTTGCCTAATCATAGAATCATTTAGGTTGGAAAAGACCTTTAAGACTGAGTCCAACCGTTAACCTACCACTGCCAAGTCCACCACTAAATCATGTCCCTAAGCCCATGTCTACACATTTTTTAAATATCTCCAGGGATAGTGACTCAACCATTTCCCTGGGCAGCCTGTTCCAGTTCTTGATAACCCTTTCGGTGAAGAAACTTTTCCTAATATCCAATCTAAACCTCCCCTGGTGCCACTTGAGGCCATTTCCTCTTGTCCTATCAATTCTTACCTGGAAGAAGAGATGAACACCCACCTGGCTACAACCTCCTTTCAGGCAGTTGTAGAGAGCGATAAAGTCTCCCCTCAGAGTGTGTGAGGGCAAAGTAACCTGTGTGGGACGTATTAGCGCTTTAAGACGTGAGGAAGCTGGTCACAGTGAAGAAAGTGCCGCAGACCTGCAGGAGCCGTAGCTTTTTGATTTCTCCAAGTTCACTCTTGGATTATTGAAGTGTCATTTTAGTTCTCTGTTGTGACTGATCCTTCTGTCTGTAGATGGTGTAGGACGTTGTTTGGGGGGCAAAGGGAAACCTTGTAAAAAGCACCAACATCTGAACAGCACGTGGTGAAATTTTTGCCACAGAAAGTGCCAAGAAGGTCTCCAGAGGCTGGAGCTCTTATCAAGACTTCTTTTCTTCTGGAAACCTCTTCAGCTTTTGAAAGCTCCCTCTTCTGCCAACAGCCTGCACCTCATGCTGTCAGGCTTTCCTCTGGCACTTGTGTAATGTCTGATTGAATTGCTGCAATTGGCAGTATCTAGGAAAGAAGCAGCTGAACTGGAAAGAGCTACACATCATACAAAATAAGGCATAATTTACTTGTCTCATGGGATTCATAGTGTTTGGTGGCTAATAGCTCAAATATCTTCCGCTCTGTAAACATGTTTATGCTGAGGTTGACAGGGAAATTAATCCATGTGAGGAAAGTATGTTTTGGAATATTTCTCAGCTTTTGAAGTCTTTGGTCTCTGTTAGTAATTTGCTGCGTGTTCGTCCCTTCGTCACTGCAGCTTCTAACGAACAGGTTAGACAAACATCTGCCAGGAGAGGTTTAGGCATTGCTGATCCTGCTTAGATGACCTTTTGGGGTCTATTTCATCCCCGTTCTCTCTGATACTGTGGCTTTCCAGGCTTACTCCTATGAGCTTCTAAAAATGTTTGAAGATTAATGGTTAGCAATGAAATTGCTACTTCCACAGAGCATTAAAGCAGCTGTGATACAATAGTATTGGAAATTGCCAGCAACTTAGTCTACACTGAGTTTAGAGAAAGTAAATTGCTTCTTGTAAACTTTATTGCTGTGTAATTGTCTAACAATTTTTTAAGAATGTCCCCTGAGAACAGGAAGTGTTTTTCCTTTTTTTTTCCTTTTTCTGGGAGCTAAACTGAAACTTCTAGATAAATTACACAATGCTAGTTACGTAAGGCAACAAATAGATTTGTTATTTATGACTTTTATGTAAATAGTAGAAGTATTGTGGAAACCGTCATTGACAGCAATAGGAACCACAGAAATAAAATGCAGAAGTGCCTGATCATAGGCAGCTGTCTGGGTGAACTGACTCAGGGGGCAATTAATTGAAAGACAATAGGACCACAGGGCAAAACAGAGGCAGAACTCTGGAGGTGGATGCCCAAAAATTTTGTGGTTCCTCCCTGCCTGCCCCCCTGAGATACTTCCTCTGTGTTGCTATTATTGCTATGTTACGTGACTTCTCTGTTCTTATCTGTGGTCCTGTTCCCCCCCCCCCCCGCCATTGTTTAATCAGAGGTTTTCAGGTAAGGGCACATTACCACATCCATGAAAAATGTTTTGCTGCCATGTGATTTGGTAGTCAGTCATTACCTTACTATCAGATAAAGCCTATCTGATTCAAGCGTTTTATTCACTGTTGAATAAACATTTCTGATAATTTTATTTTTTTAATGGGAATAACTGAAAGAGTAAAGCTCAGTTATTGCCTTTTGGAGGCATGCCAGTTTATAAGGCGCCATCTTATTTCCTTCTAGTTCTCCAGCAGAATGCTTTGCCGTTTGTGAAATCTTAGGGTCATTCCTGGCTGTTGCAGATCCACTTCTTTCCGCACTGCTTAGTTGGTCGCTCCAGGCTTAGCAAATACAGCAAATAGGTGTTACTGTGAATTTGGCTTAACGTGGGCAGGATTAGATCAGATTTCTAATGCCTTTGAACCAGGACCCCAGTCAAATTAGGGAAAAGAAAAGGAAGGGGGAAGTACCTGGCAGTGCTCTGCGCATAAACCAGGAGCTCTGTTCTTCCCCAGACGCACCAATTGCCATGTAACTCCGGGCTGGTTTCCAGGTCTCTTCCTCCCGGTGAGCAGCACCACACTCCTCAGGGAACGCTGCTGCTTTCAAAGAAAGGTAGTACTAGCATGGAGCCCAACAGAAGCTCAGAAAAGCAGCACCAGTGGCCCTAAATCCTGCGAGACATCTCATTTATGCAGGTGAGCTTGCAGCCTGATGGAGATCCAGTTGCAGAATCAGGCCAGCGTTTGCTCCATCTGAGAAGCAGGGACATTAGCTGTGCAGACAGGAGCTCGACGAGCAAGAGCCGATGGGAAAAGAGCTTTAAGCAGGATTTCCAAGCTGCTGCTGTGAATGGCCCTATCTTCTCTCCTCCTCCTCGTGTACAGCACCACAAGGTGTCGAGGATGCAATGATTGCCCTTCCCGCCTCCTCACCCCCGGGGCCACTGAAGCAAGTTGTTAGAAGCATGGTTAGGCATCAGGGAACACTTTTTTTAAAAAGAATGGAAAAGATATAACTCCAAGCAACAGTGTCAAATTTTATTTCTGACAGGGGGAAAAATCAATATGAAAACAAGGTGCATTTTTTCTGTTGAAGAAAGGATTTGGGAATTTAATACTTTTTCTTTCATTCTTTCTGAGACTTGAGGAGAAATCTTTGTTTCTCCTCCAGGTTTGCTTGTGGTTTGATTCTTTTTAAATTTTTTTTATTATTTATTTTAAAATGTGGCAAAAGAATATGAAGGGAGAAAAAGACAATTTTCAACATTTCTTACTTTTTTTTTTTAATTTTCCAACACCATTATCCAGCCAGGGAGAAAAAAGAGGATTTTTATATTTTTTTTCTGTGATAATTCCCTTTTCTAAAGTCTTCTCCTTTTAACTGCATTTTAATTTTAGCTTTATAACTCACAAAAAGCCTTTAAGTGGGGAGGGAACGGGACTTTTTTAAAGGTTTGACAGAAAACCTTCAGCAATCTTTGGCTGGAGTGACAAATATTATAACCAATGTTTCCTTTTTCTGTATTCATCTCAATTCTATCTGTGAGTCAGCTTATTCTTTCAGCAGCATTGAATTAAGAGGTGGCCAGCTTGCTTGTATTCATGGCAGAACATGATCTGATTTTCCTGGGACAATGGGCTAGTACAAATATGTAAAGGAAACGAGTTCACAAGTGTTTCAAATGAACAACTCCATCAATAATTTTAAAAGCTGCAATGTTAATTGCACCCAGAGTGCATCCTTAATTGTTTACTGCAACCACTACCTTCAAGGTTGGCTGACAATTTTCATTCAAACCCCTTCTGTTAGTTGGCCACAACCATCTGTAATTTTCACCCCGTCCAAAATCTTCCAGTCTTTCTTTCTGTACAAATCCTGTATAATACCTGGAGTCTAATGGCTCCCTTTTCTAACAGTTGAGCTGCAGTTCTTTTTTTCTGGCATCTTAGTGCTGGTATGATGCAATGAGGTGATAATTTCTTTAACACAGTTAGAAGTTATGTGGGAACACGTATAACAAATCCATTACACAGGACTGGAGACAGGACTGAAGTGTTGACAAAGGGCAGGGCTTCATGATAGTGTTTGTGTTAGCTCATTCTGCTTCTGGTAAAATTCAATTTGCCATTTCCATAAACTGGGTCTGCATCCAGGTTAGCGTTTGTGATCGGGTTGGCTGGCGTTAATGCCGAAGAGTATTGTCTTTAGAGAGAGAGGCTGGGCTGGGCCGATTGTTACATGGGATGGTTAAATTCAGGTTGGATAAACAATGAGCCCGAAGGCAAGACAAGAGTGCTTGTGTTCTTTTTCTTCCTTTTTCTTTTTTATGTTGTCCATAAACTGTTACAGCATTTTTTTAGCATGTTGAATGTTCTCATTATGAATAAGTGCCTGATGTCTGAATGACACTACTTGAGGAAAAAAAGCACCATTCAAAGCACATCCCTTCAAAGGAGCAGCAGTGGCTTTGCAGATTTTCATGCAAAGGCTGTTCGTGGTGTTTACCATTCCAAAAACCTGGAATACTATAAAATGCAAACTGTCTTGTCTTGCATCCTTGCCTTTTGTGTACCTTGGGGGTTTTTTGTCTGCCGAAGGGGATAATGGTATTTGCTGGTTTCTACAAAGTGATTTGTGATCAGTATGAGCACGCTAAACACTTTATTAACTGATGTTAATAAAGTAACAAATCCAAAACTTAAATTCACTTCAGTGACATATTTTTTTTTAAGACTGTATATAGAGACTTAGTGAAAACAAAAGACTCCAGAAAATTGCTTGTTTCTATTTTCTGAGGGATTGCCTGGGAAATCTTTTTCTTAATTGCTGCTCTTGGATGAAAAGACTTCCGATATGTTTGTCTAACTCGGGCAGGTAGGGAGGATGGTGATCTTTTCTTTTACAAATGGTTCTTTGAAAGGTGATAGATGATCTACGGAGGGACAAATCAGATAGGAATCTGAAGTCACACTGCAGCTTTTCCTTGGAGTGATGGTCTCCTTTTGTTAACATTTGGATGATTGTGTAGTTCATCAGGTTGGGTCAAATGGGTGTATCTGATCTCTGGCAGTGGAAAAGCCTCTGCTCTGTGGTGACCAAGGGGTAGCAAAGCCTCTAATCAGGTGAGAGAGGGCCGGTGGACAGGTGCTTTCCCGAGTCCTCCAATAGCTGTAAACTCCAGGGCTCTTAAAGGACGTTTACACAAAAGTTGCATACACAGATTTATTTATTTATTTATTTTCTTTTCCCCCTACCAGCTCCATTGAAAAGCCATCCTTTGAAAATATACCCGTGAAGCTGGTAAAGCATAACAGAGAGCACTGGCTTTCTGTTAGAACAGGTCTTTTCTCCACCCCACCCACCCCCAAATTCCCTTCTTTTGCAGTTTAGCCTACTCAAAGCCAGCAGTGTGTGTGTGCATAGTTGTGTCTCCCAAAGATACAATCATCTGCAAAACATCTCCTTAAATAAACAGCCCCCTCCTACAAAAGGCAGGTATGCCGGGGTCAGACAGAAGGGTCAGCTCTTTGTTAGATATGCCCCCCCACCCTGCAGCTGGAAATTTCCTGTGTGAGATTTGCCTACGTATATATGTACATAGCCTAGCACATATATAGAGACAGTGCTAAAATATGTGCATACAAACATGTATATGTACATACATATGTGTGTGCATATATATGGGGTTTGAGCTAAGTTATAGGCAATCCCTGGTAGACACAAACCAAATAACTCCCCAGACAGCCTTACAAGAAGGCAAAGTCTGTTACGTATTAAGTGGATGGAGTAAACGAGAGCACAGTTTATTGTTTGCTCTTGGGTTGCTTGCAGTTTTGCCAGGATGGAGAGCTGCGGGGCAGATTTGAAGGCAAAGTAACTGGTAGAAAAGGTCCCTGAAAGCACATGCATTAGGGCTGAGCTCCTTGGGATCTGCCTGTGAGCAGGGGCATTGGTTTTTGTTTTGTGGTTGGGGTTTTTTGGGGTTTTGGGAGTTTTTTGTTTGTTTTCGCAAAGGAGTGTTGCTTCTGGAATATGCTCCTCTCCATACCTGTTCAGGATCTCGCATCTGTGCATATTGAGCTACTCTGAAACATTTTGCTTCCCAGCATCACTGGCAGCACATGTCAGTATGCCAACACGCCAGCGAGAGCACGTTGGCACGTGGACCATGAGCACATCGAGCTCTCATGATTACAGCAGGAGCTGCTGCATTTGTCTCTGTCCGAGCAGAAAGACCCAGGCGTTCATCTGTGAGTGCCATGGCAAACATAAGGGAGCGTTTATTACCATACTAGTCGCTTGAGAGAGCCCAAGCATTTTGCTGGGGAGCTGGGCATGTGAACAAACCCCACTGCGGTATGTGCACTCCACTCAGTGCGTCAAGAGGTTGTTTAGAAATCTCGAAGGGAGTGGAGGGTGGATTGCTGAAGTCTGTATAACATCTGTAGTTTATATGATGTTACTTGGACAGCAGATAGAAAGATAGGAAAGCAGGAGTGGTAAATCACTGAACTCTGGTATTCTGAGAGGAACATGAAATGAGCTTGTAAACATCTGTGTTTTTCTCAATATGAAGGGCTACAATGAGCAGTTATACCTGAAAAATTTCCTCAAACCCGGTAAAGCTGGACTGCTCTGGTTGAGAGCAGAGTTCATCTCGCTTGCTGTTACTGAGGTGTATCAGCCGATTAGGAGCTATCAGGTGAGCAGCTACATGCACACCCTCCCAGCAGCACAGGACTCCTTTGCAAATGTATTTGATTGCTGTAAGTCAAAAACAAGAACTGAGGAGACAGGAACGAATAGGAGAGCAAGGAAGTGGTGCTAGAAGCTGTGCTGCACCCAGGGAGTTGTCGTAATTGTGTCTCCAAATTCAACAGCTTAGGATAAAAAGCCAAAAGATTTTCGTTTCTGTGCTTGTGCATGGGTCCCCTTTCCTTTTAGGAAGGGGTAAGGGTGTAGTCCTTGTTTTCCTTATTGCCAGAGGGATTTGGAACTGCTGGAGGTAGGAGGTTTGTCTTGGCAATTTAATCCTTGTTTCTTATAAACCAGGGGCCACAGAAAAGTAGAAAACAAAAATCTGAAAGAAAATCAAAACTGCAAAGATGGCTTTCTCCCCTCTACCCCTTCCCCCCTGAAACTTATCTGTTATTGGGGGAGGCTGGAAAACTTCTTTCTGCCCCTCCAAAGGCCAGTGCGCTCTGCACCCAACACGTCCATTTCTCTGCCTTTGGGTGCAGTGTGGCCTCCCGTGGCCCCAGGGAGACGAGGGCTAAACGTCCCATCAGCTTTGAACCCTGTAGTTGGTGTTTCTCACTCCTCCAGTTTGACTTGAAATCCTTCTTGCAGTAGATGCTGCTGCCAGCCAGAAGAGACGCCTTCTCCCTGCCCGCTTTCACTGCAGAACGGGTCCCATGAGAGCCGCGTTCTCCCTCTGGTGAGAAGGCAGGAGAGCATCTCTTTCACATCAGTTGTGCAAGAGTATGCCAAAACCTCTCTGATTTTTCAGGTTATTTGTGAGTGCTGGCAAGGCTGGTGCTTGTTAAGCAACAGCTGGTCTGTGAGACTTCTCCACAGCAGTTTACTTCAAAACCTGAATGTTTTTCTGTCGACGAAACATCTGTGGTGGTGAAGAGGAAGAATAACCTGAATAAATCAGTCTGACCTGGCATGCAACGTCCTTTCTAAACTTTGAACAGTCAAAAACTCTAGAACTCAGTTATCCCTGTTTTCATGCCAAATTTAATGCCACCAATTTCAAGTTATCTCTCATTTACACAGAAAATGAGGAAAGAATTGGAAGAATTTCTAGTAACATCTTACTGAATAGGAGGTAGTAAAATACAGTGGATAAATGCCTTCAAAAGAACAAGAAATCGCTTATTAGGTTGTTTGTCTCTGGAAGAATCAATAGTCTAGCAGCTTGCAGTGTCTGAAAGTTGTATACAGGTGCTTTTAAGATGCAAAGGAGAGAACATTTTAGTTTGAAGTGGTGGACTGAACAAACTGGAGGCACACCAGTTAATTCTTGATTCCTTTGAATCTAGATCAGAAGTCATTCTAGAAAACATTAGTTAAATGCAAACTTCTGATTTAATTATAGTATGAAATGTAATGTTTTGTGAGATATTGGAGGTCAAAAGTAGTAATCTGGAAGTTTTTTTGACATAAGGGCTCTGCATCTGTGAATGAAATCTCTTAGGTCTTGGGCAGACCAAAGCTAAACAAAATAAGAGGAAAATCAAATCCAGGTTGAGAAGTAAAAATAAAATTAAATTGTATTATCCACATTCCTGCTTGAAATCTGTGAATTTTCTCTGTTGCTTGGCTGGATCCAAGGCTATATGAGTAAAAATCTTTCCTTTTTAGTGTCTTGTACCATCCAGTAAGTTCCCAGTTATTAGTCAGGCAGTTTGAAACTAGAGGTGTAGCATTAGATAAATAACACTTATCAAACAGCAGGGCGAATTCTTTGTAATGACAGACATATTCTAGTTTAATATCAGTGCAAAGAATGGTTAGTGGCAAGATCAAATCTCCCAACCTCTTACAAAAACCGGGGCTGGTAACAGAGCTCCACCCAGGGATCTTAAGCTCATTCTGATTATCCAGATGATGACCTCCTTCCCACAGAGCATGGATGGGGACCATGTGGGAGGCCCTGGAGACCCTCCATCACTGCTGAGAGCTCCTGTCCTCCCCTTGTGTTGAGGAGAGCTGCAGGCATGCTTGTGCTTGCAAGTTGTGTGTCTCTTGGTACCGCAGCATCGCTACGGTATCTGTTGCACAAGGGGGCTCCTGGGGTGACAGGGCTTCTGTGTACAGTAGGCTTTGATCCAGCCAGCGCTCCTCTCAAATCACTGAGTCACTCACATACAAGCCTTTACCTTTCCCATGATACGAGGTGTAGACAACTGCAAGGACCTGCCAAATTCAATTTATTAGGAAGGAAAGTTTTAAGCAGTGTAAAGGAAAGCACCACTGGCCCACATCAGAGAAGCATAAACAGAGAAAAAGCCTCAAGCTTTTTTGGTATGGGAAGCCTGGAGATATGAAACATCAGTCAGTGACAGCTACGAGTTGTTCATATGTAAGTGGATTATTATAAGGCTGAAATGAGACTCCTGAGGCATCAAAATAACACCAAAAGCAATCTTGGAAAAGGTGGGAGTGGTGCTGTACACTCTCATCACTTTCACAAAAATACATCTTCAAGGAAGAGAATATATTAAGAATTGCTGAGCCTTTGGAAGGAAGCAAGCGCCTCAGGAGAAATTTTACAAATGGAGCTCCCTTGCCAAGACAAAATTGACTCTCCTACTTGACCCAAGCAGGATATCGCTATCTGGAATCTTGTTACAGCAGCGTGCTTCTCATGACCAACAATATTTGCAGCATACTTTACATTTAGAGGTGTCCCACTTGCTGCCTGGATGCTCATCACCATACTTCTGCTTGAATTGACTTGCGGTGCGGACTTTAATGGCATCTCACCTGTTTGTCCCTGTACAGAATTTTGCCTGTGGGTGTTACTCAAGACACTTGAAAGTTGCTTTGAATCTGTTTTTCTGGAGCTTGGAGTCTTAATTGCTGTGCTTTGAGTGGATTTACTGGAGGGGGGAGAACTTCATGGTTTAAAAGTGAAGGCATCCTCCACCTGCTTAAATTAAAATACACAAGATGTGGCAACTCAGGAGCAATTAATTTTAATAATAATATTAGCTAGTTATTTCAGAGGCGAGTCTGTGGCAGTGTGCATGTCAGATTGTGCAGCTGTTTGTCATCAGGTGTGATCTGGTGCAGATGCTCAGCTGACTTGCATGGACTGAAGAGTTGGTCTGTGGCTTCTCCTTTGAAACCTCAGTCATACCTTTGCTCAGCTGTGCTGGCTGTACTTGCCTTTTCCTCTCATGTGCTTGCCACAGTTTCTCCTTTCCCATCTGAGCAAGGCAGAGTGCTCCTATCGTAGGATAATGCCATGTTCGTGTACTTACCAGCTCCAGATTTTGACTTCCAACAGTAGGGCATCCACAATGGAAAATTAAAGGAGAGAGAGAGATTTTGGCTGTAAAGGTGAGATGTGTTTGAATGAGCAACTCAGTGTTCAGACTCATTTAAGTTGAGGCTTTCCCCCCCCACCTTGTCCTACCACTTTCACATCTGTAAGCAAGAGGGTTTTTTGCCATCACTAGCTGTGGTGGAGAATCTGACTCTCTTGTTCTCAGTAGGGAAAGGAGGGGGTTGTTTATCACTTCACCCCATCTACAGAGTCTGGCCTGCTAACGTTGTTGCTTATGAATTTGAGTGTGAGAATATATTTCACAGCTCATATGCGAGTTCGCTACTTTGACTGTTGAGTTCTTGTGGCTGTTGGTGATGCAATCGTGTTGGGAAGGTGCAGCTCCAGGCAGAGCAACTTTTCTTTGAACTCCTCCTGCTACAGCTATTAAAAATAGGTCAGGGTAGAGAAAAGGAGGTCTAGTTTTCAGGAGTATATGAAGCTAATCCATCTTGCATTGTGGACTGATACATGATTAAGACAATTGTGATAGAGCCTCTCACATGAACATGAACAATTTTACTCAGTCAAAACCAGTTGGATGTACAAAATACCATTTCATATACCAGGTGAGAAGGGTTAAGAATCTGATGTTTCCCATAGCTAATTTCTTTTATCCTCTTCCCCCTCACTCCCCACCCTCCAAAAAAAGAAAAAGAAAACAACAAAAAAAAAGAAAACAAAACAAAAGATACAAACCAAAATCAATGGTCTGGCTGCCAGCTTCTGGCTTTGTTTAATGAATTACTTCACACAATGATAAATTAAAAAAAAAACCCCACAATAACAAATCAAGCTGAGCAGGTAAGCAGAGATTTCAGAGATATAAAGGAGGATTATAATAAGCTAAGTCAATGCATGAAAATGATAAATACTGGATGGCAGAGAAATCTACTGTTTGGAGCTACTGTCTGAATGATATTAAGGATATTGATTAACCAAAATGATGTATGGATAACTTCTGTGAGACTTACACACAAGGAAGAAGTACTTAGTTCTTTATGTTGGGCTGTACTCTTGCCCTGTGCCAAATCAGTGTTACATAAATGAGTTTAACTTAGTTATTTACTTTGTATTTGTGGAAGTTGTATCTCACAGGGTTTTTTATGGTTTACATTGCCTCTATCTTCATGGAAGCACAAGCCAAATTTTTCAGAAGCATCCAAGAAACGTAAGAGGCTTGAAATCCATGAAGTGTGGGATCTAGATACTCTCATTATGAGGCTTGTGAAAACTTTATTTGAGTCCTTTTCCCATTTCAGAGGAAGATGTTTTAGGGTGGTAGAAGAGATTTGAGCTGGCTTCCACCTTGTTGTTCACTGATGCTAATTAGAGGAAAAAAAAAAAAACCCACCAGAAAATTTTTGTCATCTTAACTGGACTCAAAAACCCTCCCCTGCGGCCTTGTACATGATTTTCCTCCAATGGGATCTGGGATGTAGGCCCAGGGGAAAGAACGAAGCAAGGCAAATGAGCGCATGCTGTAGAGGTTCATACTCTGCTCCAGAGGAGGTCATGTAACTTGGGATGTCTTTAGCTGTGTTATTCTGGGGCTCTGTGTAGGGTAGCACTGCCCACAGTCATGGGTGAGAAGGAGGAGTCCACGAGGCATAACGAAAAGCCAGGTAACCCTTTCTTCTTCCAGAGAAGTAGAAAACAGATGCATCCCCTGCAGTTGTCATAAAAAGTAAATAGGGGGTTCTAGGGAATGGGGTTGGCCCGTGGGGCTGATACAAAGCTACTCTGTTGTGCTTGGTGGGGTTACCTCAGACTGATGTGAGTGCTGATGACAGCCCAGTTTGGGGCCACATCAATAAATCATCGATGCCTTCTTAAATCACTTTTGAGAGTTGGTGTTACATTTGGATGCACTCAGGTAACTTGTGAAGCAGCTCTCTACTTGACTATCTGCTTTGAACTGGTAATAAATATGTATTTGCTTTAGTAATTTTTATATTATCTCACTGTTTTCTATTCCAAATGTACAGCAACTGGTGTTAAAAAACCCAAGTGAAAAACCAAACTCAACACCACTTTGCCCCGTATGACTGCAGAACTTGTGTGTTTTTGGTGAGGATGTGTTTTGCTAGAAGCATAATCCAAAGGTACTTTCCAGAAATGCCAGCAACTGTGTGACGCATTGCTTTAATTTGTTGTGGCCGTTATGGTTTCTATGATATTTTTGAAGCTCCCAAGGGATGACCCTGACCTGTGTTTGAGCATGGCCAGTTCAGGCGTCTTTTTGGTAGGGCTGGCAGAATTAAATTTGCTGGCCCAAGGTAAAAGAGCTAATGCTTGTCTGCTCCTGCCACCAAGCTGGGGAAGTGCCCTGAAGAAAACCTGGGCTGGCTGCCAGCTCTTCTTTTGCGTGATGAGAAAGTTGGGGAAAGTAACAGCTGTTTTGGGAAGGCTGCTTCCCCCCCCCCCGCCCCCCCATCGCCCCTGCACGATGGTAGTTTGTACCCCTCCCTCCGTACCCCCTCTCCTTGCCCAAGTAAGCTTGGCTTTCCCAGGGTCTGAAGTAGGCAGCAGCAGGGAGTCGCTGCCTTAAGCATCTTCCTTTATTACCTGGGCTGAGTGAAAACACTCACTAATCCTCACTGTACCACAGATGTCTTGAAGAGGCTTGGACAAGTTGTGTTGCTTAGTACGACTGTGTCCTGCCCCAGAAGCTTTGGTATCCCCGTGTCTTCTCACTCACCTCGCAGGAGGAGCAAAGAGGAGGCTTGTGCAATGACCGTGCTGTGTTTAGCTCTTTCCACAGGGATATTTTTATTTTCCCAAACTCCTAGATTGTCCCAGAACATTGTTGCCCCTCGGATATCTGGAGGAGAGGGGAAGAAAACTGAGAGGCAGGTTTCCTGCCAGTAATTATTTTACATAGGTTAAGCAGAGGAAAACTTGAGGGAGGGGAAGGCAGTGCAGAGAATGATCTCACCGAGGCGAAGACAAAATGCAGAAGCCAGAGCCTTGCTTGGAGCCAGCTGGCCCCTTAGCTGGCCTGTTATAGGGCTCTTTCCAGCTGAAAATCAGCCTCCCCTTTGATTTGAGACAAAGAAAGTGGCTGAATTTGGATGGCGTGGCAAGGGCCTCATTTCCACTTTGCGGATTAGAGGGTCCTGCTTGAGTGAGTCCAGGAACAGTAAAAGTACGACTTCATCTTGCGTTGGCTGTGGAGGTTTGACTCTCTGGGAGGCTGCCTTCCAGGGACTTTTCAGCAAACAATAAAATCATGAAACAGAGCTAGACTTAATGGCTCTTAATTGAGCAGATCTCCCCTGGAATGATGAGTGGGTTGTTTACTGCTTTGCAGCCTGCAGACTTTGACCCAGCATTTGTTTTTGGACTCCTATTTTCTCTGTTTCAGAATAAAGAAAAAACTTGAAGAAAAAGAAAACAAACATAAATTGTAGAGTAAATTTTGAGCTGAATTCTGATCCCTAGTGCTTTTTTGATGTTTCCAGTGGATTGCAAAGGAACAAGGAAATTTTCTGGGTGTAAGGAGTTCTCACCAAGCATAGCATCAGCCTACCCAACTCCCATTCTGCCTCCATCTCCGCAGCATCTAGTGTATAGGATGGGGAAGAAGTAGGTGCAACTAAAACATGGTGTGCTGGGTACCATCTGAGCTTGGCTGCCAGGCAGGTCTTTCACAGCCATTCCCACCCATCAGCAGCTCTAAGATGGATGGATGATCTTGGGACACATGGAGAACATAACTTCCTAGTTTGGAAGTGGGATTAGATCTTTATAGCACTTAGTTATTACAATTTGTTGAGCATGAGAAAGAAACAGCAGGCAAGGAGAACAGAATGGGGGGAAATGAAATGTATATGATCAAGATATCATTAAGTTTTGCATAGAAAAACTTTTTTTGCAATGGAAATATGGATGAATGTGAATCTTCATCTGCCTGAAGTGGGTTTTTTTTTTTTTTTTGCTCTTATGACTATGAGAATCCAAGTTCCCCATTACCCCAAGCAATCTAGACAATAGGAAGCAGATAATGGGACATTTCTGTCACCACTAAGGAGGGCTCCCATTAAATTGCTTGTAGGTCTTTGGAAAGGTCAGTCAAAGCTTAAGCAACCCCCTGTTGTTTGACAACATCAGAGCTCAAACACCATGATCCTGGAGAACTCTGCTCTTTGAAAAAGGGGGATGTTTAATTACCTTTTGAAAGCTGGCAGCAGGACAGGATGCAAGGATGTTTTCTTTCTTTTGTGTCAGTTGAACAAGTTGCTATTTTGGTACATGAGAGCAAGTAACCCACCACACTAGAGGAGACTGTCCCTTCCTCTGACCTGCTTTTGGGAGAAAAGCAAAGGCAGGAGGATATTAGTGAAGGTGAGCGTGCTGCAGGAAGGAAGCCTTGACACAAGAATGTTTGTGGAAGGGGAGGCAGAGGCTCCCAATGCCTTTCTTAGTGCTGTATCGGCATGTCGATTCCATTTGCCTTTAAATATATACATATTTATTGGCCCTGCTTTGCAGGAAGACATCAGTGCGGTTGCAGGAAATCGACTGCTGTCACTTTAATGAAATTTGCTTTCATCATCAAAGGAACTGGCAAACTGGTTGCAGGAGTTTTAATTTTAAAAATTGCAATGCATTTGCTCCCTCCCAGGGGCAGTCTTTCACAGTGCTTTGTTTATGCTCTTTAACTATATCTTTTTTCTTTTTTTTTTTTTTTTTTTCCAAGGGTTTGGATTTGTGGCATCTAAACAAGCTAAACAGAAACTGTGCCTCAGGGAGAAACATCCTCTTAAGTAATTGAAAATAAACTTGGATGGCATGCTTTGTGTATTATACACATTCAGCTGTGCACATGGTGGGAACAGAGCATTAGACATGGTACCTACCACTGTAAAGAGAATGTAAACGTATGTGTCACATATGCCTGTGGTAAACATAAAAGAGATGTATACGAGGAAGAAATCATTTGGTTTGCGTATCTTCAGCCAAGCCTGGCCGAGAGGTGGAGTATACCTCATCCTGACTTCATGTACAGTACCTGTAGTAAGAACAAGTCCTTACTGTGCTTGCCCTTCCTTTCATCGGCATTCACAGGGATTTTTTGTTGCCTTGGTGGAAGGGTCTGGTTCAGCAGTGCCCAGGGGTTGTGGGTGAATACAAAATGTAAAGCAGGTTTGTCTCACCCAGGGCATGCTGCCTGATCTGCAGGCACACCAGCTCAGTGAACAGGGGAAGAGTTTGGGCCTACCAAAGGTTTAGTAGGGCAGGTGTAGCCTTGTACAGAAATGGTGGTCTTAGGAAATCAAAGTCTGGCTAGGAAGAAAAATTGATGCTATAGATGTAAGAGGTGTTTATCCATGGTATGATACATATGACACTGGAGTGGATGAATCAGCTGTAGGTTTGATGTATCTATGGGTTTATCTATTCATCATGGGCAAATTACATGGTCTTCCTGAACTCTGTTCTTCAGCTGTGTGCTGGTTTTGGCTGGGATAGAGTAAATTTTCTTCATAGTAGCTTGTACAGTGCTCTGTTTTGGATTTGTCTCGATAACACAGAGATGTTTGTCTTATTGCTGAGTAGTGCTTACACAGAGCCAAGGCCTTTTCTGCTCCTCACACCACCACACCAGTGAGGAGGCTGAGGGTGCACAAGGAGTTGGGAGGGGACACAGCCGGGACAGCTGACCCCAACTGACCCAAGGGATATCTATATCATGTGATGTCATGCTTGGCAATAGAAAAATCATGGGAAAGGAGATAGGTGGGGGAACATTTGGAGTGATGTTGTTTGTCTTCCCAAGTAACCACTGCGTGTGATGGAGCCCTGCTTTCCTGGAGATGGCTGAACACCTGCCTGCCCATGGGAAGTGGTAAATGAATTCCTTGGTTTGCTTTGCTTGTGCATGCGTGGCTTTTTCTTTACCTATTAAACTGTCTTTATCTCAACCCACAAGTTCTTGCCCTTTTATCCTTCTGATTCTCTCTCCCATCCCACTGTGGGTGCAGTGAGTGAGCAGATTTGTGGGGCTCAGCTATCCACCGGGGTTAAACCACAGCAAGCTGGTAGACCACAACGTTCACTGGCCTTTGCTAATGTTTTGAAGATCTGTTTGCACAGGTAGCCCAGAGCTCCTGTGCCTTCGGTAGCCATTGTCTCTGGTGCTAATGGTTAGCTTTGCTGTGGCCAGGCAAAGCAAGTGATTAAGAATTTAAGCAATATTAAGAAAGGTCAGCTATGCATCAGCTGTTCATCATCCTTCACCGTACTGCACACATGCAATGACCAGTCTTGGAGGCCCCAGGCATGATAGGTCTTGGCAGCCTGGACACGGCCACACCTGAGCTTGCTCAGCTGGACTCCAAGGGCATCTTGGAAACCCCGATCCAAACAGATGCTTCTTATGCTTGGAGGTGCTGTTAGTGTTCTTACTGAAAACTGATCTGCTGATGGTCATTTTGGCTGGTATGAAGCAAGGTCTGGAAACAGTCTGAAGCATGTGGTGGTTAGGCTGTGTATATCCCTGAACTGGAAATGTGGCATTTGCGATGCCTGAATGATTAGTTTTAATGCCACATATTAGGCAGAGAGATATTGGCTAAGACAGGTAAGCAGCGCTAATTACATACTGAAAGAATGCTGCAATGCTAATAGGTGGAAACAGGCATGTGATACATCTCAAATCTGTTGTTGCTGGTCAGTGCTAGTGCAGATTTATTCTTTCTGATACTGTGCAACTTCAGCTTCATGCACCTGTGACAATGTGGTTTTCTTCATGTCCTCTGCAAATACCACTGAGAACAAAAAGAAAAATCTCAGCATCTGACTGTATATATTGGATCCCAGGCACTACACATCTGATCACAGGTGGTGTAATTATGTAAGAGGAGTTGTCCTGTAGCATTTAAAACGTTCTGTGTAACGCCTATTCTGGGTGTTACAGACCAGTCTTCTATAAATCCTCACCCATTTTCCTCATCAACTCAAGCCTAGCTTAACAGGAAGGTTTGCATCTTGATTGCCCTGTGAACAAGGATGTATCCCCCCCACCCCGTCCTAGCTGGAAATTCTTGCATTTTAATTTGTTTCTGACAAAGTGAACATGTAAGTAAAGTACTCTTGCTTTGCCATCACACTAACGATTTTGTGATGACCCTGTTTGACAACTAATTGGCTTCTTACCAAAAGTGAAAACAATAGGCACCTATTTTCAGCTGGGAAAGCCACACTCTGTATGTTCCCTGGCCAAGATAAAGCACTGAAGCAGCGTGACACGTAGTGCTCCAAGCTCTGTCTATGGTTTGTCTTTTTTAACAGATCTGCTGACCAACTTACATCTTTTTCTCCCACATCTTCTCTCTTCTAAGGCATTGACTATGGATAGAAAGTATGTTTTCCTATAGTCCAGGTTTTTCTCTTGCACTAGTGGAGTATCTATGTGCATGTTGCTTCTTAAGAACAGACATGGAGCTGTGCATGATACTAAAGGAGATAATGTGTTCACAGACTGAGTGAGAAGTTGGGAAGTCCTGACATGATGAAAAAATGTTGCTAGCTAGACTGAATATGAAACCTTAGAAAAATGTTTGACATGTCTTTAGCTATTATTGTTTCCTTGGTGCATACTTTTGCTATGTTTAATATGTGGAAACTGGTGAGAATAAATCAGATCGCTAGAAAGATTACCCATACTTGAAATGCTAACTGCTCTAACTGACAGAGGAGCGGTAACTTACCTTTACATATGCCAGTGGGTACAAGAGAAGAGTCATTCAGCCTTTGCACACTCGCACAGATGTGTTCAAAATACACTTTTCAGATGTGACTAAAGTTGGAAAAGAATTTTTTTAAATTTCTATTTGTGGGATGAAAATGTGTATGTTTGTTCTAAGTCAGAATATTTTACTGTCTTCCTTTTTAACTGTTCTTTGTAAATGCAGCAGTTCCCATTAAACTCAGTCCAGGCAGGATGTGTAAGTACAGACCCAAAAAACAAAATCAAAGCAGTTCCTGCTCCAGGCATCTTTTGGACTATCTATACATTCTTGAATTTAAGTTTCCTTCCCTAGTAGAACAGTCCTGATTGATAGGTAATTTTTTTCCCATTTGCCCTACCTCCTCACTTTGCCTTTGCCAGCCATAACAGCATACGAAGGAGATGCTTTTGAATCTTCAAGGCCACAGGCTTCCAAGACTATACATAGCTATGAGTCTCTTAGTGCTACACTAACATCTTTGTGAGGAAGGAGGTATAGCTGAAGAGAAGGAGCTTTGTAAGGAGAGATGGCTGGATCCCACTGCCCATGGCTCCCTGGCAGGTGGGGAGACCATGCGGTGTTCCTGCCATCCAGCTGTGTAGGATTGTTTATCTTGCACTCCTGAAGTTTTGTTTAGTCAGTGGTGATGCTTAAGATACAACTGGTTTTGACTTCCAGGTAGACAAAGCCTATGGAGCAACCAGAAGGAATCCCAACCATTTGTTGCTGGCAGAGTGCTAAATAAACAGCAGCAACACCTACCTGTGTGGGTGGCAATTAATGACATCAATCAAGCAGATCAGCTAGCAAAGCCTTTTTTTTTTTTCTTCTTTTTTTTTTTCCTTTTGTTCCCTGTCTCCTCCCACCTGCTTGTTTCCTGGTTGCTGCTCCTGCTGGCAGTAGAGCTGGTGCTCAGCTAAGCAGTAGGTCAAATGGCATTACATGGCTGGGTTACGTAAACCTTGTGCCAGCTCTTCCCTAATGGCCTGACCATTTAATGCTCATAGCTCAATTTAGCAGAGGACTCTCAGTCTATCTTTGATCATGGATTTCTTCTCTTTCTGGATTTCCTAGAGAAATGAGCCAAAACTGCTGCCTGTGTGTTTGTAGACTTGTGGGTGCCTGTCCATCTGAACAACTCTCCTGGGAACTTTTGAACTCATTGTTTTGTTTTATCTAAATTTGGTGGAGGAGTAGAATTTTCAAAGATAGTAAGTTCCTACAACTTTTCTACAATGAATGTGCAGAGAAGAAAATAAGTTTGTTGCAGAGAAAGGTACCATCACAAGCTTATTTTACTAGCCACCTATAATCAACATGGAAGAGAGGCTTTATGACAGATGGGACTGTGAGAAAATCATCCTTCAAAGCCTGGATAAGCACCAGTGGTAACTGCCTGTGAGACACAAGTGTGTTGTTCTGTTTTCCAGGCTTCTGTTCCTCATTTGGCTTTTTTGCTTTTTTTTTTTTTTTTTAAATAGAGAGGTGACTAAAAGTTTTATCAAAGAAAAAAAAGGTTGGAAAGATGCTATTCTTTCTCTTAAAAGTGGAGGAATATTTTCCCAGTCCTCCAGCTTTTTTAAAAAAAAAAAAAAATTATTTTTTTTTTAAAAAAAAACAACACTAGATGTTAGGCAAAGACTTGCTGATGTGAAATGGTAGAGATTGCAGGAACTGGTACTTGCAGAAAAATACAGACTCCAAGCCAATAGGTCGAGTGACAGTGACAGCTGATGGAGAAGAAAAGGTAACCCACTGGACAAACTGGATATTTCCTTAAAGACTTGACTCCTTGTCCTGGTTCTGGCTAGGATAGAGTTAATTTTCACCAGGAGCCAGGACAGGCGAGCCAAGCTGGCCAGAGGCTATTCCATACCATGGGACGTCATGCTCGCCATAAAAGGGGGCCAGTCGGGCAGGGGTGGGTTCGGTGTGGCTCCGGGACGGTCTGAGTGTGGGCTGAGTGTCCAGTCGGTGGGATCGGTAAATTGTGCTCTGTTATCACCCATTGTGAATATCTGTTATCAGTGCTGTTGTTGATTGTTTCCCTCTCCCTTGCTGTCCCAGTAACCTGCCCTTACCCCAACCCACGGGGCTTTGCCTTTGTCGTTCCCATTCTCCTCCCCATCCCGCCAGGAGAGGGGTGACCGAGTGGTGAGCGGTGCTCAGCTGCCGGCTGGGGCTGAACCACGTCACTCCTGTCAGACACAAGTTTGCCCAGAAGTTGAAAACACTGAATAGCAAGTATCTTTATTTCTTGGTGGGTTGTTATTCTAAAATGCCAAAAACTTTTATGTGGAGGAGGTAATTAAATATTAAAAAAAATCTCAGGACTAGGACAGTACTCAGTTTTCTTTCCCACTACACTATTTCAGGTTCCTTCATTTTTGAACTCATAATGGGATCGTAGGCTTTTTTTTTTTTTTTTTTTGTGGGCACAATACCCATGCTGTCATTTTTTCTGGAGCTGAAATCAGCCATTACTAGAATCAAGATCTTGGCTGTGTATAATCTGGTGGGATTGAGCTCCCTGCTCAGATACCTTTCCTCTAGCCCTGATTCCATTTCCACGTTGTACACCTAATGGAAGAGCAATCTAACGGGACTTACATTTGGATTAAAGAAAGTAAATAGTGTAAAAATGTCCTTCTGAAGTTGTGCTTGCTTACACAAAAGAATGGTTGTACCAAGCTAGGCTAAGGGTTCTTCTAGCCTTGAATCCTGTCTCCAAAGGAATTAAATGTGGATGCCTAAGGAAAGAATGTATGAATAGGGCAAGGAAGCAGTGATGCTCTTCCAGCCTCCTGTGATTTGTGGTTGTGAGACTTCCTGAACCAGAGGTGAAGTCTTTGTATAATTATACAATGCTATGGAAAATTCCAGCTGTAAAGCAATATCTTTTATTTGCATATTATAACATTAATTAATTATCCCTTCAATTCTCCCATACTTACCAGGAAAGAGCTGTCTAAGCTGTTTTATCTCCCTGGTGGTGGTAATAGATTGCCACATAATAGGCTAAGAAATACCAGAGCAAGAAGAAAATATGCAGGAAACGTGCAGGTGGGAAATTTTTGCCATCATCTGTAGCTTGGCTGATAATAGTTTATTTCCATGCAGACTAAAAGGTGTGAGCAGTCTTAACTTGTCTTCAATATTCATGCATCCTTTGCGTAAGCTTAGGCTAGTTTTGCAGCCAACCTGATTTGTGGTTATTCAGAGAATGTAAAATTGTGGTATTATGTGGTCTTTTTGTGAAGCTGGAGGAAGTGCAGAGCTTCACTTGATGGCTCATGCTCATGAGAACCTCATACTTAGGCTAGAAGACTGAAGGTGCATGTTCCCATCCAGCATGCAACCAAAGGAGAGTTTCACGCCAACCTTGTCTGACACGCAGTTGTAACAGGCAGCTCATCTTGAAGGGCCTGCAGAAATTGTTTCTCAATAGCTCACAAGTTATTTTTGAAACTCAATCCATTTAATTTCTTTAATGGCATCAGCAGCAATTGACATCGTGGAACATTGTGGACTTGCAATATAGTGTGTGCTAGCTTTTAGTATATTAAATAGCTCGCTTTAACTCTGTCTTAAAATGGAATCCTTTTGCATCGTTCATTTGATGTTCGTTACATAAGAAACAACCATAAACCATGACCTTAGTCCTTGGCCCTAATGGAAAGCATATTGAATAAATATCTCTCTTCATTGTGGTCCTTGGCAACAACAGGTTTAATTTAGTGAATTTAGAGTTGAAGTTTATTCCTGTGTGAGTCATAACAAAGGCTGCATGTTCCTCAAAACCTTAAAACTTAACTAGAGGGAAAAAATATCCTAGATTAAAATACCTGATCCAAAGCACAGGAACCTCTCTGTCTACTGTATAGATTGAATAGTAGATCCAGTCAATGCTACAGAGAGAAATAACATGGTCAGATGAAGAGTGGTGAAGTAATAGAGACTGCAGCTAGGAAACTCCAGGTTTTCATCTTTTCAGTGCTTTGTTAAAATGTCAGTTGGTTTTCCCATGATTTGTGAAGTTTCAGTAATTTGTTGCTCCAGATCAAAGCTGTGGACAAACATCTAGCCCCACTTGACTGGAAATGGCTTAAGCACTCACTATCATATTTTAGACTCAATGTGCTATTCAGGGTTTAAGTTAAAAGAACACAAACAACCAAAACCCCAAACAAACCACAAAACTGAAAAAACCCCAACAAACCTCTGGCTTAAGAATAACTTCAATCACATAAGGGCGCAGCAACTGGTTTGAAGCAATATTGTGTCCATGTTAGGTAAAACTTACAGTCTAGGAATTTCTTGTTTGCAAAATTTATAAAAGCACCTGCATGACAATGCTTTAGCAGATTTTGTGCAATGACTCTGCAGTTTCCTCCTTTCTTGGAAATGGAAGGCTACCAGAAGCTGACAGTGAAGTTGGCTGGGTTGCATTTTCAGCCTCCCTACTCTTCAATCCTTGACTTGTAGTTTCCTTCAAATACCTTCGGGCTGCCTTCTCCCCTTGCTCTTCACCTATATGTATTTTTTTAGGGTCATTTGTTAAGTAAAGAATTTAGGATCTCCTGTCTGCAGCACAGCATGTCGGGCTGCCATACTGCTGAACTAGCTTTTCTTATACCGGGTTTTTCTCACCACGATTAGATGAAGGTGCTTCCACTAAAAGGTTGATTCACTTCAGTGATTGACAGGAAGGTGAACAGGAGATTTGAAAGCTTCAGAATAGAAATCACTTTACAAAATCAGCCACATTTTGCTTTTTACAAAATTAGCTTGTCCAGCTCTAGCAGGGATTAACATTTTTTTGCAACTCAGAAGGTGGCGTACGAAAAAATAAATTATTCATGATGTTACTAACTGCTACCAGTGCAAAAGTACATTATGCCATTTTTCATTTAAAAGAAAAACAACACTTACACTTGCAATCTGACTTCAGTGAAGTAATTTTACTATGTTCAGCTGTTAAAATACAAGATCAGAACCTAACAACTAAAGTGGTAAAATGGCTAGCGTTCACCTTACATCTTCTATCAGTTAAGGACTGCCTGTGAATTCTTTAACAATTTGTTCCCCATTAAATTCCAACAATTCAACAAATTTCCATGTCAGTTTTGTCCACTGATCTGGCAGCAGCATTTCTACAGAAATATAAATGTGTATTACTTCTGTTCACAATGAAGGGCTAAGGGAGTGCTTCTTGGTCTGAATCAGAGGTGACAAACGTACTTCTCTTTCACTCTTTCCTCTTTCCCACCTTGTCCTCCAGCACATCCAGCAAAAGTAACACTCCTTATAAGATCTCCACTTCTTGCCAACATGTAGGGCAGAAATGTAATGCAGATCTACAGTAACTTTAGCAGAAGTCACGTTTTTAAGTGATGAAACTCCACCAACCACAGAGCCCAAGAATAAGCATGTTTTCAGTCTATCAACCTTTCTTTTTTTAGAGACTCCTGGAGAATCCTGAAATCCAAGCAGAGAACGAAGGGATCATGCCTCTGATGAGTAAAAAGAGAAGAGGTTCAAAGACAAAGGGCTTCAAGATGCTGTTGATTCTTTTAAACATGAAGGTAAGCACCATCTTGGCGTTACCCTTGAGTTTTTTTTGTTTCCCCTCTTGGTCCTTATGTTTTTTAGAAGAGAGAAGGAAGAATTTGTCCTCAAGTAGTGGCACTCCCAGTAATGCAGTAAGGTACTCCTTGGCATGCCCATCATTTATTTATTTTCTGCTTCAAATACCCCCACTCCTTTCTCCAGTGCATATTTATGTTCAGAGGGTGACATTGCATTGTGCCTTATATTTAGTAATTTTGCCTCTGAATGGATGCAAGATAGTGTGTGTAAGAACACACCTGGTTTTGTTCTTTTGCTCATTTTTATTACATAAACACAGCTGGGCATCATTTTCTTTGAAAAGGCTATTCAAGGTATCCTTCTCAAGATATTTCAGGCCTTAATTTTAAAAATAGTTTGGTGGACTTGCCTTCGGAATGTTTTATTGCTCTCTCTGACATAATAGTCACTCATGTGGACAAGGTTTCTCTGTTTTTCCAAGTTCCCTTAGTCTTCAAGAAGGATGGAACAAGTAGTGATGGGAGTGTGTAATGTTTGCAGATGACGAGTAACCAAGGAATTTCTGGCACTTGATGTTTGAGAAGGAATTGTGAGGATTAATTAAACAATGAATTCTCTGATAGAAAGAGACTCTGGTTAAGTTTTGCTATGGGCATAACTTTGAATGTCAGTTAAATTTTACTATCTGAAACTGTTTTGGTGTAATTGCTGAGAAAATCCAGGGAAGATTCCTAATGACACCAACCCAAGGAAATATATCACTGAAAATAGAACATCAAGATTTCGGTTTAGTCTGAAATGCCACCCAAAGATACTTTTCCAAAGACTTTCTGGTTCTCTCTTGCAAGCCTTAAAAACATTTGCTTCCTCTTGGGACGTCTAGAATTTCCCTGTTTAGACTGGAGGCTCTCTGAAGCTGAGGCTGTTTTGATAAACTGTGTGTACAGCGCCTTACACAATGGACCTCTGATCACAGCCTGCATCTCCGCGTTATGGCAATGCAAATAAATATATGAACAACTGTCCTTGAACGGGAAGGAAAATAAAAATTGGATTCCCCAGAGAGTTGACACATATATGGTAACTGGTTTCCTCTCATAATGGTGTTGTATTTATTAAAATCCAAGATTTAGTAGATGTACAGCTTTCTTGGGATGGCAGAAGTACTTTCCTGTTTTGTCCTATATCCTTGTGCTGAATTTCTTGCTTGTTTGCTTTTTGTCCTGTTGTGCCTGACACTAAGGGAGACTTTGTTCTATTAACATTTGTAGCCATCACTTTGATCTGCAACAGGAAAGCTCAAGATTGGCTTCTCTGCCCATAGGGAAGGAGATGCGATCAGAATATGCCAGTTTTAAAAACCTCATTAGATTGGCTCTAGAAGAAATAGTTATTGTTCCTTAGTTAATTGCAAATTACATCTTTATTTTTAACAAAACCACTATGTTTTCTACATGATTATTCATTTGTGAAGGCTGGAGGCTGATTTCCATTTATTCCTGACACACATGAGTTTATTTGTTCCTTGTAAATAAAAGAAAGATGATCATTTCCAAAGTCTTTCATTTACTGCAGGTTTTTGTGCTTGCTTGTTTTCCAATGTTCCTTTGTCCTAGCATTTGTTAGCAAAATTGTCACTCTTGACAAGTACTTCCAAAAAACGTATGTAGTTACAGAGCAGAGTAGTATAATATCAGATTGGGTGTGGGTAACAAAGGGTTCCCTTCAGTTCAACAAGCACTCTGTAATTGCACTGGTGATCATGACTAAGCTGATTTCAGACCAGCTTCCCTCTTTGCTAACAAGGGAGGAAGAGGCATATATTGAAAGACATTCTGGAGAATCAATGAGAGGAACACCAGAGGAGCAGATGAAGGCCACGCCACTTCTTCTGCCCAGTGTCTCCTGCCACAGCGCTTGTGGATGGTGGTGGCTGGGGAGAGAGGCGCTGGCAACTGTGCTTTGCCCTCGGCGTTCAGCCTTTGGAGCAAGGTGTGCTCCATCACCTGCTCCAGGATATTGTAATCGCCCAGAAAGGGCTCAAGTGGGGGTGTCTCCACTAATTATTGAGTCTTCTGGTGGGTAAAAAAACTCTGGATAAAAGTCTGAATGTGCTGGAACACCAGGTTCTTTGTTGGTAGCTGCAAGCGGCTCTGGATATTGCACTACATCTTAAGAAAAAGGCAACTGTGCAGCCTGCTGTAAAGAACTAACTTGTGAAAAATAATGTGTGGTGGCTCAGCCATATTCCCTACCCACCCATCTGTGCTCGGTCAGACCTGCAAGGCGTTTCCCAGTTTCTCCTTGTTTGCACTAGAAATGGAGGGGAAAAGTCTGCCCACGTTCCTCCCCCATTACACTGTGACTCCTCAGGGGAGCCTGGAGTTTTGCATGATAGGTGCGAATGGCCGGAGAGGGATCTTCCTGGTTGCCAGCTTTCCTCTTCCAGATATTTCTTCCTTGCCTCTCCATGTGAAATAAGCGGTTTGCAGGAGTACAGAAAATTCTAGGGGCTATAAGGACTCAGCAGGTGCTGGAAAGAGTTTGAGGGATGCTCATTTAAAGTTGAAAACAATTTTTCTTTGACCTTTTTCATGCCCTGTTTGTGCTTGTTTGCCACCAGAGTTCGTGTTGCTGCAATTTGGGGCTGGGGGGTATAGGAGTGGCCATAGAATAATAATTAAGTTGGAGTATTTGTGGCGAGGCTTTTCATTAGCACCAGAGAAGTGACTGGTTATAAGAGAGAACCTTAAGGCATTGTGAAAGCAAAACAAAACAGTTAAGTTGTGTCCAGTCAGAACAACTCCAGTTGTGAATTTACCTTATAACAATCCTTACAAAGCGTTCAGTCATTATTAACAAAATGATGTAATAGATAATTTTACATGAATAAATATGAAAACTCTGGAGTAGGTGGCTGCCAACAATATCTTTTCTTTCCTATTCTCCTTTCATCAAATATTATCGTATTGTGTATTAGCTAGGTACTGAGACAGTCTGTGATTCTAAATGGGAGGAGATCTTCTTTATCCAATCATAGGAAAAAAGGAAGTTATCCGTAATTCTCTTTGTAGTCTGTGGACTATATAATGGAAAATGTTTGAAGCCCTCTTAGATGACACCTTTCAGTCTTCTTTCTCCCAAAGCATGTGCCAGGCGTTTAGTTTTTTATTGTGTTGGGAAATTACAGAACATGCCCACGTAACTTATTCTGAATAAGAAATGTATCATTTTTCTTTGGAAGAAAGCTGTACTTGCTGGCAAACTTTGTCTTGAACAAACATTGTGAAATTTTGTTTTGGGCAACAATTCAAGAATACCCCAAAACTCTGTTCATAAGGGGGAGATTCCTATATTTGTGCAGTAGTTTCTAGACTGATACAGTTTCTCTCAAGAATGATGGTATTTTTGAAGGCAGCTTTACAAAATCTATCTCAAAACTCTAAATGTTCTGTTTCTAAAATCCAGAAAACAAATAAACTAGCTGTCAAGGAGTATGCCTGGCAGGTACCAGCGAGTTAGACGGTAATGTGACATTCACATGAACTTCCTGTAGATAATGCAGCCTTACAGCAAATCCTATAATTCTCTCCTCTTATCCATCTCAAATATTGCAATTATTGCAAATATGACTTGGGTATTCCATGAGGCATTAATCATGTTTATCAGATATTTGGCTTCAGAAATTATTTTGTAATGTTGTTTACTTTGTTAGTCAGAGATGAATTATTACAGAACAATAATGTTGGCCATGGGAGAAGGCTAAAAGGAGGTAAAAGGTTTTATCCTTTACATTAAGACGCAATTGTAGAACGCTGATGTGGCTAGGTGAGCACTTTCAGAGGCAGCTATGCCTATTCATTGCTATCAGACGGTGAATAACGGTTCCATGGTCTGCTGTTCAGTTTGGGTTTCCATCCAACTCTGCTTTTCTAGGCCTACCAAAGTCAGCACACCTGCAAGGTGTTACTTCACTGGGAGACGTAGTACCCATCAGGTGAGCTTTCTTAAAAAAAAAAAAAAAAAAAATGATAATACGATTCATGACTTGGTCTCTTGCGTCTTGTGGTGTGTACGTATGCTGCTTGTGAAAGACGTTGAATCGAAATCCTGGGCCTGACTGGAGGCAGACGCAGTGCAAATCCCAATAGCAGAGGTCCCTCCCCTGGTTGCATCTGTGAGGCTGCTTGATTGAATTGAATGAGGTTGTCCATGTGCAACATAGTTGGCAAGTAGTTGCCAGAAGCATTTGATGAGCTCTTCTGAAATTCTGCTCCCTAGGGCTGGCTTTCAGTAAGCAGCACTGAGTTAGGCTACTGTGTAGCTTCTGTGTAGGAAGGTATCACCAAGCATAATTTCCCAGGGAAAAACAACCTAACTCTCTGCTCTTGAAGTGAACTATTTAGCCAGCATGGAAGAGCTGTCCAGACTTCTTCCTAGATACCCCGATTTAAACTTGCAGTTCAGCACGTTACATCTGTTTAATATCCCTGGCAGCATGTGGGCAGAGTGTCCTCTGATTTTTGCTGTGAGTAGATGGGTGTATTGCAGCCCAGTTGCATTTAACATTGCTTTTTGTGTAGCGTTCATGGCTGAGATGTTCAGCACCGAACTGAACTCTAGGAGAGTGTTGTTTATCCTCCATAGCTGCATAGTCCTCCAGCTGTGTATGGAAGCCATAAACTAGACAGTGAAGCAGAATTGGGCTCTTCTTCAGACTGCACTCCCCACCCACCCTAAACTTGCTACGAATGAATCTCTGAAAAATTAATTCCTCAGCAGTTCGCCCTCAGACAAAAGTGATACCAAAACACGTTAAAAATAAAAGGAGCCACTGTTCCAATCCTCTGGAGATTGGTTATTCTCCTATGTGATTGGTAAAGTCTAGAAAACAGAAATGTGTTTTAAGGTTGACTTGTGGCTAAACTGTGAATACAAAGTGGTGTTGGGTTTTTGTTGTTGTTTTTGGTTTTAATCAATGTTATCTAATCTTATTGATATTCCAGAGTTTAAGAGCAGGCACAGAGAAGTGAGAAGCATGTGATCTACAGTCCTGAGTATTTTGTCACCTTAAAATAGAGGTAGTTGGTTTCTATAGAGTTTTTTGGCTTCAGATTCAGATGTCTTCATATAAAGGAATTCTCATTTTCTCAGTTCCCTTCCCTTCTTGGCTTGTTACTAAAATAAAGCAAAAGACATATAAGCAGCTCAATAGAGGAAAAGCTTTTTGGCTGCTGTAACAGCTCCATATTGTTAAGAAAATGAGACCAGCCTTGATGACTGGTCTTGGGAAATTTACAGACAGCAGAGAGGGAAAGGCAAAGGCTGATCGCTGCTGGACTTGCTTGAGTGACGTGAGCTGGTCCTGCAGATCTGAGTCCATCTTCTCACGATCTTGCATTACTCTCCTGACAGTGGGGCTTGTAGAGCTTGGCTGATTCTTATAGAAAGCATCTTGTTCAAGGTTCATGGAAGTGAAGGTATGGAGAGAAAGTTCTTTATTAAAAAGTGTTATTTTATATTAAAGCACGAAACATCTGCAGTAGCAGGAAAGCTCCTTCTGAATGATGGGATGGGTCCGGGGTTGAGGGAAATTCTCCTGTCTGTCATCTTTGGGACTGTTGTTACTTTAGCAGTGTGTCTTTCAGGAGAATTCAAATTAGATAAGAACTATTGAAAAATCACTATGATTTTAGCCTATTGGCTGCATTAGTCTCTGTTAGGACCGTGGGACTAAGTAACAATCTGGGAATACTTTCCCATAAGAATTAGCATAGCTCTCATGTCTACATGTGCCTAGTGTCCTGCATTCAGGGATGAAGAAGTAATTTCTACCTCTGAGAAGGGACAAATAAATACCAAGCCCAGAGCTTGACTATGAGAGGGGTAATTGCAGAAAAAGGATGAGAAAGAATGCCTACAAATAGGGGTATATTTCTAAAGGAAGACATGGTTGTGCAAGAAACCTTCATATCAGAGAGAAGCAGATCATGCAGAAAAAGTTCAGAGAAGCAGATATGGAAACAAAGCACGTGGATTCTGCCTACAAAATGGAAACAACAAAGATTTCCTCTGCATTTATGTGTATATTAAAATATTTATGACTATGATGAAGCGTGTTAGAGAAGATGATAGTGGTGGTTTCTTGCTTATAAGAGGAGAGTGAAAGGCTGGAAGCAAGCAGAGAGAAAACAAGTGGGTGTGATGGTGCATATCATAATTAGATAAATGAACTTTTAAATTCTTTTTCTTGCTGCTCCTCCATTTCCAAATCATGTTGCCTTTCCAGATTGTCTTGCATCCTCTGGATTCTTCTCACCACCTGCCTCTCTAGCCTATCAAATATTTGTGTGAGTTCTCCATGCAGTATTGCTGAAATTTCAATCCCCTGAGAAACTTGTGTCACTGATGATCACAAGCCAATTATCAAAACTAGAACCTTGCAAGGCAGGTAACTATTCCAGGGCCAACCTCAAAAAAAATTATCTCAGTTTAAATTGGTAATCCCTGCCCCAACAGTATAGAGACTTTTGACATACTGTTATGATAAACTAGATCAGCAACTGTCTTTTTCACAGTCAGTTCTTGTAAATTAATCTTCCTTGAAAGAAACCTGCCTAAGTGAAAACATTCATTTCTACATCTGGGCTCTCTGCTGCAGGTGTAGGGGGAAGATTTAGCAGGAGTGATTTGCAAGCCAAATTTTGAAGCCTGATTCAACAGGAAATAATGAGCAAAGCTTAGTGAATAGGGCCAGCCCTGGATTCACAGATTACTATATATAGGGAGGCCAGAAGGGAACTTTGTGACTTTCTAGTCTGAATTCCAGCATAAAATAAAATGTCACCTAAGGATTTCCTGCAGGCGGTTCGCTAATTTGTGGTTGTACAACAGCCTTTTAATCTAAACCACTGTTTAGCTAATCCTTTAGGTATAAAATCTGATCTTCCATCCTAGTCTCTGACTCCCCAAGCCATAGGAATCACAAGTCCCTGATTTTTAAACAGGTAAAAAACATCCTGGCATGGTTGTATTGCAGTCACGCGAACATCGTGGCATCTAACCTGTTCCACTCAGCTCTCCTGAAGGGCATGAGCAACACACCCCAAGAAGGGCTTCATACCTGTGCACTTCATTGGTAGTAATGGTGCCTAAACAGAATTTAGGATCCTATGTACCTTTATCACAGGATTCATCACTTTGTGACAATTAATGTGTGATCGCTTGCTAAATTTTTATCCTTGTTTTTAAATCAGTGAAATTGGGCATTACTGGTAAGTACAAATTTCCACAAAAAATATTTTTTTCTTTTGAAGCTTTCCAGTTGGAAAGTTGAAATTGGATAGATAAAATAGAACAAATATAGGTTGTTATAAGAAAAATGGACACCGATCTAAGCCAGTTTTGGTGAGTTTTGTTGTTCAATATTTTAGCTGGAAACTTCTACACTCTCCAGCTGGCTCCCTTCAACAGTTATGTGTTGTAGTAATCAAGTATTGTGACAGCTGAAATTCTATGAAAATGCTATCCATTCCCAACTGGAAGAACAATATTTCATAGGGCTTGAAAGGGTGACAACTCCTTACAACAGCAGGATATAAGGGAGAGAACCAAAAGAGGCACAATAAAGAAGATTTCTTCCCCTCCTTTGATGGAAAATTCCACATGTTAATCTCTGGAGGGAGCAGAGCACAGGTAAATTTGCCAGATTCTTATGTCATCTTGGAAAATTTCTTGTTCCCATTCTCTGCTTTCCAAATTTGGAATTGTTCAGGCACACTATTCCCAAACGCACAGAAATATTTTATTTTAATATGTGTTTATTATAAACTGTGATGATTTTTTTTTCCCTGCTTCTTGCCTTTTTGGATTCATTGTTCCTTAGTGATCTGATCCTCCCTGCTCAGAAACGTTTCATGTGTGGCTCTATGTTGGGGCACTCAAATGGTTGTAGAGACGTGACACTTGCCAGGAAGAGGCGGGTATCGCCAAAAGGTGGTAGCCCTGATTCAGAAAGTGGCTCTCCCCTTTGAGTCAGGATTCAGCAAATCATTTTATTGTTCTCCCCTTAAAAGAAAAAGAAGTTCCGATGTTTAAATATGGCTAAATACAACTAACAGTGGTGTGCCCTTCAGGTGTGAGTGACTTCTCTCTCAGAGTTTCAAAGGGCTCCAGACATCTTGCATGGCATGAAGATGAAATAGGCATGATTGCACTAACAGTGGCGATAACAGAGATGATCACACATAAAAAGGCACATGAAAATTATTGCTTCTCTTTTCCCTCCATCCAGCCTCCTCCTCCATTGCAAATAGCAACTGAAGATCACCTGCAGAACATTGTGGCTGGTTTTTGGATTTTTTTTTTTCTCTTTGTTTTGTTGTTGGGTTTTTTTATGTATGGAAAAAGTAAACAAGGAAGGAACATTTTTGCCCATTGAGAGCAAAGGAGTCAAAATTCTTAGGTTCTGCCTGTTGCTGCTTTTGGTTTCAAAATCCCACTAGCAAAATTCCGAGGTCTGGCTCCTGCTTCTAAGCTCATGGTGATCCCAAGAGTCCCTTCCAATATATTATGCTTAGTAAAAGCTAAATATCAAAGAGAAAAGCCTTAGTGGAACTAGTTGGTTCCTATTAGTTTTGAAGGGTTTTTTTGGTGTTGAGGTCTTGAGTGGCCATTGCTAGCCAGCCTTAGTTTTTTGTTTTATGTTTCTAATCAATATATTAAGATCCACCTTGGTAGGTTACTTGACTTGTCTTATCCTGATTGCAGGTTAATTATGGCTGGGGGTTATGGAATCAGTTGCCCAACATAACTTCAAATGTGCAGTCACTGCTGACATTTAAAAGCAGATTGAATAAATTAAAATGCCTGCTACAGATATTAACTGAATTCTGTCCTTAATTACTGAAATATTATTATAAAATTATTTGCCAAAAGTAAAGAAAGTTCCTGCTCCCCAGAGCACTTTTACTAAACCATAGCCACACAGAGAAGCAGATACAGAGGGAAGCCTGGTGGACTGGACTGGAGTAAGGATATTTTGTCAGCATTTGTTATCACCACAGTGCATGCTTGCTCAATGCACATACACATAAATACAGGACATCATAATAGCATTATGTATTAAGCAGCAGTTAGCAAGATCAGTATGAATGTGGCCAGAATATTTGGCACATTCATCTTCTCCTTTGTATATTATGGAGCTGTGATTGACAAAATCGGATGAGTTTCCACTGAAGTCCATGACAAAAGCTGAAGACATGCTTGCCTCTGTGGAGTGGTCCTGAGTATGTGCAGGTGGCCAGCAAATACCTCACTCCTACGGACTGCTTGGTCATCCTTCCTAACCCTTCTGCAAAACCCCCCCCTTCGCTCTTTCCTTGAGATGTTGGCGTTTGTTGGCTTTCTACAAGTGGATGCATGAACTGGAAATGGGCACTCTCAGATGCAAAACCTGGTTAGTTGTACGGTGGTTTCCCTTGCCTGCAAACTTGTCCTTTCCTGTAGGATGTATATAAACAGTTTGTGTCCTACTGGCAAAATGCAGCTGCTTCCCTGGGTAGCAAAGGCTTCCTTTCTTGTCTACACCGGCAAGCATCTATGCTGCAGAGGGAAGGGATGCACAGCTGCTAGCTGGTACTGCATCGTATCATTGGGAACATTTGTGTTGTACCAGGCTGCAAAAGTGACAGCCGTAGCTATTTTTGCTTTCTAACAAATCTGCCTGATTTATACATTTATTTTGTACTTTTAGCCTAAAGCATCTTCTCAAATCTGTAGGACTTTCAGCACACGATCTAAAAGGTAGGGTTTCTTAACCCTCAGTCTTTGCAAGACACAGTGGAGTCAAATGAGTACACATTACATCCATGGTGGAAATGGTATGCACAAAGTGAACACAAAACCAACATTGACCTGGACTATATATAATCTCTTCCACTATGTGATCTTTGCAATAGTTTGTATCGAATACAGATAGAGAATGGTTTCCTACTCCTGCCATTAAAGGTGTAAGAAGTCATGGATATCAGCTTATATGGAAGAGTCAGCATGAAATGCACTGAAAAAGGGAGGGTCTGTGTTTGGTTTCCATTTCTGTGGGAGTCTCTGTTCTGTGCTAATGAATGGCATCATAAACACAGAGGTGCACAAAACTCCTCATCTCTGGGTCTAGTAAAACTGCACGAGAAGCAGCAGCCAGCACAGGCTTTGCTAAAAATCATGAGAGATGCGGACAGTGGCAGAAGCTTGCTGTAACGGTGTTAAAGGAGATTTTTTGAATGCGGAAAAAATACCTAACACAGTGTTCAGAACAGGCTGTAAGTAGTTAGTGGAAAGAAATAAAAATACAAGAATTGCAGATTAATATCCACCACTCCTGCTGCAATCAAGTACATTAGTCTCGCTCGGCACCTTTAAGGTTGTCACCATTTATTTAAGGACTTTTAGGTATCCATAACTTTCAAGTTCGTGTGTCTGTATTGATGGGAATGCATGTGAGATGCTGCTCTCTAGGAGCTGATTTAGGTAGATGCTAAAAGACAGATTAAGGTTGCCAACTAGGAGAGTCAGAAGCGGCTCAGAGCTGTGGTTTTGGCTGTCACTGAACAGGATTGTAATGCTGTCACCTGATTCTGATAAAGATAAAACATCCCCAATCCGGGCTGGCCTTGGGCTGCTTCTCCTATATATTCATTAATGTGATCTAAACCCCACCACTGAAGTTTAACCTAAAACCCTGGAACAAATACGCTTTTGAAAACCGTTGTCTCATTGCACTCAGTGATGCTGAAGACTGACTTGGTTTCTGCACAGGAAAACTTTTGCAGGGCTAGCTTCAGCCCATCAGGCCACCGAATTTATTAAGAGAGATGGTCCAAAACTATCACAGATAATTGGAAAACATTCAAAAGCAACCGTCAGTGGCTAATTTTAGTGAATTCCTGACCTGGAACTTTTGCTGAGGACACTGCTTTATAATCAGCTATGATGAGGTGTGGTGTCCAGCTCATGTAATTTAATAGTTTTAACCACACGATCTAAACCTTTCTATCTTTTATCTTTTCCCAAAAATGACTGAATAGCAACCAAAAAAAAAAAAAGAGAGCGAGAAAAAAGCTAATACTAGAAGGATGTCTAGTTCTCAGTCTTCAGAACAATATCCTGCTAATGAATATTGTTTCTGGTACTAACCAGCCACTATTTCAAGAAATTTTGAAACTCCAGGATTCATAAATAACTGGAATTGTTCATTTTTTACAGGAAACAAAATTTCACTCTAGAGAGTATGGAAAGGAAAGCACAATCAAAAATAAAGGGTCCATCTAGGAATTCAGGTGAGACAACAATACGTATTAGAAGACTAGGAAAGAGCAAGAGACTGAAAAGGAATTAAAGGTTGTAAAAGAGAAAGGGCTGGAGAAAGAAAAGGATTAAATGGAAAAATAATTAAAAGGCCAAGGACACCCAAAAGTTCTTCTGCAGTTTTGATTTTTGAAAAAGCCTTTCTGGTGCTGACTATCAGCTGGGGTTTTTTTGACATGTTAATTTTCTGAGAAAAGTGTTTTACCATATGTGCAGTCCCAGTAGCAATTGGTTCTGGCACGCTTAACTCACCTTTCCTTTGCACCTTGGTTGGAACCGTTAGTTACCCTTACACCACTCAGGGTAAGCCCAGCGCAGAACATCGCTAATAAAGTCTAACACATTCTCATACAGAGGAAGAATTAGATAGGCTTATCCACAGCTTCTTCCCTGTGATAAACTGATTAGTTTTATCTTAACAAATTGCGATATAAGATATAACTTTTCTGGTTCATATCAACAGTAGCCAAGAAACAGTAACCCTAGTAACATTGTTTAGCTCAATATTTTGTTTGGGGTTTTGGGTTTTTTTGGTTTTGGTTTTTGTTTTTTTTTTTTTTTTTTTCCCCAGCTTAAAAAAAACCCTCAACATGTTGAAACACAGAAGGAGTGATTGTACAACGAGCCCAAAGCTAACCTTTGTGTGCAAGCATTAGCTTAATCACGGAGAGACAGATTAGGAGAGAAAAAAATGTAATTGGATGTGTTTTATTCAGTAATTTCATTTTGTTTTCAGAAGAAGGTTTCAGGCAAAAAGATAATGACAGCAATTTATTCAATTTATCCAATGAAATGTTTCACGTTGTATTAATAGACTGCAGTGATGTTTACGTGTGTAGTTGGATGTATAGTTTCCTATGGAGACAAGCTCATTAGGTCAAGATTGCATGCCACTAGTTAGTAGCCTGCATCTAGGTGGAGAATGAGATGGGTATTGCAAAAGCACAGGACTTGCATAATTGATAATGTGAGCTGGAATTTCTCCAACAAACTGCCTCTTCCTTAGGGTAATAGGGGGCAGACAAGCTCTGGTTTGTCAAAACCAGAGTAACTTTTGTGAAATCTTCAGATTTGGTTTATTTCTTATTCAAAGAATGTTTTGGAAAAGTTCTGAGGTTGTCGAAATGACCCATTAGAATATTTTCAGGAAAGAATGTAACTGTGAATTTAAATTGACCTCCCTCCTACCTAAACCAACAATAAAATTAAAAATTCAAAACTGAAATGAGGAAATACAAATATTTTGATTGACTTGAACTGGGGGTGGTGGTGTTCAATTTTGCTTTTTTTTTTTTCTTTGGCACCCCAATTCAGAAAATTGTTGAGGGTTTTTTTCCCCCACACTATGGAACAGGATAACTTAACTTTCATGAATTTTTAGAAAAAAGAAAATGGTTTTCCAGGACTCTAGCAGTCAGGGCAGGAAACTTGTTTTCCATATGTAGCAATGCAATGTATGTAAAGTATGCATGTCTTTCACAATGTAGCCTATTCTGGCATGTGGCCAACGTGTAGATATCTATCAGAGTTGAGCTTGGGAAGAAATAGATGAGGAAATTTTATGCAGTCTCACATTTTATCTTAGTTATGTATTTTTTTTCTTGTTAGATTTAGTTATTCCTATCTTAACTGAAGTTGTATTTGTTCAATCAGTGGATGGAAAGGAACAGTCCTGTTCCCATCAAGGGCTGCACTGTACTAACCTGTACAGCTTTTCTAGGACTTGGCAAACAGTTAGAGCTGTCTATGTTTAGATGAGCCCCATAAAATGTCTCCATTTGCATAGTGAAATGCGCATGCCAGTAGTACTTGCACAACACCTCACAGCTGTACGCACGGGTAACCTGCGTGGCAGCAAACGCTCCAGTAATCTCAGTTTGTTCGTGCGACAGCCGCTTATGTAGAGAATCCTGAATATTGAAGTTCAGCGTTAGAGCTGGTCCAAAAAAGTCCATTGAAATGCGTGCGTGAGCCCCAGTAAGCAGCTTGCAAGGAGCCAGACTGAAGCCCTGCAGAGTGTCCCCGGAGCAGGGTGCCCCACTGGATTGCTGCTGCAGCAGCCCTTTGGAACTGGTACTAAGCCCACTCCTTACAACGTACAGTTGAAAATCTGGGGTGTTTCCAATTAACTTTGATCTCTGGTACAACAGGCTTTCACATATGTAATTTCTAGCAGGAATTACAAATGCAAGTTACTATGAAGACAGTAATCAGTTTTGAAGCAGATTGACTAGAAAGTTCATTTTCCTATTCCGGCAGTAGCACATGTGGTCATTCATGCTGGCAGCCATTCTGCATACCTAAATATAAAGTGAGGCAACATGCTTCTCAGCTCTTGCAGATGTTCTTCTTTTGGGTCCAGAGACACCCAAATGCACATCCTTTCATGCCTACAGTGCCCTCTGCTTGGTTCTTTGGGATAGAAACCTGGGTGCATAGGCCAGAAGGGAGCAGCAGATGATGGAGGACTGTAGCTGGGGGATGCTCCAAGCAAATCCCCTGGCTCACAGAGTAGGTGCAGACTCAACTAAATCTGTTGGTTTTTTTTTTTTTCTTCTTTTTTCTTCCAACTGGCTGCTTTTACAGCAGAAATCTTTGTTGCCACCTGCCAAGTGGAGATTTTTCTGGTTTGGACTACTAAATGTTACTCTTACTGCTTTTATTCCAGTCCTCAAGGCTGTCTTGTTTTCTCTGTATAACCTCTCAAATTTCCTTTAGGTTGGTGAGCGCTCTCAATTTTCCCTTTCAGCGTTGCATACTGCTACTTCCTCTTTTGCAAGCTCCTTACCTGCCTTATAATTCTGCTAATCCATATCTTCTCTAGTTTGAAACAGTGAGCTCCTACGTGCCGTTATATCAGATGCCTTAGAGGACTTGACACAAATCTGCCACATTTCCAAACTCCAGAAAATCAGTTCTCAGAGAAAGATTAGCGGTCAGTCCATTGTGGCCCCGTTTTAATCAACCCAAACTGCATGTTATGCTCTTTTCTATCTACTTCCATGTGTTTGCATAGAGCAGTAGTCAGACTTACAGGTCTGTAACTGCCATCAAATTCCTCCTTTCACTTTTCTTAGCTATAGAAATAATGTCTGCTGTTCTCCACTCATATGGTATTGTTTTGTTCCCATCATAGACACACAGTACGGTAGAGGTATTTAAAAGAGGCAAAATCCAGAATAGCTCAAATCCTGCAGTTCTCTATGTGAACTTTCAAAGTGTTCAGGAGGAGTTTGTTGTACAAACCCTTTATACAGGATCGAGTTTGACATAAATAGTCTATCGAGCTAGCAATTGCACCAGTGTGTTCCTCAGTGCAATAATAATTCTCTACACAAAGGCAGTAAGGGTTTGTCTATCCAAGATTATTTTAGAAACATACAATATGGAGGGACTTAAAAGTTGGGGAATGTTATTAGCTCTGATTTTGGTATCTGTAGGTTTCATACTATGTCAGCAAATTGGAAATAATGCACCTTTAATAGCTTACTAAGCAAACATTATTAGAGAGTATCAAACAGAAGTAAAAAAAAAAAACAGTTAAGGAGGAGTTATCGTAATTCATTTTCACCACTCAGAGACTTATGTGGGACTTACTTGGTACAGAATGTTAATAAGTAAAACCGGTGGGTAGCGTGGTGACCCAGCCAGCGGGCACTGTAGGTGCTGGGGTGGCAGTCTGAACCCCTCGGTCAAAGCCTTGGCCTTGGTCATGGGACCATGCTCAATATTAACTAGAAGCAAAGTGCGTGAGGATTGCTGTATAACTTCAGCTCATTGCTGTTGTTGATGCTGCAGATCAAATCAGCGTTTTTTTTGACTAAAGGATGTTTAACATGATGAAATGGGCTCTAATTATAACGTGCTGAAAGACTTGATGAAAATTTGTCTGCTTTCTGGTTTTGATTTAGCTGGAGGCATTGGAAAAGAAATCCAGGGGGTGGAAAGAATTTCTTCAGTCACAGCAATGGTTTCATACATATTCTTCAGAAAACTTCCTTGTCCTTTCTTGGTGTTTCAGGCCCTGTCCTAGCACAGCACAGCATATTTGACCTCGACGATATGATAAGTCTCAGTGAGAGCAGAGATGCACTTGAAAGCAAGCGTACGTTGTATGTACTTTGGCTGAGTTTGGAGCTAGGGAGGTCCCAGTATTAGATTTTGGATTTGGTGTGTCGGGCAAACTCGTATCAGGTTGACTCCTTTTAACTTCTCCCTGTTTGTCCACAGTTTTTCCTAGGCAGCAATTCACAGATAAATGCGATACTCGAGCGATATTTTCTTTTTGCCTGGATTGTTTGGTATCTCTTCTGTCAAGTAATGTTTCAGTATGCATGCCATAAAAACTATACTGGGGTATCTTTTTTTTTTCTTTTCCTCTGAGCCACATCACATTGCAAATGCACATGTAGTTTGTTGTCCTCTCTCACTTCAAGTTCTCTCTTACCATTGGTACTTGTAATATTTCTTTAAGCCTTTTGTAGCTTCCCTGTGCTCTCATTGTTTTGTTCGGCAAGTCTTCTCTCCTTTAATGTTCCTTCCAGGCTAGTGCCAATAATCTGTATAATATATAGATTATTTCCTCTGGTAGAGTCATAAATTGCATCCTCCATCTTTTAGGATTCAGTCCTGCAGTGTCCTCAACAGTATTCAGGAGGGCACACGAGGGCATGCTGTAGGAAGCAGTTGCGTTGGTTTCTGCAGAGCTCTTTGCATGGTGAAACCAAACACTTGCGTGGGTCCCTCGCCGTCTGCTCCATCAGGATCGGCCTTGACTGGTCAGCGATCGCAGAGCTTGAGAGTTGGGAGCAGGGCACCGACTCTGCACCGTTCCCACGCAGAAGACAGTTTCCCCTTCAGAACAGACCTCGAGGTGCCCTGATAGTGCTGAGGGTGGCGTAGTCACTCCCCAAAAAGTCACTCCTGAGCTGCTTTCTCCACGGCTCAGCTCTCTCCGAAAGCGCAGCCAAAACGCTTTCCCGGGAGGCTCTGAAGTCGTGTCGACGCAGGCTGTATTGCGGAGGGAGGACCAGGGAGAAGGTGGGTTGCTGAGCCAGAGGCAGGAAGAGAGAAGGGGTTGGAGACGCAGGCCGATCCAGAAAAATGTGGGTACTTTCCACCAGAAAACTGGCATCTCACCAGACAATCCTCGGGTCTGCTTGGAGAGGATATTAGTGTTTCCATTCTTGCTGCAGGGCTCTTTGGCTCCCAGGTATTGCTAGATGGTTTCCAGAGTTGTTACTGCAAAGTAATATTCACACGAACTGATCTAGGAGGCAAAACGCCCCCCTTTAGCAGGGTATGTGACCCATGGTGAAGTTTAATCAGCTTTGTAAGGTATAGTTTGTATCCTACTGTTTCAAATAAATAAATAAAGCTTCATATAAAAATCCGGCATTTACAAAGATCTTCTGGGTAGGTTTTTTCCCAATATTCCTTCTATTTATAGCTTTTTGTGAGAAATGGCCACCCTTTTGCCAAGCATTTGGTAGAGCTTTTAATTATGCATACTGGCATTTTATGCAACTTTTTTGGTTAACTATTACCAGGCTTTTCTGATATTTCAAAGGGATGGATGCTGACTTAGTGCAGCTGATCTTGGTGTTTGTGAGTGTGTGTTGTGTCATCCCATTTTACTTGCTTTTCCTTAGGAGAACGGGACAGAAGTCAAAGGCAAATAAAACAATCCTGACAATGTTGTTTGCTCAAACTTGGACCCAGAGGGAGCATGTGAAATTTGGGGGTTCAGTCTAAATATGGGCCAACCGATCTTTTTCTAAACTTTGTTGGCTTCTTTTTACATAAAAAATTGTAACATACAGCTATTCACATAATAAACAAAAATATTTGAAATACATAACCTATTTTAAGCAGAGACACATACCATTGGAGCGAAGAAGCCCGTAAAGTTCATGTGTGCTCCCCTCTGCATCTTCTCTAGACACCTGCACGATACTTTCTGCTCTCTGCATTCCCCAAAGTTGCTACGCTCTGCGCCTCTCCTCCCCAGGTTATGTGACTGCAGTGAGCTCTTGGCGTTTGCAAAGACCGAGCAAGCTGATTAGAGAGGTAGGTGTCTGCCCTGCAAGGACACCAACCGATCCTTATAGTTCTGCGCAAGCCAATGCATGCGTTCCTATCTCAGTAACTTGGGGCATTTTGTAGCAAAATACATTTCACCTGTAAGCTTGGTAGTATACCAAGTGTTTATGGTCACTTAGTGTCTGTCTGTCTTTACTTAGGGGTATATTCTCTTGAGTTCTCATGTTATTTCTATGTATTTGCAGTAACTGTTAACTGAAGCCATTAATATCCTCTGAAAATAATTTGCAGTTTGCCAATTGGGTGCTGAACTTCAACCACTTTTTTGCTCTGTGTATGAAATATATCATTATAAGATGCTTTCTTGAAATGTCTTCTCTGAAAATTTCAGCCTGTGTTTAATCTTGCTCAGAGCTCTGTTATTTCAAGTTCAGCTTGCAGTTTATTATAACTCTGCGATCCTTTTTTGAAGAGCTGCTAACCAATTATTCTCCATCCTATGACTGTACGTTTGTGCCAAAACCATAATACTTTGTTCTTCTCTCTACTAAATTGAATGCTGTTTTTGCAGAACATTTCTCCAATTTTCCTACAGGCGTGCATATTAATAAGAATAAAGTTGTGCCCCTAAATCAGCCTTAACCAAGTCATTTAATGAAGGTCAGGGTTGTTTAAAATGAAGTCACAGGAGTCCAAAGAAATGAATAGATGCAGATGGTAGAGAGGAGAGCTGTAATATAACAGCTAAAATCAGGATAGTTCAAGCTGTGAAAATGCTAACTCTAGGAATAGTGTTGGTATTGTTGTACAGTTTGACAAGTAAATATAAAAAGTGTATTATTATACCAGTAAACATAACGTTAAGTCCTTTTGTGCCAATAATCTGTATACCCAGAATTAAGTCATTTTGCAAAATAAGTGGTTTCTCAAAATGACCAGCATGTATAATTATATTTTTATATAGGTTCATACTCATATAAATTTTCTTTAAGAGTGCCTTTATTCGGGTTTGGTCCATAATTTCCATTCTTCACTATATATACATGTGAAAACATGCAGTCAGTGCTCGGAAAAAAACTAGAAGTCCGACTGGGTCTCATTTTCATGTCACTTGTCATTATGGAAAGTGACAGTGTATGTGTTTAAAAGCGCTGATGTGATCACTGGACTGATTGTTACAGATCAGCCTAATTCAGCTTTTCTAAAAACCTGCATAAAGTCTGGGTGCTTATCATATGCATGCCAGTTAAAATCAGTATAAATAATTTCAGTTGTAAGAATTCTTCAGGCATGGGCTCTAAGAAGTTTTGCACATTTTCTTAGCGTATGTGTTCATCTACAGTAGGCCAGCTATAAAAAAAATAGAACGCGAAGAGAATACAAACGCTAATGAGGAATATTAGACTAACTTGGCATGCTAATGAAATCCTTGCTGAAATTCCTCCTTTTCCTCTCCCTTCTTAATTTTTCAAGTACATCTCCTCATAAACTACCCTGATTGCTTGACTACTGAGATACTATTAATTTCTTTTCTTTCCACAAGATTCCAAGATTTTAAGGGTAGATATGGCTTATATATTTCCGTATGCATAGAACAAGCCGGAGAACCATGCAGTGTGATTTCTGCATCAAGCCGAAAGTGACTATTCAACTGTATCATCTTTTCAGAAAGAAAGTTAGCCCCAACTTTAAGCTGCAAGTGTTGGCAAGTCTACTGCCTCCATGTATAATCTGACCCAGAGGTTAGATTCTGATCTGAATTTATCCTCAGTTTCAAAATGTAAACTGTCATTATGCTTTCATTTTCCACAGCCTGCTATGTTAAAAAGATGTCTGCTACCGGAAATTTTTCTAAGTTTTCTTTAAGAGCTTGCTTCATCAGTTTTAGTGTTGTCAAGCCATTTCCACACCTCTGTAACCTCCCAGAATTATCTGGTTATTACTTGTATACCGAATCCATTGATTTGCTTCATTTAAAAGGAAAGAAAAAAAGCTTAAAATACTGAGTGATCTTCCCTGCCCCACGCAGCCCAACACCTAATCAGTCAGAGCTCTTGCACCAAATTTTATTCCTCTCAAGTAGAAAAACAACCCCCTTTGGATTAAAGTAGTTATTACATAATTTTGAAGTTCTGAATGCTAGCTGCCCGTCCAAGAATACTGTCTTACAACAGCATCTGGGCTGAGCTCGGGTTGTGCTCTGTGATCTGACCCTTACTCTGCAAGCCACCAATACATGCGTGTATTGCAAGATTATGGCAAGACTCATCCGTGTTTGTGAAGCTAAGTCAAGACAGAGGCCATCAAAGCCTACACTGTTAGTAATCAGATTACTAAATTAACTGAGTAGGAAGAATTCTTTAATTCTGCATTGAACCTTTATTTGAAAATATAGGATGGTTTCCTTACAGTAAAACCATAAAAAAAAATTCAAAATAAACATGTATTAATTATACTCCTGGACCTGCTTACATGTCAAAACTATTTTTACAGTATTGCTTCATTGTTGAGGGTTAGCGTACTTCACCAGCAAGGGGCAGAACATGTCCTAAGTAGGGATTTTCCATGGCATGCCGCAATTACAGACAATTGACATTTGATTATAATAACCAGCAAACTTTCGTGAAATAAATGACACCCGAGCAAGTTTCATAACCTTTTGCCTCGCCCTACCCTGGAATGCATCTGTGCTGCGTGAAGGCTCGGAATGGGTCTGGCGATTGCAAACAGGATTATTTGAACCCAGGAGAGCGCAGAGGCTTCCCGAGATAGGCTGCGCTAGCCAGCTCGCACACCGTTTGTAATGGCTGTTGGAACTATTTACGTACGTGCGGTTCCGAATACGCTCGCAGGAGCAAAATGGTTAGCTGCGCGGGGATTATACGCTTGCGTCCACAAGTTTCTCTGTTTCCTGGGTCTGATTCAACCATGTCTTGCGTTTTTACCAGCTCTCCGCTTACATCAGTGAACACAAAGCGGAGGCGACGCTGCCAAATCAGAATCGTCTTGTAGAGAAGTGCAGGAATTGCGCCACTTGTTTTTGGTGCCTGTGGTTTGAGCGGCAGCAGGCAAAGCTGTTTGCCTGTGTGAACTCGTCACTTGGTTATATAACTGTCTATTGTAAGTTTGCTTGCTTCACGACCAGGTCCAGCTACACTACTAAGGGCGCGCAAACGGTGTGCCAAGAGAGTTAGGGTTGCAAGGCGTCTCTGGCTTTGAGTAGTGACGTGTAAAGATTGCAGCACAGGAAAGATGCACGAAGGTACAGCTTTCAGCGAGGATGGTGGAACTGTATTCCCATAGACAGTTTCCGCTGAAAGGTCGATGCTCTTCTTTCACCTACGCGATGAGTAATGTGGAAGAAAAGTTTTCTTCATTCAAAGAGCAAAAAGCAATGAGTGAGAAAATGGATTAGTACCATCTTGAGGCTGGCTGGAGTGGGATATGCTACTATCACACTATATATTGAGACTTGTTGCCTGTCAGTACCCTCAAAACTATTCCACCCAGCCATCTTCCTTCACAATCACCCGCGCACCTCCTGAATCTTACTTCAGAGTGAAGAGTGCAGTTGAGAAACCGTCCTTTAGCACTTCTTGCTCTTCTTCCATTCTGCCAGGGAGGAACAAACTCTCGCGGCTGCAGCGGTTCATTTGGCCGACGTGTGTCAGGATCACAGAGAAAGCAAGGGCAATGTCTGTAAGGTGTTTCAGATTATTAATTGCTGCGTAGTGTTGAGAATACTTTTACAGTATAAATGGATAATATTTATGAGGTTCCTAGCAATCCCATTGTTTTCTGCCCGTTCTCAGTTTTGCTGTATTTTAACAAAGGGTATTAGACTGTGAAGTTCGTTCATCTTAAATGCAGTGAACAACAGTTCTGACATCTGAACTTTAGGGAACCCTTAAGAACTCTTAATTGCTCAGCTTAAAAAAAAAAAATCGAGGCACAGAACAGATGTATAGTAATAAACTTATCTCATAATGTCAAATGATTAAACAGTGGATTCTTTTTTACATTTAAATATACAAGACTTTCCATTAAGGGGCTTTGTTGACTCTGATAACAGTTTCACAACCATTAAGTTTATTTCTACAGCTATTTGTTAAAAGCTAATAGGGAAAATAATAGAAACTAATTGAAAAGCAAAGCAAACAGAGCAGAGCCTAGAATGTTTCAGTTAATAAGCAATAGAGATTGTATTGATTTCATTTTATAAACAACATTAATCCTCAATAACAATTAAAGTGTAGACAGGTTGCTTGTTTAAGTTATCAGATAAGATGGCCTACTCAGGTATATATCTGGGGTAGTAATTTGAAAAGGATATGAGGATTCAAGAAGCTATTGATCTATCCATCATGAGCTTGTGTCACGAGAAATGTTCTTGGCGAGGTGCAGTAGTTCTTAAAATCACCGCTGCTCAAAGACCAGCAGTGCAAGAGTTCCTGCTGCCGGAAAGCACCACAAGCCTGAATGAAAATGGTAGGGTTTCAAAAGTAGCTTTATGTATTTTCCCCAAATTATAGAGATGACCGAAGTGGGGTGTCAGATCTTGTCTGCTGCTGGTACACAGACAGTGGAAGTGAGTGTTTGTAGCCTCAAAGCAGAATCTGCATTCAAGGCTATAGGAAGGTTTGGTCCTGGGTATCCTCTGCTGGCAGAAAACTGCAAAAGCTGTTCCTGGGACACTTCTGCTCCTAAACCAGAAGTGGAATATAACCCCCCTTCTAGCTGGTGGCTTAGGTTACCTGAGGAAGACTGGAAAATAATGATGTGAGTGCAAACCTCTAGAAATCTGAAGAAAAGCTTTTTGCATTTTACACAAAGGATAGCAGTGCAATATTCACAGCTCTGATGCTGACAGGTATTTACCTGCAATTGCTCTGTGACTCTGTGTGCTAGGTGGTGACTGAAGGCTTCTCAAGGTATGTTGGCGTGGCTGACTGTGGAGGTGCTCCTTTTGTATACCTGATGGTGTTAACTGCGGCTGGGGAAAGCGGCAGGACGGACCCCAGCATGGCCGATTGCCCTCTTTTAGTCTCATGAGAAGTCCAGAGGCTCAGCTGGATTAGCCTGTGCTGAAGACCATGGTTGCTGCTGGTTCCTATGCAAGCTTGCTGAAAGCTGGCTGGGTAGACGTGTTGTGCTACACTAGTACCTTCAGTAGTAGCATGGACGTGAAAATGGAGCTATGGAGCTGCAGACTGGGCTGGCTTCGACTGAGGGCCTCCAGCGCAGTCAGAGTAGCAGGCAGCTTGGTACTTGCCTTGTGCTTAAGCCACTTGTGGGTTCATGAATGAGCTGCTCTCTTCACCTCACTGTCTGCAGGACCTGATCCAGTGGCTTGCTGTCAAAATGCCTAATGGGCCATGGTCTGCATGCAGCTTCGTGTGGAAAGCTCACCTAGCCTGACATGCATGTTTTTAGTGCAGGAACTCATGGTACAAAAGTGGATGGTTGGGCTCAGGTTCCTCCTCTGCCACAGGGGACATTGAAGTTGCATCTTGTTCTGTTGGCAGTGGTAAGACTTGACTTTCTGTTCTCCTGCTGAAATTGGGCTGATTTTCAGGGAGTAGTTTGACATCCATTAGATTAAAAAGGAAAAAGGACATTAAAAGAAGACGGAGATTGAGTGTGATTCTGTGATCTCACGTTAACCACTCTCATGGAAGAGAAGACACTTTGATGTCAGTTCCTGTTTTATTAAACATACAGCACAAAAGTGTGAAATAGGCAGTAGAACAGGGACTGACACTCTGGTTTCTTCCATCCAGCTGAATGCCCAAGAGACTATGTGCTCTCTGGCCAAGAAAATATCTGATTATTCCAAGTAGTGTGAAATAGCTTCCGCAGGAAAGGACGATATTGATCCCAAACTGCCTTACAGGCTTTTCAGGAGAATTAATTCAAATCTTTTGGGGTGAGGAGAGGAATGAAGCCCATTCCCTTGTAGACGTGGGTGAGGTCTCTGGTTCTGAGCCAGGTGGACAAACCAAGGGTAACCTCCTCCAGTTGTGCATTGAGGAAAAAAAAAGTGTGCTCCTACCTCTGACTGTACCGGAGTCTGACTGTAGCACGGGGGTTTTGAAACCCCTGCAGGGTGTCCTGTGTCCTAGGAAAAGGTAGGATTTAAGACAAGGTCTTCTCAACAGCATTTTCAGTTCTGTAGAAACCCTAGTTTGTGATAAGAGTACGGTTGCACAATCTCAAACCAGAAAAGGCCTTTGCTTTAGGAGGTGGTCTGAGAGGGCTGTGTGAGGGGAGGACATTTTTCTCCTTTCTGAGCTGAAATGCTGTCCTCTGCAAATGAGAGCTGGGATCAAACTTGTGACTTTGGTGGAGAAGTAAAATGAAGAAGGGCTACGCTAGAAGCTTGCAGTTTAATGTTCTTTGTTCAAGACAAACTACATTGCACTGTATACAAATCACATTTTAAAATGGAGCAGTATGCTGCATATATTTGCATTCCTACTTGTTTAATATATGATTAATTAAAGAAAGCAATACAGATTGTTGGAATTGAGATGACTGAGAGATAAGCTAGCAAATTGACATAAATGGAAGCATTTACTCCAAGTACCTATCTGTTTATGATAAGATTGCTTGGATTTAGCAGAGGAGACTAGAAAAGATGGTAACAAAAAGGAACGAACAAAACTGTCTGTCTTAAAGCAGAAGCTTGCAGTTGCCCTGGGTAAAAATTTCCTGTTAACTTTTGTAGTCATTGGAGAGTAGCTGACTGTCATTAATTCCTGGTCAATATTTGAGTAATGCTCTTTGGCAAGTCACACCGTTTGCTATTTGCTCGATCAATGTATAATAGCCCAATGACTCAATATTATAAAACTCAATGACCTGTGAAACTTCAACATTTACATTTCTGTTAAAATCTCAAATAGTTCTTTATTAGTAGGAACTCAAGCTAAAATGCCAATCAGATAAGCATGATGACAATTATTAGCTATTTTCTTAGTCACATTGAGACAGATTCTAGTGCTTTTTCTAAAACTGAATACTGTGAAATGAATGAAACTACTCACAGGGAAAGACAAAACTCATCATACATCTGAGAGATTGGAAGATGCGGCAGTCAGAATCTCTCCCAGGCAGCATCAGAAACCTGTCTGAATGTTTGTGTTTTATTCAGCCTGCTTAAACGGCACATTGTAGTTATACCCAAGCAAGCATAAAATATTTTCTGTCTTCTAGTGGGAGTCAAATGTTTCACAGGAACTCTCTGCATGAACCACGATTAGTCACCTGGTTATCAATGTCTGTGCAGCTTTGCAGGTTTTAGAGTGGTAAATATTTTATGAGATGAAATCCTGACCCCACTGAAATCAAAGTAAAACTCACAAGGGAGAATATCCCGATCCTGGTGGGGAACGTACATATCTTCCATTTACAGCCTCCTGAAACGCTCCGGTTACAGCCTGTTTCCCACGTTCTCCCTGGCTCCTGGCAGCACAGGAGCAGAGCACGGCAGCGCACGGCACAGGCAGGCAGGAGCGGGGCTGTTGCTGCCGGGCTGGGTGCTCACGCAGGCACCGTGTCCCTGCGCAGGGGTGCCGGCCTCTGCAAACACCTCTCTGCCGACTGGGCACTCCCAGTACGTTCCTGTGCAAAGGCAAACCTGGAAGCTTAAACTGCTGCTGTAGGTGGCTTACATTGTTTAAAGCTATGCGTTTGTCCTGAAAGCAGCGTTAAAACCACGCAGGCGGGCCATGAGGTCTGAAAAGCATACCAGGATCTTGGTCCTCAGGTGGTTACAGCTCCAGTTAATGCTCAGTGGTGGGTGGCGTCAGCACTTTAGTCATTGTTAGTGCAAGATCTAATGGGTGAAACGAAATTATTTACTGCCAAACACAGTTTGTAGACACCCGAGAGTGCCCACACCAGCAGGTACAGCAGAGGCGCAAGCGAATGTCTGCCTCTCATCTGTTGTCATTCACAACCTCTAAGCTCAGAGACGGGTGCTGCAATGTTGTGAATGTCCTACGTCAAACATGGGCGCTGATTTGACCTCGTGGGCTCAAGGTAGAAAGTTCAGATACACTAATGTGTTAATGTAACAAAGTTACATCCTAGAGTGGTAATTCTGTGTTAATAAAGCAGATTTAGGTGCATTTGGACATTGCCGCACACAGAAATGCTTTTTTTTTTTTCCTTTTTGAAGTACAGCAGATTGAAGAATCATCAACAAGCTAGCTCACAGACATGTTTGCCAGAACAACCATTTTGACAAATATTCTTATTTATTCTTCCTATTGAGAAACCGTTCAGCAGTCTATCAAGATTGGCTTCAGTTGTGAAGTGAAATCACCATTAAGAAAACAGAAGCTCTTAGTAATAATCTGACCAAATTAACGGCAAGGGCTGGTATAAGAAATGCTCTGCTGACCTTTGAGGCACAGCACTTGGAAGATTTAAGGAAAGAGAAAGCTAGCAGAAGATGAGGTATAGAATGAGAGAAGCTCTCTGCTGGCCAAGCCTGAGTTTCCACGGCAGGTAAGTGGAGCACATGTAGATACAGCCCATAGAAAGGCAGGGTCCAAATTGGTAAGTCTCAGCAATTACTCCCGTACACTGCTCCCAAACCCTTTGTGGAACAGGAATAGTTGAGATAGATGAAGCATTTCAAATAACCCACATGAGAGAAAAATTTTATCTGGTTGCAGACAGGAGAAGAAAGATGAGATTTATCGGAGTCTCCCAATATCTCTGAAGAGCTTTTCTGACAATTTCAGCTGATTCTGACTACGTTGGCCGTGGTACGGCACCTCTGTTCCAGCCACGCTGTATGTCCCTCCCTTGGCACAGTGGGCTCTGTTTACCTTGCACTGTGTGAATGCTCTGTAAACATACGTGTATATGTAAGTGCAGGTTGTTACACGCACTTACTACTTGAAGCAACTAAGAGCAACTGTTGGGTCACTATTTGCATGAAGAATGTGTGTGGGTTTATCATTATGCAAAAGGTATCAGACACACCTGCTAGAACAAATGAAACATTTCTAGAAAAAACAAACCTGTCTTTTGCTGTAGCGAATATCCGCAGTCTTTTGTCTTGCGTACCTCACCATTTCGCCACACTTGGAACGTCAATACTGGCTTGGGAAAGTTTATGCTGCCCCATTTTGTGCAACTCTTGAAACCAATGCTCAGGAAGCAAATTAATCTGAAGCAATGTGAAGACATGCCGAAGGGGTCATGAGAGGGAAAGGAGAATCCATCTAGCAAGGGAAAACTAGGGTTATGCCAACGTAGTACAACGCTGCATAGAGCCAGCACAGTATTCCTAAGCCACGCCATACAGTTGGGCACAGCTACGTTAGCTAACTTCTTAAATTACCTCCATACCACTGGTACTTGCTTGGTAGAACGGCTCTGATGATGCCAAGCTACGTTGCTGTCTTGTGTTGTGCTTGCTCTGGGGTTACCCCGCCATGTCTTTCTTTTAGATGTTTCAATAATTCATGATTATTTTTGGTGGGAAGGGACATCTTCAGGCTGCCTGTGAAACCACACTCTCGTGTCCGGGAGAAGCAGCTGCCCCTGGCTCCCAGCTCCCTCCGAAGGCAGCCCTCGGCCGGAGTCCCCGCCGAGCTTAAGGGCAGCCTGCAGCTCCTGAGCCCCGTCGTGTTGCACTGAGGAGCACACCCTGCTTTCCTTTCCCCCTCTCCTGTGTATGAAAAGGGGTTGGTCAGTTCTGGGAGTAAAAACATGCTTTGGAGGCTAAACTTCAATTTATCCTGCCTACCTTTTATTTATTCTGCTTGCACTGTAGCAAATGTAGTCTCACCCACAGCTTCTCCATTTAGAAAGTCTGTGAGGCTGTTGGGCCTTTTAAGAAAAGCTCTTTTAATTGTGCTATATTGAATAAGAAAATTGGAGCTATCAGTCATATATGTATAAAAAGAATGAACAGGGTAGCCCTCTTGGGAATAAAGCAATGAAAAAACCAAGCAGTACAGAAGGCAAACCACAAATGTTGTTCATTATCCTAATTATTTGAAGCACGTGAACAAGAAACTACATGGACATTGAAATAATGTGAAATAAAAGGAATAGTGAAGCAGTGAATGCGAGTTTAGGATAAGGTGCGGTAAGTAGCAGTGTGTTCAATATATTAATACAAAAGGTATAAAGAGACTTCTGGCTCTCATTACTGCTCCGTGTGTGTTGTTAGGCACTGCATTTGCTGGGTCTTATAATGGACATGGTCATAATAGGTAATTTACCCTGAGTGTTTCTCATTGCAAATGTAAGAATTTGCTTTGTATAGCATCCATGCATTTGTACATACAGTTCTGAAATCTGTTTTCAGTGTCATGAGAGGATAACACCTACAGAGCCCTGAACCTGCTACAGTAATCTCATATTTCTCAGCCAGTGCACTAGTGATGTGCCACTTCATGTCGGTTGTCTCACCTGGATCACTTGTCATCTACCTAAGCCTACTTTGGCTTGTTTTGGTTTTGCTAATCCCCTGCCCCCCAAATCTTAAACTGGATTAGTGCTCAGACTTTTGGTGGAGAAAGAAAGATTTGAGTATAGCTTCTCAGTCTCTCCCTGAACTTGGAGGCCATTGTGAACATGGTTAATCTGTGCTGTCAAACAACAAGGCTTTTTGCTCATGTCTGTGAAAGAGAAGTGGAGTGAGTCCCTTTACTGTTAATGTCAGGCTTATAAACTGCAATGGAAAGGGAGGATGATGCTACCAAGGTAAAGAATAATGTGCATGTGCATTGTGTGCATATATCCACTTACACCTGCACACGAACTATCAGACATATTTAGTGAAATCACACTGGAGTTTCCCAGGTGTGATGCTGAATGAATGAATGAACAAACGGGGAAGCCAATAAGCCAAGTGAATCTTTCAAGTCACTCCATTAAGGTCACCAATTCTGCACTTTTTGGCCAATGTAGTGATCTCTGAAATGAATTTGTCCTACTATTTTATTTATAAAAAACAAGACCTTGGTCTTGCAAAGATTAGAAGCACCTGCTTCTAGTTAAGCATGTAAGTGATCCTAAGGAATTCACCATGATTCTTTGCATACTTAAAGTTCTGCATGTTTTATATCATCAGATCTGGCACCCCCCATCACTGCCAACATGTATCAATGTATGAAAAAACTGAGTTGAATATCAGCCCTCTTCTCTGAGAGGCACTGTCATCTGCTCAGGCACTGACTGGGAATGCTATTGAAAAATGGAGAGAATAGGCAAAATAAATAAGCATCAGAAACATGCAGTGCTGCAAAAAAAATTAAAGAACTGAACATAAGGAGAGCTGTTCAAGTGATACAGACTGACAAACCAAGTTCTCATCCTCTTTATATATTACAAAAAAAGGATACATAATAGCATAAAAAGCATACATTTATTACAATCCACATAATATGTCTTGTTTTCCTACCATGCTCTTGTGGCCTGGCAGATATGTCTTCTACATCTTCTAGCATCTGGCTAGGAGAGATGTTCTTTTCTCTAGTTTCCTGCCCCTCGAAACAGAATATAAAAGGAGCAGACGCACACAGCTCAGCTAGTTGCTGGCGTTGGTAGTGCAGCGTGTTCTCCAGTGGGGTAGCACCAATGCCATTGAATTCTCCACAAAAACCATTGACAAATAGTACTGAGGACAAGAAAGCTGGAAAGGGCATGTAGTGAAAGGACAAGGGGTAATGGTTTTAAACTGAAAGAGGGTAGATTTAGATTAGATATTAGGAAGAAAATCTTTACTGTGAGGGTGGTGAGGCACTGGAACAGGTTGCCCAGAGAGGTTGTGGATACCCCATCCCTGGAAGTGTTCAAGGCCAGGCTGGATGGGGCTTTGGGCAACCTGTTCTAGTGGAGGGTGTCCCTGCCCATGGCAGGGGGGTTGGACCTAGATGGTCTTTAAGGTCTCTTCCAACCCAAACCTTTCTATGATTCTATAAATCTGGAAGAATCACCTTGGCTTTGCTGAACTGTTTGATGGTGAGCCTACATTTCTCTGTAGAAAGCAAAAAATGGGTGGAAAAGCAGTGAAAGGGAATCTCACATTCTTCTGCCTTTGGTACAGTTTGCATTTTCCAGCTGACAAGACAAATGATGAAAAATAGCTGAGTACGTGCTTGCTTTCACTCAAAAGCATTAAATCATTTAGGCTTTCAAACAGTCAGGTCAACTCTATTATAGTGTTTACATTTCATTCCCCTAGCTTAGATTTTTATGTACAAAGTTCTCAATGGTTAAATGGCACTCATCATCCATTATCTTAAAATTAGACCTATAATCACTGCAGGTTCCCTCTGCATTTAGGAAACTAGTAATGGGGCTAGGAAGTGCTGGTGTAGTAATATCCTCTGTTCAGATTACAAATATCATCTTAGCCTTCACTACAAAGGAACCGAAGGATTACACTGGTGCGTCTTTGTGGATGTATCAGTAATGTAATGATGGTTCATTATATTTTTAAATACTCTGTTTTTCCTATGCACATGTTACACAACTTACCACTGGTTCCCCGTTAACAGATGTGAGACATTTTCCATTTGGCCATTTTGGTTTTAGCATAATTAGTCCAATTTGCTAACAATATATTAGCTGATGTTTCTTGCCTATGAATTTTGGCGATCAACCGATGTCGTCAACTTCTCCCATCGCATCACTTGGTACAAGGATTCCTTTCTTTGACTCTTCCCACCTTCTCCGCAAAGGATACCCTCCTACTATCTCCTGATGGAAACTTCTGCAACGCTGTCTGAGGAAAGGGAAAATCCCAACGCACGTGTGCACACACACACAAGTACCAGAAGTACCTTCTCAAAAATGCTCTCAGGGACTTATTCCTAATGCAGATCACACAGGCTAAAATCAGCCTCTCTTTTAGGCCTAATTACATCCCTTATATAAGTGGAGCCAGCTGGGGTCTTTTCCAGCTTCTTCAATTCCTAGAAGTTACTCTAGCTCAGTGCCTATCAGGTTACTGTTGCCCAGGAGTATACAGCTGTAGTCAGAGAGGATAATCTACTATCAGTCATCTCATCTGTATGATCACACATAAACTTGGTTTCTTGAGGACTGCTTTTTTTCCATCTCTGACATGCTGCCCTCCATCATCTGGGTGCTCTTGAAAGGAGGAAGTTACCAGGGCACCCAGGACAAGTTCCCATACTCAAGAAATGCACTCGTAGCTTAGCTTCGACAGTGACGGGGGGGGACGGGGGGGATAGGGGTCAGGGGTTTTTCTTCTGGCTGTGAGCCATCATCTGTGTGAAAAGCATCCTCATGGTGTAGGGAGTTTAGAGGAAGGAAATGCATCTCGTATTCCAGTTCTTTATTATGCCAGTCATGTTGGAGGGCTTATTTTGAGCTGTGGTAGGAAACCTCTCTTTTTCTATTCAACAGAAACTGTTTAGACAGTTTGAAGAACTCTTGTCTCCGTTCCTCTATTTGAGCTCAAGTCTTCAATTAGATGTAATTGAAAAAGGTAGAGTAAATGGCAGGTGCCTGCCTCTTTGGAAGGCGTAATTATGACTAGCTTGCAGACTTGGAATTTTGATGACTGAATAAATAGACAGATGTGTTTGTGTACGCACCGACAGCAGTATTGACAAGATGACACAGGGACATTTGTAGCTCTGTAGTCTGTAGAATGAGGGGAAAAGTGAGGGCTTTGGGCCACTTTCCCCCTCTTATTTGGAAAATGAGCATCTGTTCTGTCTCTCTTCATGTCTATGGATGAGGTGAATTTCTATTGTGCCTTTCAAAAATAATAACAGCTATAGTTGGGACTTAGGCATTGATTTGTGCTAGTTAGAAAATTCCCATTCAACATATTCAATAGGAGGCCTTCTCTTGTATTTCTACTTCCACTTTTACTCTCTTCTATCTTCTCAGCATGCTACAGGTAAAAAATGACCTCGAATCTGATTAGAAATTGCAATGTGTTGCCAGGTAGTCCTGTCTCCTAAAATCAAAGGTGTTCCACAAAAAAAAGACTGCGCAAAGGACTTCCATCTCCTTTAAAAGCACTATCATAGCCATGTTGCTCTGTGCATTTTTATCAAACATTAAACGCCCCCCCCCGCCCCAATAAACCAAGAAAGGCCAGGACAAGTATTGCTTGGAGTGCACCAATAGAATATCTGGGTAACCAAGTTCTTTACAAGGTCTTCATGCTCCCTTTGCCATGGCTTGCAGGTGGTGATGCTGGGGCAAACCAGGTTTTGCTAACAAACCAGTTGAGAACAAGCTGTTATCTAATCTATAGCTTAATAAAATATTGATACTTCTAAGACATTAACTATCTTCTCTTCATATATTGGTAACTTGCTTATCATTATTGTATCTGATATCAAAAAATGTTCTCAGAACACTGTTTGGTCAGCAGTCCTCTGTTTTTTTCATTATCTTGTATGTTACAGATGCACGTACTCATGTATTATGTTGCTGTATTCTTTGCACGCAATCAGGGCATGGTTACTGTTGAAGATGACTCACCATTTTTTAATTTACAGAGGCCCTGTGAGAAAACTGCTGGGTGTATTTTTAACACACTTCTTGAGCTCAGTTCCAGAATGGCGTGTTAGTTTAAGATAATTTCTTTTACACTTCGTAACGCAGACTTCATACACAATCAGACTTTGCTAGACCTACTCTGATGCTGGTTTTGCCGTGTGGAAGGCATTCTGATTTGCTGTGTTTTACAACTTTCTTCTCTTTCACTGATATGTAAGCTTAAATAGCCAGTATGTAAATTAAAATCTTTAGCATGATGATGATAGAAGTTTTGATGGTATACATAGGATGGGGGGACTTCAGCATAAGCACTGATAACATAAGATCTTGATATTCTTGTCACCTGGGAATTTGTCTCTGTTGTAAGTACAATTTCTTATGAACAGTGTCTGAGAAAGCCCACACAAAGCGTGGTTAGGATTGCCTAAGGAAACTGCTTTACTCACCTATTTATCCTGAAAAAAACTCTCAATTGCCAGGGATATGCTTTCATTGCTCCCTAAAGAATAATACAGGAAAAGAAAACAACTAAACTGAGGGTAAAATATCTAAGCAAATAGTGAAGGAGAAAGGAATAGAAACAGCTTTGAATAGAATGTCTCTTCCTACGTTAGATTATGTTTTTCTTAGACTGTGGTTTTTTTTTTTTTTAATTCAGCTATTCCCTGTTAGCTCACACTTCATTTATGTTTTCCGCCTCCCTTCAGCTCACTGAAATAGTTTATTTCTGTAGCTGAGTGTCCATGGTGTTGTGTACTCGGGCCCTTCAAATTGAAAATACTTTCATACTTCCCTTTCCTTCAACCAAAACAAAGGCTCTTGTCTGTGAGACATCTGGTTTCTAATCAGTTGTACCCACTATTGTGGGCTCCTTTGTTGTGTTTTATAGACCCGTGCAGTCACATCTGCCTTTACATGCTTGCACAATGTGCATTGTTTGCTCCAACAAAGCTATTTTGACATATGTCCTGTTTCTACCATGTATCGGGCATGATTCCTCAGAGAGCTTCCTCGTGCCCTCTGGCAGTTTTACACCAAACGAAGAAAGTGCTGAAGTATATCGTTATTGTGAGGTTTATTGCTGTGGAATTAGCTCACTTCTGCCTCTGTTGGTTTGGTCTTGCAGCTCAAACGTATTCTCCTCTCTGTCTTCATTTTAATAAGAGCTCTGCTGGTGCTGCGTGCTCAAGGAATATCGTGCAGATCATTCCTGTGAGAGCTCGGTTCAGCTTTAATGCTTTAGATGATAAAGTAACCGCCTATTCCATGCTTTGCAGAATAGTAATCTAGAAGATCGGGGCATGTGCTTGAAATTTCTGGATGTGGTACTAGTTCTTGATTACAGCCCTCCTGCTGTAAGCACTATCGCTAATGTATAGCATTAAAATTTTACGTAGGAAATGAGCAATGGGTGCATTTAATAAAAAGAAATTACATTTGCTGTCTAAGGTCATATTCCTGCCTTGACTGGTGTGAAGTAACCCTGGAAAGTTCATTGCCAGAGGAGCTTTTCCTTCTGATATGACTACAGTACATAGTAGCAAAGTGGCATATTTATTTGTATCATTTACTCTTGCTCCTGCTTCCTTTCATAAATTAAAAGAACGCAAAACCCTCGGTTTGCAAATAAAGCTGCCTCTGTATCACAGAGGCAATAGCACAGTTATCTTTGTTGTTGGTTGTACCTCTCCACAACCCTTGTTGCTACCAGGATGTCAGCTGAGCTTGTCATATAATGCTGGTCTGAATCAGGGAAAACCATACTGTGAAGATAAAAGGAACTGCATGGTTTCCACAAGCTCTTATTTAATTCTTCTATTTATTTTTTTTTTATTACTAATATAAAAATTGTCAACATTGATTACACACACACACACACCCCCACACACCCCCGGTCTGGTTAAGGAGAAGAAAAAAAAGAGACTAGTTGGAAAATAAAATTAGAAATATAATTAAAAGTATAAAGAACTGGCATAAAATGGGCAATGCACATCCATCTATAGTGTGAAATTATATATGTACACCATTGTAAGGTCTAGCCATTTTATACAATTTGGAGAGCTGGGGACTGTGAGGGGGAGCTGCAGGCGAGAGTCCACGTAAATAAGAAAGGAGACAAAGATAAGTTCTCATACTGCAATAGTGCATTGCAGCTATTGTTCTGGATCTGTGAGTCACAAGTGACCCACTTTCACAAGCTCTTTGGTATTATTATGAAATATTTTGAGGAAAAAATATAGTTCAAAACCTAAAGAAAATAAAAGTCACTCTTTGGATAGCAAGAAAACTTGCATCTTCTGGAGTTGAAGCAGTTGTGAAAACCAAAGTGTATGAGCCACAGCTTAAGAAATGGAGTAAAACTTCAGTGAAAAGATTGCAGTTGGGCTAGAAAAGATATTCTTCTGGTCTGTATACGTGGCACGTCCATTTGCCCTTCAAGTCCACTTTGGCCTGATGATGTGGACTGTTGTAGGTGAGCGGAGCGCACTTGTGCACTGCTTGCTTCCCTCACGGGTCTGCTCTGTGTGCACTGATAACATACCTCTGTCCATTGACTCTGTGCCCAGAGATCCAGTTTCTGCCAGCAAAAGCCCTCTGCTAGAGTGTGCGTATCAAGTACAGATCAAATGCACAAACATTTTTCTTCAAATTTAGAAGCATATATGCAGAAACTATTTAGTAGTACCTCATCCAGAAGAAATAAGGATGTATTAAAAAATAAAAATTCATTACACAGTGTGTTGGAATGAGTAATATTTTGAGTTGTGCAACATGCATTGCAGTGAGGAAGCATGTTACAAGCAGAATGTGACTGATATGACATAAATGATCATTAGTTTTGATGCAATTTGGAGCCTTAACAGTTATACTTTTGATGAAATACTTGATTATGATGATGATGTTATGCTGTATAAAAATATCCCCTGTTATACAACATAAACTATGCATTGCTGTAGCTTATGTTCCAAACTGTGTCTCATGTTCCAACAATGACTTTAAATCATCATGGGAATTCACCAGTTCCTTTGGAAACTGGTTTTCCAGTAGTAATTCTCTCACATGTAACTATAAAATTATTCACCTGAAATATTTTTGTCTGTATGATGCCAGAACTGCTGCAAAACGTTTGCATTTTCTGTGGGAAAATATGTTAATTTTCTAATTAAAAAAAAAAAAAGAGTGAGAGAAATGTTTTGATGAAGTGATAAGTTAGCAGGGAAGAAAATGATCGGTGGCCTCTCCCAAAATACTGCACTGGTGTGTCTTTTGCAGATGTATCCAAGCAGTGTGCCTCTAGTCACATTTGGGCTTCAAGTCACTGGTTTTGCACACAGACTTTTCATGTTTCTGGGCTATTTCTCACTTCCCTGATTAACTGTACCCACTGCTGTATAACGCTCTGACTTAATATAATGAGTAATTGTTCCTTTAAGCAAAATTAATAAATATCTGAAAGTATCATTGATATCTGATGTAGAGAACATCTTGTATGTCCTTTGATTCACAGTGATTTTCTACTTCTAGTATTTCTGGCATAGGCATCTTAGCCTCTAAAGATTGGTTGCCCCTGTTTAGACAGCACACGCGTAATTAATAATCCATGAAAGAGTCCTTTTCTCTTTCATGTGATCTGTTGAGTACACACGCATATACTTCAGCTAATATTAATTCCACAGAATAGGAAAATCTTTCTTTGGATGTCTAACAAAGCTGTTCCACCCTACACTCAATTTCCATATTGAGATATTTCTGAGGGTTGTTGTTCCCTAAGGTACTCTGCTATGTTGCTACTCTAGCTCTTGAAAATCTCTGTCACGATGCTTTCTCTTTCTTGCAAAGGGCAACATCTCGCACCTTATCAGCAACCAACATGCAATACTATTTCTTTCAATATAGTTTGCCATCTCTTTGTTTCCTCTCAACCTCACAGAAATTTCAACTGTGGTATTTTCATCGTGCATTCTATTTTATTTCTGGATTTGTTTTTTGTTTTGTTTTATTTTATTTCCTGGAGCATTTCAGCAAGTTCTTAGGAGTTTTCTCTGCTTCGGCCATTGGCACAGCATAGTGCTGCCCTGACAATGCGTCCGCAGTCATTTCCTGTTCCAAGTACTGCCGTATCTCTCATTATATCACTGTGTGTAACTCTTGCCAGGAAAAAAAAGGTCTTAAATGGATTTTTCACAGAAAACCACGGATATATTTATTTGGTTTGCTACTACAAATATTCTTCCTCTAGGTTGTGACCGGGTGAATTCCAGGCCTGTTGAGGCCAATGGAAATCTGGCATTTGGCTTCAGTGGAGCCAGGATTTCCACTGAGATTTTTGCCTGTTTGGAGAACCAGAACTGACAACGATTGTTGACAAAAACTCTGGAACAACACAGCAATTTTTTAATTTTTTTTTTTTAATAACATTATTCAGTCACTTCTGCTACTATCAAATAACGACTTTTTCAACACTGCGTGAAAGCAATTGAAACAACTAAGCCTCATGTTTTGCTTGGCTTTTCTTTTAAATCATTACCTGTTGTTATTTGTGTGATGATAAGATCAAGGAGTCCTAGCCACAGATAAGAACCTCAGTGTTGTATAAACAGAGAAAGAAAACAGAGCCTCCTTCAGGCTTGCCAAATCAGTGCTTACCAAGAGATGAGGGAACATGTGAAAATGGTCTGACTACACCGATACGTACATTAGGCTGCAGATCAGCACCCTGGGAGCCTCTTCTCAGGCTCTTCTAGGTGTGAAGGCGGAGGAAAGCTTTAGGAGGCATTTTGAGGAATATAGAGGACATCTGCACTGGCAGATAGTCCTTTCAAAGCAGGAAGAAAAGAGAAAGGTGTGTGAAACACCTGGAGAGCTGGTAAGGGAGGCTGGGGTTGTGAGCTGTCACCTTTGATAGCCAGGAGAAGAACGGAGTTGAGGGAAGAGCAAGGTTGGGAAGTGCAGGGAAGCTTCTGTGAAACTGTAATGGCAGTAACAGCAGGACCGGTGAGGCTGGATGGCCCTTCCTCAAGAAAGGAAGCTATCTCCTTTCTCCTCAGTGTGGCTTCTTAACACATCTCTCTGGTGTTTCTAGTGTTGATTGTATTCACGGTCCAAAATTCAGAGGCTCAAATCAAATAAATGTCCATATCCAGACACTTCTCTAATACCGTCAGCAAGTACTTTTGGAACTGTATGTAGCCCAGCTGGAAATAAGATGAGAACAGATTTTCTTGCAAGATTTCTCATACAGACAGCTTTTGGCTGCGTTGGAGACATTTTGAAAGAAGTACTTCTTCGTGCTATTTCAGCATTTCTTCATCCAGTCAAAGCCAGGAATTTCAGGAATAATAATTTTAAAAGAAAAAGAGACTGAAACCTAATTGCAAAGCTACAGTAACTGACACACTAGAAATATGATAAGCAGATTTTCTATTTGAAAAAGAGTAATCAGGGTTTCAGACAATCTATGACATGAATGAAGACTCAAGCAGGCCACTCCTTCACTGGAACCCATGGCTCATCTTATTTTAATATACATGGGTCCAAAACAGATCTCTGCCCCTGACTATTTTTAAACTTTGAGGCTGTTTGAAATCTCCATCTACAGTAGATTCTCCATATAGTGAGAGTCGACTGTTCATCTAAAGTGAAATTGAACTAAGAGCACACCAGAATTTGGAAGCACAGAATTACCTTAGAAGAGCATCGTCTTGGTGAAGTAGGGCTCAGAGATTGCCTGTACTTAGATATAGATATGCTGCACTCCAAGCATATAGACTAACCTCTGCCTTCACAACTGCTGAGCAGAGCCTGTACTTCAGTGTAGGTGTGTGAAATATGCATTTTGATGTTGAGGCTCGTACCCCCCTCTATTTGACTGTCACAAGGTAGATCTCCTTCACTTTGTTCTCTTCTTGAGTCATGGTACTACATCCCTTTGTCTCTGCTCCTTTGGATTTTTATTTCCTGCCTTACTTTATCGAATTCCTTCTTATCTGAGCACTTCGGTCATGTAGACGCTCTTTATTGAACCCTATATTTTTCTGATAGTGGTGGGAAGAGAAGATAAATATTGTTCTTGTGTGCAAGCTTGAGTAAGCTGTTCTTTTGACTGCTAAGCTCTATTTCCTGCTGGCTTTGTTACCCACAGCAGTATGTAACTTTCCTTCCTTTGTCCCATTCAAACTCTTAAAAAAGGAATCAATTCAGAAAGCAGTTATGGGTTCACGATTTCTAAATCTTCCGATTTCCTTCTTTTTTCCTTACTTCACAAGCAGATTCTTTAACTTTATGAGAATAAACACTTACCCTGGCTTATCTGTGCCATGCCAGAGGTGCTCAATACACATCTTCAGTTTCCCACCGCGAATATTCCTGCCCTTTCTGGCCACAGCAAGTTAAGAGCCAAAAGTGGTGCTCCTGTGCTTAATACAGCAGGGTGCCTGATATTACCATGGCTAGAACTGAACAAGAAACAGCTTTCCTCTCCCACAGTTTGGTTTTGAAATTGTGGCTTTCATCCCAATTGCAATCAGTTGGAAATTTTTCCCTTGGTCTGTGGACTTAGTCTTTCACTATAACTATTAGGTAGCTAGGAAGATTTTTCTAACAAAAGTCCTTTGAACTGAAATTGGAACTTGTGTAAACTTTTTTTAAATACAAACAAAATATTTTGTTGCTCTGGACACTTTTTCATTAATATTTTTCAAATTGTGAAATTTATCTAAAGTGATCGTTTCCCGCAAAAAGAAAAATGTATTTCTTTTTGACAAATGGGTGTTTTTTGAATGGGAAAGTTATATCAAGAAATTCCCAAGTGGCTCCTCTACAGGCTTGCCAATTTAGAACAGTGACACATTACAGACCTGCTTTAAAAACTTTAATTTCAGTACTCAGTTAGTAATAATACAGGGTTTTTTTCTGAAGCCTGATCCAAAATTTGTTATTGTCTGCCACTCTTTGCATTTAATGGACTTCACACCTGGAAAAATCAGTGATCGACAGATATTAGTAGCTTCACATGGCATCTCCATGGAGCTCAGTGAATTTTCTCAGTTTTCCAGATGTTGGACCTGAAGCATATCAAAGGTGAAGGGACTTGCTCAAGGACATGCTGTGGGTCAGTACTGAGATCTTGAACAGCAGCATCATCTCATCACTGGGGTATAAGACAGAAAATATAGACTAGAACAGTGGTAATAATCTTAATGCTCAAGCTTTTCATTCATTTGTGATTCCAACAGCGCGTACGAGTTTAGAACACATTAACTACAAGTGGATGCGCGAGCTTATTAATGAAGTCCCTTGTGCTTACTACTGATGTACACACGTTGGATAATAAAGCAGAGCTTCAGAGGGAGCAGCACGGCCTTAGGGATCACCCGCTGCGGTGAAGGCAGCATTTATAAAAAGAGCTGCTTTTCCCATGTGCAGTTCCAGCCAGCTGTGCCTAACACTGACAACAGCTTCAGAGTCTCAACCCAGCCCCGGAGTCTCCGAGTAGCTTAAGCCTTTAAGGCGCAGTTCTCAGTACCATAATTTCTTTTCAATGGAGAAATAGCACTTAGAAACCCAGCAACCCAATAGCTGTAACACAAACTACAGACTGTTACACTTGCTCTGCAGGGCCACATCCTGAGCAGTTGTTCCAGCAAGAACATATTTCATGGTCCGTATTTCATCTAGACAAGGCTTTTAAAATTAGATTGACTCCTGCCTAATTTAGTTTGTCATCCTAGACTTTCCTCTGAAGCTGAAATGCCTATGCCTGCACCATCAGACTCACTTGAATTTGTCTTGCAGATCATATGTTTGGTAGCTGGGAAAAAATAAATATAATTGCACTTTTTTCAAAACGTTTGCCAGGCCCTGTCTGGCAAAGACAGTAAAGAGTTTACAGTCAATTTGAAGTTCATACAGACTCCTATCAGTAAAGATACCAAACCTTTTTAATCCATGGCTTAAAATTACAGCTGTCCTCTTTCACTGGAGCTTAGATAGAGCTCCTGATGTCTCAAGTCGTCAGTTGTCAGTTGTGACTGTATTTTGCTGTCAGAACCTGAACTAATAACTTCCTTGGATGATTTAAATATTATGCTTTCTGGGACATAAGTAGTTCGGGGGCATCTTCACTCCTCTAATACTCCAACGTTTTACACTGTCCCTGCTCCATTAGACCAATGAGCCACAAGTTCCTATGTATTTTATCATTCTGAGCAATATTTGTACACCTCCTTTGTCTGTCAGGGACAGAACTCAACTGAAGTACTCCTTGATGTGTTGTCTTTTTTTCCTACAAATGCTTTTCCTCCATTACATGAATATTTTCTTGTTATTGTTCTTGTTTTTTCCAAAGTTTCCCTGAGGCTCTAATTGTGTATTTCCGCTGATTTTCTCATAGTCGAAAAATGCTGCCTCTGTTGAACTTAATGCCTATTGTAGATCTAGGCAATCTAAACTCTTGTATGTTCTGATGTAACTCTTGTGTCCTGAAATCAATGCAAATGCAGTTTGAGGAAATACTGTCATATGAAGTGCAGCATCTGCCCAGACTTGTTGGGCGTGATCATGGTAAGCATTAGCTGGCACGATGTCACGAGTTACAGGGGTCATCTCTTGCTGAGTTCCAACTTAAACTGCCTTACTGCCTTTTACCCTCAGTCTTTTACCCTATCTATTGATTTTCTCAGGTTCCACTGGGTTCCCTTATTTGGGTAAACCTATGTATTGTCAAGGTCTGTTTGTGTATCCACCAGCGTGTTCTGCCTTGGAGCTCTTTGCTCCAGGTGCAAATGAGTCTTTCACACAGCATCCAGGTTTTCCCTTCCCAAACAGTGTAAGGCACTGCAGCCTGGGTTCAGTTGCAGACAGGCTTCTTTTTTTTTTTCTTCCCCCCACCCCCCCCTTCTATTTGTATTCTCTGTTCAAGAACTGTCATCTCTCGCATTTAATTTTTCCCCTGGAGTATAGCAGGCTTCACATTTTTGTCATGTGATTTCACTTTTTCTTCTTTTTTTCTTCTTTCTGTCTGGATTAATTAAGACTGTAAAAATCTACCAACTGCTTCAGAACCCACTGTTGTCAGCAACAAGAAGATATTCTGGTTACTTTTTTCCCCCTGATACGTGGGTTATCAGACTCAAACATGTTTTTATACCTTTTCCAGTTTAGCATAATCTCAAACAGTTTCAGCTCCAGTGGAGCTTCTGGGCGTGCCATTTTCCCACCGGTAAATTGTCTTATCTTTTTTGTACCTATAGCACTCAAATGTTCATTGAACATTAGATGCTTAAATTAGGACATGGAAGGGATGAGCCCTTTACTCAGTGTCTGGTTCCATCTGGCTGCCCATAACAGGAGTTTGACTGAAGCCTAAACAGACCCCCCAGGAAAACTCAAGGCATAAAGACAAAAGCCCCAGTAGCAAAAGGATTTTGATTTTGATTTAAGCACCACTCACTGAGAGCATGGAAATCAGTCCAACTGTTAATGGTACCTGTGGAATAGAAGTAATTTGGAGATGTCATAAAAAGTCTCACAGTGGGCAGCCAAGTAGCTGTGCAGTTAGCTAGGATGTATGGTATTTCAGTTACAGCTGAGGCACACTTTAGGATAATGTATTTATCTTCATTGGGAAACTGTATATGTGATCATCATAGAGTGGAGGTGGGTCTTACAGTTTGTTGCCTGTCCCACTCCTGTGACTGCATCCTGCCTGGGGGACAGTCTGTAAGAAGCATCCTTAGGGGTGTATGTCAATTTAAAAAATTCCTGCAGAAGCTTAACCCACGAAAGAGCAGGAAGGACTGACTTGTTACAGTCCATGGACAGTCCAGTATTTATGTGACACAGCACTGTGTTGCCTTCTTTGTGGTTTGGGACTGGGCTACCTCTTTGATCTAATCCACAAAAACCGCACCCTGTGAATTGTGTATCCTGCATAACCCTGAGGCACTGAGAAGAAGAGAGGGATTTTCTTTGCCCCTTTCCCGCCTGTGTGCTTCTGTTTCTGTGACTGTTTAACAATAACCTGCGAGATGCTGCTTTGCATCCCTGCTCCTGAATTTCAGCCTTGGCCAGCTGTGGCCAGGAGCACAGCATGGAAGGGGGAAGTAGGGGAAGGCGGACCCGTATGAGAGGGCAAAAAGTGCCACGGCTCAGCCCGTGATGTGTGAAAGGGCAGTCGAATACCCCTAAATGGGATAACTCTTTTGAACTACCTCAGGGGTAAAAGCAGCAACGTGCCAGGCATCAGATAAGAGATGGAGCAGCCAGATATCTGCTCCTGTACCAGCATCAACCTCCGAGCAGTCACGTGGAATCTCATACTGGAATTTTTGCACATTTGCCCAGAAGAAACTGAAGATGGTCACGAGGTCTGTTGATTACCACATTTAAAACAGCTGTGGCAGCAAGCAAAACCTGCGAACAGGCTGTCATAGTCTCCCCAGTTTGGAAGGACAGGAGATTGTGAGGATAATGTCTTGGGTAAAGCAGCTTTAAAGAGTTACTCTTTATGTATGACACATCATACAGTGGTTCATTTCTTCACATACACACACTTGGACATTAATTTCATTGTCATGTGCATAGTTACATACCTGTCTCGCAGGCATCTTATCCATGCTTAATTTCTAGTACCAAAACAGCTCTGGGACTTAGTTCAACACACATTCCAATGCGACAGGCAATCATATCTTTATATTTTATTTCCTAATCAACACAAAGCTCTGTTTCCCTCACAGGGTGGAAAATGCAAGTTGCTACACAAAGTCTTCTCTCATTCATTCACTCATATTGCAAAACTCCCACCAGTTAGGCCTCCTGGCACAGATACTTTTCTTCGACTTGCCTCGCTGTGTTGCTAAAAGCCCGGTGCAGTGAAGGATGTGGCAGGGACACAATTCATGATGTTCAGACCTGCCCACTGTCTCTGCTTTTCATGACGGCCCAGGTATGGAGAGGGATAAGGTGTGACAAATAGAAAGGCCAGCTCTGGAAGAAGCGATGACAAAAGCGCAAGAATGAACATTTTGGAAAAATGATTCATTCATAAAAACATAAACACTCTAGGACTTATTCCTTAGTTTAAATAACTATTTCTACACCATCTGTTAAGTAGTTTGTAATTTGCCAATAAAAATCAGCAGAATGAGTAAGTTAACTGCCTGCGTGACTCTGGAGTATGGGCAGCTTTGGAGCCCGAGTGAGAAACGGCCGTAGGTTTCTGCGGGATGTAACGTTTATTGTGCCACCAGCCTTCCTAACTTACAGAGCAAAATAGGAGGTTTCGATCAAGTTAATGTCAAAAAAGGTGTTATTAAAAGCCTGCTTATTTGTTTATTTTGTTACTGAACTTTTTTCCTGCTTCTCTTTTAATGTGTTATTTTGATCTGTGTTTTGGTGGAAGACACACTGTACGTGCTTTTCTGACTATAGGCACCTCACAGGCGCTCCAGCTAGCGCATAGCAGTCATCCGAATGGGAAGTTTAAGACTGAGAGCAGAGTGCCGTGGGGCACAGGATGAAGCTTTCCCCCCAGGTTGATGAAAGGCCCACCCTCAGCTCCTGCTGGAATGCTCTAACTCTCCTGAAAAGGAGAGCGGAGAAGATCAAAGGCAAAATACTGCCAAAGAACAAAACTCAACAAAGATTCCTCACCCTGCCTAATTATCACATCATACTTTGAATCAACATGCGAGGCTGCTGGTGCCAGCTGTGAAAAAGGCAATTAATAACTTTAAACCAAGCCCACCTTCAGGCTCAGGATGAGAAGCTGTGAAGAGCTATGTACAGGCTATAGGCCCGCTGTTTTCATCCCTTGACACGGCGCGCTGGTTGTTTCGTGGTGGTGTAGTAGGGATGGCGGAAAACGTCTTCGAGAGACTTTGAGAAACGTGATGAAGTCCAGATAGATTTTAAAAGGTCTCTGTTGACCCTAAAAAGGTAGCGATGGCATTTCAAGAGGACAAGGCAAGTTTGGCTCACATCACAGAAGCTGGAGTGCTGAGAGGGGAGTAGCAAGGGCTTTGGGTTCTGCTGTCCTGAGGTGAACTTTCCAAAGGGAATATGGTTCTTTACCAACAGTCCCAAAAAGGTGGCACCCAGTCTTATGCTCAGTGTTCAGCTGGGTTCAAAGCTCCAGTTCTGAGCCTGTGCCAGGGTTGTGTCCACCAAATGAGGGCACGTTTTTGGCATGGAATGACTCACTGACTGAGAGAGGAAGGCTGTGACTGAGTGAAGGCTAGGAATCAGATGTCTTCATTTCAGTGCCTGTCCTTGAAACATAAGTCCTCTATTTCATCTTTTTAGTGTATGAATAACCTGTTCCACATAGCTTGTAACACCTTCATGCACCACACACCAAGTATTTGCCATCAGTGCCAGGCTTGGCAGCCAGAAAAGTGTTCCCCAATACCTGATGCGTGGTTTATGCAAAGAAGGATTTCATGACCAATTTTACTACACATTAAGGGCAAAAAAATGCCCAAGCGTGTTTTATATATACATCTAGAAGAAATCTCTGGTATTTCTGAAGTTGTTTCTAAGCCACCTTGTTTCAATTTGAGATTTTGCTATAAAATAAACCTTCTTAAAAGCTGCGCGTAGTTATGTTTTGACTTAAAATTAAAGGAACATTGTAACTCCTTTTATTTTGCTAATATTCCAAAAATAAACATTTTTGCTTATAAAGCTTTTAGGAAAATTCATTCCTGTTTACAGTCCCAGCACATGCCCCGTGCTGGTTCCAATTCTGTCAGCCAAGCAGCTGTCCTGCCATTAACGCTCTTTAGCAGCTGTGTTCTTTCTGCTACCTGGGGACCTGTTAAAAAGCGTTTACAGAGTTTCATGCAGACAGGTGTCCCTGCAAAAGCGATGCCGCCTGCAAAGGAATGCAATAAGAGCAACCTCTCTTCCAACACCCTCAGATATTTTAGATATTTTATTTCAGTAATAAAGGAGAAAAGCAAATTATTAAGGTGCTCCACCCGCCTACCGGTCAGATAATTTAAACAAGGAAGTTGTAGAAGTTGTACATTTGCAAAAGCGTCCACTGGCATGGAAAGTCTGTCTGCCTCGCTTTGTTCCTATAGTGCGCTCTGAAACGAAGTAGAAAGGTGTTAAAGAATGAACTAAAGCAGCATAGATACTGTACGTCCCTGGCAGCTGCCTTTTTGTGCAGGCTAGCACAACTGAGGCGTCTTCTTTCACACTTAGGTATTTTGAGGACAGGCACCACAGGACAGTCACTCTCAGGTTTGGGGACATAAACTGTCCTTTTGTTCAGCAAAGGAGTACATTTAATTCTCTGTTCTATCTCAAAACTAACATATTTTTTACTTATGTTAAAATAAATTAAATTGCAGAACTGGACATGACTGTAGTCTTGAGAAAAACAACTTGGGTTTTATCTCAGCAGTAACTGCGAACTAAATGTCAACATTTGTAAATGTATTAGTCAGGCCAGCTCACCAAATTTGCAAACATACAGCATTTTTTCCAGAAGCAGTATAAAAAGAAGCTACCAGCCAACATTTTCATTCATCACTGATCAAAGTCAGGCACCTCAGCAAAAGTCTCCTGATCTACAGGCAGTGCGGAACTGAACCTGTTTCCTCGCTGTCAGCGTGGCGTGCGCCCGTGCTCTTGGCAACTTCGCCCTTTGATGTTGGGAAACGGAGCCGTGGTTTTTTCGTTTGTTGCTTAGTATTACTGTAAATATTTAAGAGACTATCGAAGCCTGCAAGGGTTCCTTGAGAGTCAGATGGACATAACTAAATCTGTGTGGTAACACCTCTGTTACGCTCAAGTGCATCATGACTTGTGCACTTTGCGGTCGATGGGCGTCATTGTGACGGGTCTGGCAGAGGCTGCCGAGTACAGGCAAACTGGCAGAAAGCCTTCTGGTCAGGTTTGTCTACCTGCAGCTGAGCTAATAATAATTTGCTATGTCTGAGATAAGAAACAGTCTCTGAGGAAAGATTCTGGCCCGTACGTCGTCTAGGTGCGTCGTGGAATCCCTTAGGCTAGGCAGGGATCTCTCACGAATCGGAGGGTGACCTGTTCTACCTGCCGAGCGGTAGGACAGGTGTGCGTGCCACCAGTGCCTTTCTGTAGAGGTGTGTGCAGGGCATATTGGTGACATGTCTGCACCAACCATTGACCTAGAGGCACCTGGGCGAGCTCCAAGCCTGCTGATACAGCTACGTGGCAAAGCAAAGCGCTGCCTCAGACCCCGGATGCGGTGTGGCTGCGTTAGCAAGGCTTGCTCTCCCACTCATCAGCCCTGCTTTGTGGAGCGCTTGCATGGGGACCTTTGATCCGGGCCTCTGTCCTGGGTCGGAGAGAGGCAGGATCTAGACAAATATACCCAACATTGCTGGAAAAAGTCCCTCGTTTCTGGTCAGTTAGGTAAGTGAGCACTAGAGACTTGGTTTTGTCTGGCTAGTCCCCCTCATATTTTCACCTTCAACTATTTGAAAAAAAATCATAGGTAACTATATATCTAACTGTCGAGCCCTCTCTGCTGGAAAAAAAGAAATGAGGGGCGAAGGACAGCTTTGGCAGTCAGCCAGGAATGGGAAATCTCTTCTGATCTGCGTAAGACCATAAGACTGCAGAAATGTTGGCCGAGAGCAGCCTCTGGATGTCAGATCTCCACTCAGACTTCACCAGCAAAACTTTAAGCTTTATGTTATGGTTTAAGAAGGTAGTATTGTATTTGTGCTGTATAATTTCTTCACATCTAGTTTTCTGCCTGACAATAAGACACCTCTGAGGACTTCCCCTTTGCTTGTCGGAGCCTGTCCTTTTTCCACCAGCTTTAGAATTTTTCCAGATAGATACAGCTAGATCCTCTTTTTATGCAGCTCCTTAGCATATCTGGAGTTGGCACATGGCAATGCTAAGCTGCTCTTTGCAGATGGTGGCTACAGCAAAGGGAACACAGAAATTCAGGGAGAAAGGCAAAAATTATCACTTCACTTGCTCACTGAGGCATCTGCATCTCAAAGCAAGAACACACGCTGGAGTAGCATGATGCCCTTTGGACTAGCTTCTTTATTCTTAACTTTACTCTGAGGGTTAAAATTTTTCAATTAAAGAAAAATAAACAAAAGCGGCCAGCATTGCCCTCACAGATGTGACCAAAGGGGTTTAACCAGCAAAGGAAACAGGGCTGAGAGATTATCTTAAACTTCTTCCCTATTAAAACAATTCATTTAATATATTGCCACAATGCAGCAACTTTATCTGAACTTCCTTCCAACCTCTATAAACATGCCCTTAAAATAAATGCTGTGAATTAATATTTGAAAAATATACTCTCTCGGTGACATTGGGTGACATTTTTGAGTAGTGGTAGAACTTATTCCAAAATAAAACCCATTGCATTATTGGATGAAATAGAACTTAGTTGGAAAATATGCCTAGTGTGTAAACCAGCTGTAACCTTAGTGTCATTTTTTCTGTATTCTGGTGAGCTTTGTTGCATAAAACTGAAGTTTTGATCTTGTTGTTCTGGGGCAAAGCCTCCAATGAAATTGTTTGAGAAAATCTGTGAAATAAGATGGATGAGAAGGACTATCATTTGTTATCCATGGAATACTGAAGTGAATTGTAAAATCTCCTCTTAAGGAATATCCCATCTTGATACTCAGTCCTATTCTTCGAAAGGTGCCATGTGTTTTCAGAGAGTGATGGAAAAAAAGATGAATTAAGAGACAAAGTGCCTGTTTTATGCACCCGCTCCAAGGAGTGACAAAAATTGGTCCTGTCATTCAGCAAGGACAACATTGTTTTGTTACCGCTGAGGTTGTCTGGAGGAGGTCTCTGTTGGAGACCGTGAAAGAAGTTATAGAAAAGGAAGTTTCATATATTCATGACCTGAAAATGAATGAAGAAAAATAGGACTGTGTACATAGCCATTTTGTTGCTTTAGCTTTTAAAGCTCTTACAGTTGAATTCTGTTTTGATTCCTGTTAATATAAAGTGAGAGCACGGGTATACCTGCTGCGTTAACCTGAGAAAACTGTTCTGGGGAAGCAGTATGTACAACAGAAAATTTCAGACTCAGGATCGAGGGCAGGACTAACAGGCTCCAGGCCTTTTCTGTGGCCTTTGCTCTCCATCTCACGACTTGCCTCCCCCCCCGCTGCCCCGCCTGGCTTCCCTCCCTTCAAATCTCTTGCAGCACACTCCAGGCAGATTTGGCTGCATGGGGGGGGCTTATGGATTTTAACATCGTTGCCTCAAGGTCTGTAGTCCAATTTCTTGCACCATAAATGGATATCAACAAATCAATGTGGGTGAGAAAGCACTTCAACACGTTTCAAGTTGGGAATCATGGGCACACGTCCTCCTCTTCCCCCAGCCACGCAGGTGTCTGCAGGAGGGCTGTGCTTCCGCGTGGTGAGGGGTTTTGGGTGCCCTCTCCTGACACGCCATCGGGCAACCAGTCGCTGGGAAGTAGAGTAAAAGCCGCTGCTTTCAAAAGACCTTCGCAAGGTCCCACACCGAAGGCACAAATTGGGAAGGGAAACCCTCAGCGCGTGAAAACCACCCACGTACGGGGACGCAGGGGTGCGTGCAGAGGGATGAGCAGGCTTGGCCAAACCCTGCGCCTACAGCGAGCTTGGCTTATTTCAAAACAAGGGCTGGGTCAGAGGGGGGACCCCACGCCTCCCGCCCCGCTCCCCCTTCTCTTCCTGTGTGTTCCTTTTCCCCCCGGGGGGATTTTAGTTTTTTTCTTCCCCTGGCAACAGCCCCTCAATGGTTTTAGTTTGCCGGCACGAGCAGGCAGCAAATACTTTGCACACCTTGAAACAATTTCTTTCGCAGGCCATGCTGTGGAACGAATCTGAGCAGCTGAGGTGCTGTCGGTGCAGAGGAGCCGGGTTTCTGCGTGCTGCGGGGGCACGAATCTGCCTAAATCCCACCAACCTCAGCAGGAGATGCTTAAATGTATGTTTAGGATTTGGGGAAAAAGCAGTGAAAAGCATAGGAGAGAATGGAGTAGTTCTAAGGAGTGGGGATTTGGTGGTGAATTCTGAACTCCTGTGTTTTTCTAATTAAAAAAAGAAACCATATAAAATACTGAGGTAAAAGTTTGTTGTTTTATTTTTTTTAATTCCACTCATTTTGGACACATCCAGGTTTAGGAAGGATAACTTGTGCCCCAGGAATTCTGGGTGTCCAGAAGACTGAATAGATCCCCAGAGTCAGTTAGAGGAGCCTGGAGGCCTGCCTTGGATTACCACCCCTCACCGAAAGGACTATTTAGCTGTTGACTGCAGTCTGGGCCAACCGTGAGACCCAAGTTTTCCTGTGAAGTTTGCATTTGGACTTGGACAAACATGAAGGATGGAACCTAAAAAATAAGTTGAAGTAAATCATGTTTTGTTGCCTGTGTTATTACACAGGACTTTGGCACGCGGTCACTGTTGGTGAGAGAAGAGGAAGAGGCTACCAGCATGGTGGAAGAAGATCCCACAAATAATTGGACAACCTAGAGGACAAAAGGCCTTGAATTGAAACATGAGGATTCAAATCTAAAATACTTGAATATAAGCTGTGTAGAACAAGGTAGGGATATCTTCATTTTGAACAGCCACCTAAATGTCGTACAATATTTAAGGGCTAAAAAGTGCTGTCAAGATGCTTGCCTCAAAGTCCTGGTAGAAGGAAACACTGCGTTTATGCAACACCGCAGCCTTGCCTTGCAGATGCGTTGAAACAGTGTCATTACTGTGCTATTACAGAGCTGCCTTTTCTGTGTTGTTGTCATAAGTGATCTCCTAACCCGCTGCCTGCCTGCCTGCCAGGCATTCCCCCCGGGAAGATGACAGCAGCTTCACGCTGGCGCTTAACCTGGAGAAGCTCATCCTAATTTTCTGCTTATCTGCCAGAGGAGTGTGATCAGACACACGATTTGAAAGGTGTATCGGGGTTTCTAAGCCTCATGAAACAAGGCAGAGGTTAACCCAGGCCACCGTCAGGCTGTAGCTGAAAATTGGCCTGTCTTCAGAGGATAAAAGAGCAGTGGGAGGGTCTCTTCAGGCAAACACAGCTAGCTAGTGAATTGCTGAAATACCTTGATCTTCAAGACACAGAAAGAAGGAGCTTTCTGAACTTGGAGAAGGTTGGTAAACTGGAGGTTGACAGTGAAACGTTGGTGCCCCCCCACATAGAGGGGATGGGGACTGTGTTGCGTGGATGCGTTCCAGTTGGAGGAGAGATTTGCTATGAGGGGATGCTCTCGGGTCAGGGGAAGACAGCGGGTTTCCTGCAAACCAGATAGGTAAGTCAGCTCCTCAGAGCTGGATTTCAAATGAAACCTGGGCCAGTTCATTATTCCGGGGTGGAACCAGGAATTTCCATGGCTTTGATCAAAATTGTACAAAAGTAATGGTTGTGGAGATGGCTTGCTTTGAAGTTTTGAATTTGAATTTTGAGAGAATCCAAAATGCAAACTAGAATAGGCTGAAATTTGTTGCAATAAAAACATTTTGTGAAAAAAAAAAACAAAACCAAACTATGAATACTCATGGAAAAGAAGGTGTTTTTAAAATATTGTTTCAAACTTGATGGAAAATGTGCATCACATTTCATCTTCCTGATGAAAAGATGATAAAACTCTTCAAATGAAAAGTGATAATATTTTTACTGAGAAGAGGATTGGCTTTTACAGACTATGCTTTCTCTGATTTCTTTTTATTAGTTGAACTTCAGCAGAAAGAATACAATACAGATTCTTTTGTGTACCTGATAACGCAATGGTTTGAGAAGTGGGGTTAATAGTTTTCTCCCTAATTTCCCACTTGGAAACATTTTGAAAAAGAGAAATAAGTTCCCATTTATCCCCTGAACCTTCCTTTGGGAAAATCTTTCAACCTTCTAAACATTTTTTCTTCTGTAAAAATTCTTAGGAGGAAAAGTTCTAACTCGCTATTTATCTGTAGTGCAAGTGCAACATAAAATCCCTTTGTACGAACACTGGTGGTCAGAGACTGCTGACCTTGGCCTCACTCTGTTCCTTCTAGGGAAACTGATTGCTGTAACTGGTTATTGAGGCAGCAGGAGAAATATTTTAATGGAACTCCAGATGTGGTTTGTGTTTGTGTATGTGTGTGTGTGTCCACGCAAACACATATATATATATCTGTACTCTCTATATATGTGTAAGTATGTATGTGTATATATATAAAGTATATGGGTTTGTGCTTTCCAGATTACTGGGAACTCTTGTATCAAGGCAGTGACATTTGATTGTATCCTGTGAGAAGAACAGTTCACACACAGCTGAAGAACAGAGTCGCTATTTAAATTGTAAAATTTTCTGTTTTGCGACGCTTTCATCTTGATGGACGTTAATGTAACTTTCTTTTGCCAAGCTGAAGTTAAACTGTTTGTATTGCAGTCTCATTCCAAAATAGAGAAATGACTGTAAGTGTCTCAACCCTAAAAGGAACAGTATGTGATGAAACAGAATATGCCCAAACTTATATTTAATTTTGCTGACAAATGTCTTTTGAGTGACTGGCTGTTCCTCAGCTTCTTTTCCAGTCCTCTATTTTTATGAGGGTTTTTTTAATGTACTGATTTTTCCTCAAACTGGTGACACAATGTCATCTGAAGATTGGAATTGGTCAGAACATGTTTGATTAAATATATTTTAACAGAAATATGCTGCTTCTTGAACACCAAAACATTTTGCAGAGGGGCTGGTGTTGATGAATGGGGGGCAGTTTTCTGTATCCCAGGATGAGGTCTCTGGTTATGTCTGATCTGAAAGCCTGATTGAAAACTTGATCTCTCTGACTCAGAAATAAATGTTTCAACACAATTCCACACCCTTCCATTTGAAAAGTCTTTGTTTTCATTTCAAGACCAGATGAAAAAATAGGAGAACCTGCACAGTTTTGGAATGGAGTTATTCCAGGGTCAGCCAGCCAGCTCTGATCAAGACCATCTCTCCCACAAATGACTGTGCCAGATTTCCAGAAAAGGATGTAGGGCTACAGCCATAGTTTTGTTTCTAAAAGTCACCTGTCACTTTCATTGTAGCTTGAGCCTTAACATACTATTTCTTTTCCACTGAGGCGACTACGAGCTGTCGGAGCAGACCACAAGCACACGCACAGCCCAAGCTGTGACTCGGCTCGTTGGCTCTGGGATGCCCTTGCAGCCATCCTTGCTGGTTTTGGCAGTGTGACTGCTGTGGCTGGTTTGGTTTTTTTTTTTAAAAAAAACAAACAAACAAACCCCAAAAAACCCAAAACAAACCCAAAAAAGTTTATAAATGTTTGACTTCGAAATCCTGCACAAGGGTGACTTAATTGAAACACACACCCGGTTGAATGGGGTAGGCTGTGCCAAAAAAGTCTCTGTGCCTGTTTCATTTGAAACCTATGGAGGGTAGATAGGTCACAGTCTGCGATTTATAGAAATGTCTCTGATGTGGAGTTAAACTTTTTTTTGTTTTGTTAAATGAGTGTAATGTTAGTTGTACAGCCTGAATTTTAATGACCTGATTCTCGGTTTAAAGATATGGAGTCACGTTTTCAACCTTTGAGGCTGTGGTTGGAGATTAGGTAGATAAGCTAAGAGCCCAACCAATGCCCTAATTAGGCTTTGGTTCCTGCAGTATATGCCGAACTTCATTGGTCATGTTTCCATTCACTGAACTCTCAGACCATTTCCCAACACACCTTGAACTTAGAGTAAAACCTGAAATATCTTATCTGAAATGGTTTTTCTTTGGATTCCCTGAAAGTCTTAGACTTGATCTGGAGAAAAATACTTCCTAATTCCTCCCCCCCCCTCCACCCCCCCAAATTAAGGCATTCTTTGGAATCATGAATGATTTTGAAAAGTGGCTCTCCTGCTCATCAAAGTATTAACAGCAAATACCATGTTCTTATTTGAAAAGTGTAATGAAAAGCGGTGGGCACTTCTATCAAACTTTTCTTCCATAGAGGACCTGGCATTGCAATTCTCAGAAACGCATAAGGGGTGAATTCTCCAGGAACTCATAACTGGTCAACCATATCAGGAATCAGATGTCTAAATACTGATTGAGGAGGTGGTCCTTGGAGAATGAAGCATCGGTGTCTGTCTGACAGGCCGTGGGAGGTGGGCTCATCATCCCTCAGACCACTTCTGAGAATGGGACTCATGCTGACTAAAGAGCAGTAGGAAAATGGGCTGCAGACCTTTGGGAGGTTCCTTTGGTAGACCTTTGGAAGGTGCATCTTCAGGGATGGTCTGTGCAAATGGTTTCACAGTGGTGGCTGTAAAATTGAGTCTGGCAGGTTGTATGGTTTTTACCTAGTTTAAACCACCTAAGACACGTGCTTTGCAGCTGGTGGGCAGAAACCAGTGAGGACTTTATAGGGGATGTCACCAAGATGACTGCAATCTATTAAGGGGAAAATATCCAACTCCACCTTTTCAAAGTAGGAATGTATCATCGTGCTTAGCTGTTACGGTGGGTGGTCTCTGTAATACTAATATGCTGTAGCTGTCAGAAAGGTATTCCCATCCCTCATAATTTTGCTGTATTTATTTACCCTTTCTGCGACACTGCTATTGACTCTACAGTTGTAATTATAGCTAATAATTCAGTAATCCTGATGATATATTGCAACAAATTGACCAATGATTACATAGGAAACTGTATTGTGTCAGTCACTGGGGACTGCCTCGTATCAGACAACTTTAATTAGAGATGACTAATACCTTATTCAGCCTCCAGGGTGCAGAGGATGTTGAGTGCCAAATGCTAACAGTTCTATTAATTTACATGATCTTAGGGGATGGCAGTTTGCTAATTGTTCAAATAAAGGAATCTCCTGGCTGGCTTGTGGCGCATGGAGGAACACCATTGCAGCTGCTGTTAGCTTTAGCTGAAATCAGTGGTGTCCTGGATTGCCAAAATCAATCAGTTCTGTAAAGGAGGAGAGGAAGTGCCTGCAGAAGTGCCTGGCTCCCCTACAGGTACTAAGTTGAAATCTCTTCTTCCTGTAGTCAGAAAATACATTAACAACCAAAATATGTTTGTAGTAATTAGAGTCAGTTACCCAAAGAAGAGCTGTGTACATGAAAACTGTTCCTCTCCACCCCAGCCTCCCCAAGAATGATGTTTCTATTTTGATGAAGCGTGTGGCAAGTGCTATTGTTTTCTTTCCCAATATACTAGTGAGATGCAACATGAGAAGCCCTTGGGATCAATGGGCTATTTGTAAGAGATCTGTAAACTACAGATTAGGAAAAGACAGTCCATATATTCTGTGCACAACCTACACAGGTGGGAATTTCAAAATATGTCTTCTTCAGCTTTAGCAAATTGGCAGTTGTCCACAAGTGGAAATCACAGTTTGTGACAAACGCCACAGCAAAGATCAGCAGATACCTGCCTGTTCTGCGGAGGGCTGCCATTCAAGGTATCGCTGTGCTTTCTTCCACAGCACCCCTAAAAACAGGCTCCACCATCATCCTTTTCTTCCTTTTCCATTGTTTTCCCATATGCAGCCCTACTGCAAAACCAGCCCCTCCGTAGTGGCTTCAGGGCAGTGGAAGAAAGGCATTCAATCAGATACACAAACATAACCATGAAAAGTGAAAATGGGTTCAGCTCAGTACCTTCTCACATACCTTTCTTACCTTGCTTGTTTTCTGAGCTTTGGGACAGGAGCCTTGTTTAAATGTAAGTTAGCATAACACCCTAATTTTAAATATGGACCTGTAGGCAGCAGTATAACATAAGTGTTAATACAATAACTTTGGCTGCGGACCTTAGCTGAACCCAAGAGCCGTAGTTACTCCGCAGAACAAATATAGTCATTTAGGAGTGATCCTTTGCTTGGATAAAATGCTTCCATTCAAAACTAATGATAGTGTTTAAATTAATTAGGTTATAACTGAAGTTTTTCCATGATGCTATCTTAGAATAATAACCTAGCAGTGGTACCCACAGCCTAATCAAAATCAGGCTTTGTGGTTTTAGGTGATATACAAACACTTCTGTAGATCTGAGGTAAAAAAGTGGAGCATTTCTAAGGGAATTAAGAACCTCAAACTCACCTCCTAAAGTAATTTTGCTACTTAGGACTGGCTTTTTCAAAGTGTTTATGCGTTGCTCCTTTCAACAGTAGCATAGGGTAAATGATAAAAAGAGAGCTGCAAATTATAAGTATGGATTTCGGTAAGCCTGAGGTGCCCGGGCGCACATCTGCAGCTATTCGCACCTATGTACTTTTAAAAACCTGAGCTTAGATACCTCCCTCAGTTTTAGAAATGGGAATTAACACCACAAAGCCTAAGCATGTGCAGAGAAACGTGAGCCAGAATAACTTTAGAAAACAATTTTCAAAGGTGTATTGCTACCACAGGTTGCAAATAAGCTGCCTGGGAGAGTTTATTGTATGAGGTTAGTTACAGAAGTAACCTGAAATATCCTAACAGACATCTGCCTGTCTGCTTAGCTGGCGCGTCGTTTAGAAAACTGGTGTACACACTTGGTGGATAGGCTCCTAAGTCACTGTTGAAATTTGTCTTTAGAGTTGCCCTGAAGCACCTGTACTTTACCTGGGAAAGGAATGCACAAAGGAACAGAGCTGTTAAAAGCAAATACTTACAACAAAACTGGGCTTTTTATGTTAAAAGAAATGGTATGTCTTGTGTACTGTGCCTTCAAAATGTTAGAAGCTTTTCTGTCTGAAGCAGTCCTGTGAAGTGAACAGAAGGCAGAAGGAAAGCTCCTTAAAGGCTCAGGCTCGCTTTGAGCTTTCACTTGTAGAAATGTTTTTTGACTGGTGTCTTGTATAAATTAATTTAGTGTCACTTGTGCTGAAAGGACACGTTGGCTCTTGATCTTATTGCTCACAGGCACTTTTCTTTGTATACCAGAGAGACAAGAAAGCATCCATCAAATCACAGCATTTAAAAGAAAGAGGCAGAGAGGTCTCTGTCCTTCCTGCCTCTGCTTTTCAGCCGCAGGAGTTTCTGGAAGTGCTGTCTTGCTGCTCCCCTCAGCTTCCAGCACTGTCCTGCAGTTCAGACCATCCCTAGCACAACTTTGCAATAGAGATGTACAGGGTTGAGATGAGATTTAATTAAGCTGGTGGAATCAGGAAGAGGGCTTGAGCATGGTTATGGTGCAGGATATACCTGAGGGGTTTTTTACAGTGTCTGAACCAAGCTCGAGTTATTCCTGAAGCTAATTTGAGATCAAAAGCACAGAGACTGTTTGAAATCTTATCTGAATCAGACTGCCAGATCATTTAAGGCAAACATTGAGTAAGATCGCTTCAATTACTCCAATCAGTCAATCTTGGTAACTGAGATTGGGCTATTCAGATCAGGGGCTGATCTATTACTATTGGGTTAGGGTAGAAAATGGAGTAAATTAACTGGTGTGTATTTCTTAATGCTGTGGCTAGGCATCTGGAAAGCCAGCTCCTCCATATCTGGACCACACCGTGGCACAGCTGCAACCTGGGCTCGCAAGTCCAGGGCTATTGACTCCAGCATCCAAAGGAGTCAGAGTCAGGGTTTCATTTTGACCCACCATCAGTTTGGGCACAAAAAAATTCTCACCTTTCCAGGGCCATTACCTTTGCAAATAGAGTTATGCCATTAGTTAAAAAAATACCGTAACACTCTTTGTGATAGCTGAGAGGCCACAGGAGATGTTCACTGCGATATGAGATAGCTATTAAAAATGTTTGAACTGAACTTATCGTACACTCAGGTGCTGGCTGAAATCCTGACAAAATCAGCTTATTTAAAAATGCACCTGTGTGTGAGGAGATAGGCTTTGTTTCATCTGCAACAGTTGCTGTTAGGAGGTAGATAGTTCTGATATCAGTTTATATGCACAGAATTTTGCAGAGCTTTTCCCTAGTAGAGCATTCCCCCCCTCCCTTTTCGTGATTGGGTTTGACTTGCAGTTCCCATGGTTTAGAGTTCAGGTTGGGCAGCTGGAACTCGGAACTGGAAATCTGGGACCAAGTTTCTGGTCTCTGCTTTCTGATGCCAGCCTCAAGTAAGGTGCCTGCGTACGTCCCTGCCTCTCTTCCCAGACTGTAACACGACTGTTAAAGCTTTTGTCTGCCTTAAAAATGAGTTGAAGCCGTTGACTGACTACAGAAGTGAAAAGGGCTTTTACTTTCCCCTCTGTTTTTAAGCTGTTTAGGACCTGTACCTCTTATGCCAATCTTTCCTTTGGGTAATTCCCTCTCTTTCTTGGAGTAAGAAGAAAGTACAAAGAAAGTAGTTTAAGAAAAAATTGTTTCAGAAAAAAAAAGTGGTTGCTCTGATTTACAGATTTTCAGCTCTCAGAAATACAAACTCATGGTTCAAACTAGAGCCAGGCATAGGTATCTTCTTTTTCCTTCCTATGCATGCAGCTGTTTCTGCCCTTGCTGAGAGGACTATATGCATTTTAAAAGAGAACATGGGTCCAGCTCTTTGGGTCCAGAGTTTCTTTGTACAGCTCTGTGGAGGTACCTCAGCCCTTTCTGCAGAACCTGCTTTTGCAGGAGTCCTGAGCATGCTGGTGGGTTTATAACATACCCGAATGGAGGCTTAGAATAAGGCCACCAGATTCATTTTCACTCCCAACCTCAGGCAGGGTCTGAATGCAGATAAAAGGCTGAGGCCACAACCCACCAAGTCACCTCACTTGTAAAAGAGTCCGGAGGAATCAATAACATATGTAATTTATAGCATAGCAGTAATAGTGCAGTTTTACAGTGGCTTTCAATTATAGCCTTGAAATTGATTTCTTTACCTTCTGTGTATTAAATATGCATAACACTTGCTGTGGTACAGGACTGGAGGAAGCCAAGCGATGTGCATTAGGTCCCAGTACAGCAAACAAGTCTCAGTGTAATGTTGCCACCCATTTATTTTGGGTGCCTATGGTATATGGTAAGCTCCCATGGCTCAAATATGCTTGCCCCTCTTTCCACATATATTTCACAAGTTCACAAGCCATAGCTGTTAATAATACCAGAAAATTCTTGTTTTAAAAAAAAGAAGCAGATTCTTTTGTAAATATAAGCAACATCTGAACATCTGGTTGTGATTGGGGAGGAGATTGGTATTGGAAGTCATTCTGAGAGGTTTATAATGCTTCTCCTAAAACCGTCTACAAAATCCCGTCCCTCTTCTGCCCCAAGGCCTAAAAAAAAATAAATCTTTCTTTTTCCCTTTGATATCCTGACACTTTCTCTAAGGAAAGCTCTAGTAGGGAACAGTGCTTAAGATCCAAGGGAAAAGTTCTTATCTATTGCCTCAAGCTACAGCTTTTGCCTGCTTAACACCTGTAGTTTGATTGATAACACTTTACAAGATGTGATAAAGACACTTAATGCCATTAGCAATATTCACACACTAGTAATCTTTCCTCAGAGTTATAGGTTCAGTCATTACCAGTAGCAGTTTTTATTTTCTGCTGCAAGCCAATTTATTGGGGCGTGCAAACTTCACTTTGGACGTGCAGTCCCAGTACGAATATGACCAAGCACTTTCTTGTTTCATGATTAGATCTGTATGAAAACCAGGAGGCAGAGCATCCAGTCGCTTTATATTACGAAGTAGCTGCGGACAAACTTATCAGTACGACAATGAAAGATAGCAGTCAAGAGATTTGGTGCACAAACTCAGCATGAAAAAAAGAAGTTAATTTATTGCTTTCTGTGAAAGTCTTCTCAGGTGTGAGGTACAGCCCAGCGATATCCTCCACAGTTTTGCACACCGACCTTCGAACACATTTAGGTTATGACAGACACTCTGCCAACAGCACAATCCTGTACTTCGTTCTGCGGTTTTCTTGGTTCATCGCCCCGCGTTTTCAGGGCTGAAGGAATGCCACACTGGCGCACAGAGCCTGGTTTTCCCCTGATCTAGCTTCTTGTGTGGTTACTGTTTGTTTTCACAAAATGAGTGCATGCTGCTCTGTAGTGGTGTAAATGAGTTTTCCCAGGTGCCAGGTAAAACATCAGAGAATCAAACCAATTAAAAAAAAAAAAAGAACGAAAAGAAAAAAAGAAAGAAAGAAAATCAGAAACCAGGATCATCTTAATGTCCCCTGGGGCTGTACAGCCGCACCAGTGGGAAAAAGGAAATTTCAGCTTGGTGGGTCTGGGAGAGAGGAATAGGACAAACCTGTGGGACATCCAGAAGTTGGAGGCTATCACTTGGACTACTGTTTTTTTAAGGAAAATCCTACCAAATGGGACTTAATAGCATTTTACACCTACCATCCTACAGAGCAAGGCAGGGAAGGATCAGGTCTAGGTCCTCTGCATTTGCCCAGCTTGTCTCTACTTTGTTCCCCTTCCAAGGCAGCATGGCTGTCTGTGCCTCCATAGTGTCAAATCCCACCCTCAGAAAAGTCATTGCAACCGCAGTGCTTGTCTGTAGAAGGCCACCTCGCTCTGATCAGCCCCCGGGGTAAAGTTATTAATGAAACAAGTGTTCCTTCTCATTCCAGGCAAAATGGCAGGTGCCGGCTCTGCCTGGGGAAGCAGGCAGAGGTCTCCCTCCCATCACTCTTTTGTGTCCCAGCTTCTCCAGTGGGACACAAAAAGCTCATCCTGACCACTCATTCTGCAGGGAAATGTGTTTTAATTTTTTTTTTTTTTGAGTGTGTGATATTTTTAAATATTAACATCAATGATCTTTGTAAATGACAGAAAGCGATGCCTTAAATACCTGTTCAAAAAGAACTTTATTATGATCTCCTCAGCAGGACAGTTGTGCTTTTTATTTTTTCACTTCCATTGCAGAGAGTTGCTAATTAAAGATGTCATGTAGACCCACACAGGAAGGAAAGAATTTCACAAAATATCCTGTTTCCCATCCGTCGGATGGGAATAGAGTGGGGGGAGAGAGAATGAATCAAAGGATGAGCACAAGAATATAAAGTTAAAACTGCAATAGTGACAATAAGGGTTTGTTCTTTTCCACAGGAGCCTGTCCCAAGAAGAGATTCCTGGTGGGACATTTCCTGTTCACATTGCCGTCTTTCTCATGAGAATCCACTCCCAGACCCCATGCCTCCTTGTGGACTCTGACAGATGGTGGCATCCAACTGGACCCTGACCGAGCAAAGTAAGGAAGAGTCAACAACACGAGATAGTACTGGTGGTGCTGGAGTGTGAGGCATAATACACAGCCAACACTCGTGTTACAAGAACTGCAGCAAGAATAAAAAAATACTTATGTGATTGCTTGTGGCTACTCCAGAGAAAAAGAATGCAATAGGTCTCAAGAATGCAAAGACATTTCAAGAGCTTTATTCCATTGTGGCTAATGCATGTTAAATTATACCTATGGGGTCCTGATCCTATGAAAAGTTTTCTTGAGAAGTGTTAAGCATATCTGGTGCTATCAAGAATGCTTAGGAATAATCAAGAGATATTTGGTACTCTGTACCGTTGCCCTTGGAATAGTTGTTCTGCCAGTGGTGCTGTTGGTCTCAACTCCTACTCCCATCCACCTTGAGTGAAGAACTCTCCATGAGAGGGTTTGAGAAAGCAATATTTGCTAAGTAGATATTGTAAGGATGCTACTGCTCAGCTGTGTAGTGGCACACCACACCTACGTGCTGGCGCTCTGCGTATCTTACGGAGAAACTGGAAGCATTGGGAACCTGAGATCCACTGAATCCTGCCATTAGTAAAACACATGCTCTGGGCTTGGAAACCTTTAACTTGGTTACTCTTCTGGATGCCAAAAGAAATCTATTAAGACAACACTTGACCTTATGGAAAATATTCAAGATTACTTTTTTAAACTGTTAGCTAGGCTTTGATAACAGGAAGACAAAGAATCTCTTCCTTTAGCTATCCTCTCACTAGTAAAACCAACTTGTTAACCAGGTGTCTAATTCCAACTTTCATAATTTGGGTCGACACCTAGATGTGGAAGACAGGTGATTATGGAAAGGCTTGGCAAGACATTTTCCACATGGAGGCAGATTGGGGCATAAAATAATTGCAGAAAGCATGTGAGGCAGAAATAAGAGAAAAAAATGATAGCTCTGATATTGTTAATGTTTTTAAATACAAAAAGATACCTCCAAAATCTAAGATAGATTTCCCTACTCAGTAGGACTCAATTACCAGCTAGTCCTAGAGAAATAATCTATAAACCACTGAGGAAAAAAAAATATAATCCCTTTTCCCCCTCAAGAAAAATGAGAACTGTTTGGAAGTATCTTTTATTCCTGATAAGTTGGCAGAAAGTTTACAGAGAATTGATATGAGAATGGCAGTGCTGTCCTTTAGACTAAAGTCTGGTACTCTTGTCCAGCGATGGTGATGCTTCCCTGCCTGAGTGCAGCCACTGAAGCCTGTTAGTGCCATGGGAATACATGCAAAGCCAGAGCCCTGTTCTGGCAGGGAGTATGAGGCTGTGTTGCTCCGGAGAAAACCCTAGACACAATCTTAGAATGTTTCTTGTGAATTTAAATGTATGTTTGAATTCCTGCTTCTGTTAAACTGATACTCTATTCCCCTACATTTCACTAAAGTTTTTATGTATTACTAATCTTAGTTGATCCCACTATTGGATAATAAATGCAGATGGTGGAAACTTGCCAGAGGCTGGATTTTCAAAAACATCATCACATGCGCTGGGATTTCCAGTTTTGTCCCTAATGACACTGGCCAGAAAGCTGTGGCCTTCGCAGGAGCAAAGACTTGGCCATGCACTTTTACAGCAGCAGGTCTGCATTTGCTTTTTTTCGACCTCTAGTGGTCTGTTTGGAAGAAATTAATAATGGTTAGAGAATAAAAGTATTCCCTGGAATACAAAAATGAAAATACTCAAATGCAATGTAGAGAATCAATTCTTACAGTTTTCTGTGTATCTGAGGGGATTTGATATACTCATTGCACATTGGCAGCAACACAGGTAAGACCGCAAGCTGGATAAAGTACATTTAGATGCTCTCTATTACATCTTAAATAACATTCACAGGAAAACTAACAGTTTAGCTGGAAATGGATAGAGCTAACTCAGAACAAAAGTTTCTTCTTCCAGAATTACTCTCCTGTCACTCTTGTTCAGGAATAGTTGCAGAACAGCTGTTCTATGATAACACCCCTTGGAGATAAACCCATCAGTGGAGAGATGAATATTTTCTTTCAATTTTCATATCATTGGCTAAAACCAGAGGGAATATCATACAGTTCCTTATCATATCTGTGAGTTGCCCATCAAGATCAAGATCTCAAAACGCACGAGAAGATGCCTGCGGGTTGTGAGAGGTGAGAGCAAGCATTACTAAAGAGACGTCCTAGAGACTCTGTGCTTCGCGATCACAGTGACAAGATTCACACTTATGCTCCTGTATTTGAGTATTTTCAGTTCCAAGTCCTACTCAGGAAATGTGGTTTAATTTATGAGGTTTTTTTCTTTTCCTCTATTGACCAATTGT